>NC_060210.1:33792500-34115000 GCF_021130785.1 Homalodisca vitripennis
GTTTTGGCCCTGGAGCTCCGACTCCTTGTTACGAAAGCTGCTTAAGAGTAGTTATTCAAAAATTTGTTCACTTGTGCATAGATAGTACACGCAGATAAGCTCTCTTTAGGTCCACTTTGTTTTAATGTAAATGTACACACAAGGAAGGACTGGTTGTACTTTAAATAAGTTAAATAAACTGTCTGTGTACTCATACATAGATTTTACAGAGTTTTTATAACGTTACTGTAAATTAACCACATAAATTATAACTTATAATATAGTACTTTTTAAGAAAACCTGAAGCATACAAAATACATAAAACAAATATAATACTGGCTTATTAAGTATTATAGAATACAATTTATGCCATTGGGAGTCGAAATTTATTCTTAACAGATTTTTCATTGTTTTTAACAAATTTGTATTGCTTCCCGACAGGTTTTCATTTATTCCAAGCAAATGTATTTTCATTTATTTTAAGCAGATTTGCTAAGCTTTTTCAATGACACAGCTTAAAAGTGTTGAATGACATCACTTTAGGCAGAGATGAGCAATTTTCATTAGAATATACTGTATACAGCATTTCCATGTCCGAACCAAAAAGTGTTCTATGAACTTCAACCAACTTCTTACCCACGTAAATATATATATATATATTCGTTTAGTGTCATCAATTATATATGTAAAACAAAATGTTAAAAATATTACGTTTATATTAACTAGTGTAGTTTGTTCTTTACCGACACAAGTTACATCTTATTAAATAATTTGTATTTGCATCAAATGTATTCACGGTCATAATGCAAGAAAACACTTTTTATTACAGTGCAGGAGTAGCGGCTCCTGCCGGCCCGTGCCCTGAACGTAGTGGACTAATCGGTCAATGGAGTAATCGATGTTTCATTTACATTTCAATTTATTTGATCGGGTCTTTGGGCCAATGAACCAGTGGACTAATCGAACCTCTATAAGTTATTAAACGAGTCGTTGTCCCAACGAACAGTGGTATAATCATGTATAAAGCTGTATCTTAAAAGTCTTCTTGTTACAGAAATGGAGTCGTTGGCCCAACGAACAATGGTATAATCATGTATAAAGCTGTATCTTAAAAGTCTACTTGTTACAGAAATGGAGTCGTTGGCCCAACAAACAATGGTATAATCATGTATAAAGTTGTATCTTAAAAGTCTTCTTGTTACAGAAATGGAGCCGTTGGCCCAACAAACCATACGATAAGCTCGTATAAGCTATTAGTATTTGTAATTAATTTTGAATTGTTTGGCCAACGAACCGTTTTGGTTATATTTTGCGTTATTAAAAAAATCTGTCTGATTACACCACTGATCGTTGGCCCAAGACCTTCTTATTTGAAACGAAATCTTTGGGTAGTTGGCCCAACAATATGGAGTAATCGACCCAGGTCCAAACTGAATACTGTTATAGGGTAACTTACTATTTATTTTTCATGTGTATTTATTATCACATTAAGTGAGTTTATCCTACAAATTTTAGTTCTTTATTTAATATTTCTTTCTTAAAATTTTGGATAAGTATATCCATTTTCTAGTGCGATTAAAGTTATAAAAAACTGCAACGCTATAGCTGTAAACTTAATGAATAATTATTTCTGTGTATAAAATTATATGATTAAGTTCAATCAGAGTTATTAAGTAGTAATAATTTGTTACTCGTTTAGGTAAAAATATATACGGCAGACCCCTAAAATAATATCACCCATTTTTGTGCAGTAAAATAATGTGTTAGTTTTCGATTCATTAAAACGGTATCAGGATGTTGCAGATCGTTTATTATACGTACATAGAAGCCAAATTATTAAGACAATAAAGTTCATGATTTTGTTTGAAATCAATAAATATATTACTTTCCAGTATATGTTTCCAGATATTTACTTTCATCTTCTCATGACCACAGAATAAATATATATTGGTAAATGTAATTGTTTTTGATTAAATCAAATTAACATTCCTATTTTAGATTAGAGATATAACGAATTATAAGGTGATACTTTTAGCTCTGCAAACTTACAACCTTGGAATATTAAAAAGGTCAAAGAAGAGGCATGCGGAACCGGAAGGAGGAAGGGAGGATGAATGAGTTATCCCCTTCTCCTCACGCAATGACGTCACCAAACACGTGTCTCCCTCAGTCAGTGACCCAGTGACCTCGGACTCGCTCTTGTATTGCTCAAGTTTTTATTCTCCTGTTTACCGAAAGTTGGACAATATTTGACCCAGAGTAAATAGCACGCGCTTCATATCTAGGTCGCTAATCGTGCTTTTATGCCAGCTTCATGGGCACTAATTTGTTTCAGGAAATCATTCCACCCCCTTTCAATATCGCTGTTTTATATCCGGAAATGAGAATGTTTACGACTACTTTTTATGAAACCGAGGGTATAATAAATTATATATACAATCGTGTTCCTCCTCAGCTTTAGAATAAACTCATTCTATATATCCCTCATATTGTCTTATCAACTGTTTGCTCTTTAGGTAAATATTCTTTTTTAAATTAATAAAATAAGATGATGTAGAGAATATTTATTTATAATTGTAAATATGTAAAAATAAAATATTGTATTAATCTCTTTACCCGTACATTTGGAATATATATATACATATATATATATATATATATATATATATATATATATATATATATATATATATAAAGTATCTGTATAATATAGTTTAGGTGAATAATAACAAAAAAGAGTCAGAATTTAAAATAGAAACACTTAATCTATAATAATCGAGAAATTAAAAAAATAAATTCAGAATTTTTATATTAATAACAACATCTGAAAGCATAGGAAATATAAACTAGGTCATCTATTTCATTGCGTTTATTTTAGTCATAGTGCGTGTATGTTGAGACCAAAATATCACAGTAAGCTTGGGGTCGCGCCCTATTCATGAACAGGGCATGCACAGTGAGGGGCAGAGGGTTGAATGGCATCCCCACCCTAGCGTGACGTCATGACCACGTGCTTTACGTGACCTAGACCCAGGCCACAGTGACGATGAGGGATGATCCGTGCACGTGGAGACGCACAAGTGAAAAGTAGGTCCCGGTTTACTGAGTGAAACTTTAGAATTGGGGCAAGACTGAGGGGAATGCTCAAGTTAAATTATTTAGGAAATCTATCGCAGTTAGGAAACAACAGAACTAAAAGAAACTTCTCTGTAAAACTTCTAAAGGAAATTATTCCTTAACCAGATAAATTCCCCTCTCGATTAAACTGAGTTTTTATTTTCTGATTCTTTTATGCTATACACTTAATTAATTTTATTTGTGAAAAAGAAGCTTTCAATTTATTAAAATATAAGAAATGTTTTAAAACAATATATGGTGAACATGTTTTATTTTTAAATACTAAAATAATATAGAAATTGTCCTTCTGGTTCAGTTGGAAAAAGTAGGTAGATTTTATGACAACTTAAATATATAATTTATTTGTTATACAGAATATAAGTGTAATCGATATATTTAAAACTGCTCGAGATACAAAACATTGTGTATTAATGTGGTTAATTGCTTAATTATAATTTTTTTATGTTATCAATATTTGAAACAGTTGGCTAATGAACGTAGACGAGATATTTATGAGATTTTTGTACCAAGTGTTTTTGGGACAGCTATAGGTTCTACAAGCCGCGTTGTATATTATGCATATAAAGACTATGTAACTAGTGTTGTTCTTGGGCTCTGTTGTTTGGTGAAGTTATGTCGAAATTTTCCGACAGTTCCAAATGTGAGGATAATTCTAATAGGTCGATTTTGTTGTACACTAAACCCTTCTAATATTTTATTTTGAAATTGATCTTTCAGTGACTGATATTCTTAAGTTACAATCAACTAAGAAACCAATAATATCAAAGAAAGTTACAGATTAATTTCAACCAAACCTAACAACAAATATGTTTGTATGTTGTTTATTTTGTAAAGCTATGTTCTACACATTATGAATCTGTGCAAGTTCTAAAGTCTATATAACTCTTCAATACTTTTCTGTACATATTAATATAGTTTAAAAACATTCAATTATAATGTCTAAAAAAACTAAAACTCTTTACTAATGTTCATAAAAAAATTAAATCAAAAATAATTTTAGCGATCCGACCTACTTTAGGGAAATGTTACCCTTCCACATCCTTTTTAATCAAAGAGGATTTAGATTCATAAATCTCTGTATTTTTCGAGATCTACGTATGGTGCATTTACACAACTGAATCTCATACTTCTTATCTGGTTAAACATTGCTTTATGTAAATCCACAGTACCTTTATGTTTAAAGAATTCTTTAATTGTTTATAATAGTCATGATAATCATTACTTTGTAATATAGAGTATGCGTCTTGTTATAAGTGTAACACATCTCTATCCGACTTTATCTCGTTAGAGTTTAAACATTTAGGTTCATATTAAGTTATATAAAAACTAATGATATTGCAAGTCGAATTAAGCATTATTATATACACTACCGATTAAAAAATCAAAATACTCGGATAGACAATTTAGATTAACAATAACAAAATTAAATACGTTGAAATACGAAATTCCAGTTTTCCCTGTATCAATAAATCACATTCGAAATAGAATTTCATCGTAATGTGAGTGCCATTTCAGCATAAAATGAAATTCTCTTGTTTTATCCCAAAAATAGCTTAACACCGAGGATTATTTCATAGTTATACAAATATACTTTTTATGAACGGACTTATGTTATATTTAACGTGTCAAGTTTCATGGAAATGAATAATACTGCTATATAGATTCTTGGAGTATTTGAAAGATTTTAATTTGAAGCCACTAGTAAATTATGACACATTTTCAAATATTAATTATATTTTTTCGAGGTCTTTTGAAATCAAAGATTTTATCGCTAGGCGAATTTAAAAATTATTGATATAAAGATTTTAATTGACTATCACGCACTTGTAAATTTTGTGATTTGTAGACTTTCTAAAAATTCCTCTTTGGTCAAACAAGAAGGAGTAAATAGAGTGTGTAAGAGAGGTACAGCTTTCACTCATTATTTACTATACAAAACCGTAAATGGCGCTATCAAACAGTATGAAGATTACCGTAGCAATAAGAATTTATCTGAAGCCTAAGACCAAATAAAAACCGTTGACTAGCCGACTGCTATGACAAATAAAACGTAAATTATAACGAAAATGGTTGTAATTAACCTACAAAGTGTAAGATTTTTGAAAATTTGCTTGTACAATAGTCAGAATGCTGTGTCAAAAAGATTATTTTTGGCTTATGAAGATTAGTAGCTACTATAATTATTTATTTATAAATATTTCTATAAAAAGTAATATGAATAAGTTGGAATATATTTTCAACTGCATGAATATCTAAATCACAACTAAAAAATAACTTTGAAGAAATAATAAGAAATAAGGCTGACAATTTTTTTTACCAAGAAGAACAGAAATGTAAGAAATCTTATAGACAACTAAGTGCTAGTTGTAAACTGCTAGTTTACCTACTCATGTTGCAGTAGAACCAAAACCTATGCCCTCGTTAAATGTTCTCCCTAACTGGTATTTTTTATGCAAAAGTGTTACCATTTTTTGTGGAAACATTAATAATTAGAGACAAGCTCGGATGGCTACTCCGTGGAAACGTTATTATTGTGGCTAAAACGTTTTATATTTTAAGTAGTTTCAAAGTAGGCCAAACAAAAGCACAAACGAGGGACACGTGTGAGTGAAAAAGTTACAAAATTACACAAATTGACCATTTCTCTCCGGATCTTAAACGGTTTGTTAAAACTTTTGAAGGGGAGCTGTTTTTGCCGATGCCGTTATATGAATCTCCAATTACACAAACAAATCCTCTTTAACTCCAGTTAGCTAAGGGCTTCCGAGGGGCGGCGGTGAGGATTGTTTATTTTGACAATTTCAGCTGTGAGGTCACTGGGTTAGGTCGCTGACTCTGTACACGTGCAAGTGACGTCAGTGGTGGGTGGAGTAGGGGCTCCAGCTGGGAAGACCATTCATACTCAACCCGGACTTATAAAATATTCTCAATTTCCTAGAGCTCTAAAGCTTAAATCAGCATTTAAATTGACGGTTTAAACCTAAACTTGAGTATTTGCATAATACTGCTAAGATTAAAACTATCAGAATTAGGAATATTGTGAAGAAATTTGTATAGGTCGTATTATATTACTATATTATTTATAGGCTATTTAATTTGCGAAAAGCATATGAAGGTTTACTTAATATATTTACAGCGCCTAAAGTGGTAAATGTTTTAACTTCTACGTAATTTCCACCATTTGAAAGCCCTTTATTGTTGGATTGGTTCACGAGATTTATTACATTTCATGTAACCATGTCTTTGCAAACATTCTTAGATGCATAAAAAACGAAGTACATTACAAAGCCGATATTGGCGTTTTAAAACATTGTATTCCTTCTGACTCTTCTGCTTCGTACGTCACTTACACGCTACAGCACTGATGCTTGAAATATGTAATATGTAAACAAACATACTGTGTCTAAAATGCAAACTTTGACTATGGATAGTCAGTATATGCCAGAAATTAAAAGTTAAGAGTGGATATGTTGTGAATTTTTCGTGGAATGAACATGAATGTTCTATGTATTCTAGTTACTATTTATTACCGACAAATCTCTAGACGAAATCATTAATTAATTGGCTGAGTGTTAGCAAAGCCTAATATAACAAGGCGATATGAATTATGTGTAATTACGATTAAGTAACTAATTTATAATAAGACATTACTGTCGCAAAAAGTTTATATATTGAATTTTTTCACATATTATTTTGTTGACAAGATTAAATATTTTTTCTTATATTTTTCTAATTATGTAATATGCCTTTAAAATTATTTGAATAATTGTTTATCAGTATGTTGCAAGTGTGGACACTTTTTACTGCAATCAAATTATATATTTTACACTGAATACTTGTAGTTAAACATAAATTGTAGCATTCTTGAAGCATTAATAATTCATCTATGTACAATAATTTTCTTTGCGAATTCTTTCTTTGAGAAAATATTCTTAGTGTGCTTCTATAATACACTTAAATAAGTTTAAAGTTTTTTGTAAATACATAATATTAGAGGTTTAGGTTTCTCCAGACTATCGTGAAATTCACTTCTATCTGAGCTGCAAACCTACAAACTGAAGGATTATTCTTAATATTACAAATAATACTGTCCTTGAATTATACGGGAAATCACTTTTATTCCTTACCAAGCTGAACACGTTGTTTTTAATCCGAAATCCTTCGAATAAATATTAACTTCCAAAAGTGCAAACTTAACGCAAACTGCCAAAACTTTAAGATGTCATTTTATAAATGTGTTGATTTTACAAACGGATATACGGTTTTCATTTGTTATTAGAATATAAACACGCTTCTAATTTTAAAATTTGTTACTAAAATTACAAAAACTATACATTTTATCCTGTTTTAAGTCAATTTCGGATTTGTTTTCTTCATGAGTTTTCTCTATTTGTGAGGTCTGTAACGTGAAAATGGGTTGATTTTTAAATAATATAAGAAAATATCCATTTCTCAGTTTTTGATCTGCCATTTTACAACGAATAACTGTTTCACCTATTCTTTTTAACAATCTTCTCTAACTATATCGTAATGAAGAAAATGATCTTCACAAACTACATATTATTACTAGCTTCGAAACCATCTTTGATAAATAAATTTACTCCGTATTTCCCTTAAATCATTATTTATTGGAAATATAAATACCAATTTTAGTTCTGATCCGTTATAATTAGAATTGCAGCCTGAAACACAAGACTTTCGCAGCATATTTAATAGAATTCTTGTATTGCATCCACACGGTATTGAATATTTTACCGGTACATCACTGTAAAATGATAATTGTTTCCATGTTAGACAAATAATAACCATTGATTTATTCATTCAGTCACCAATGAAACAATATAATACAAAAGCCAGTGCACTTTTGTGTTGTGATTTGTGAATTGACAAGCAAGCGCGGTGCAAATGGCTGTCGCGACAAGTCAGCCACCGTTCGTGAATAGTAATGGTGATGGGCGAACAGCATTTATACATTCTAGTTGAACATACACTGGGCACAGCAAAAGCCTGTGTCACTTAAATCTGGGGATCCTTATGGATGCCCAGGAGCGGCACATAACTAACACCAAATATTCAAATGTTGAAAGGGATATAAGGGCAAGGGAAGTTCGGTAGGTCCTGTCTACTGTGGGGTTATGATTTAGTAACTACATACCAATTGTCCCAACCAAAGCTAAACTATACAAGCACTACGTATAACTGCTCAGATGTCTGTATTAAGAGCATGAAAACAAAAAGCAGTACGTATGTGTTGATCTTTTGGTGGACTACTACAAATTATTATGCTAAGGAAACTGGTACTATCTGCTTTTTTGTCTAAATATAGTGATTTGATCAAATTTCACTTCTATGAATAAGATAATTTACATTGTTAATGGACATTAAAGTTAATGATTGATGTGGTTTTTTCCACATCTTTTTTCTTAGACTTGTCACAATAGAGCAGAAGACAATGTGCAAGTATAAAATAATCCGCCAAAAATCGAATATAGTTAACAAATATTCATTAAATCATCATAAAATTTAATACTAATTATAAATAAACACATACGTTTCATGTTTGAATTAGTTAAAAATTACATAACTATAAATAAAATAAATTTTCTAATAAAGGTAATCTCATTACTATTTTTTATTCTTAATATTGTAATTATTATATAAAATTGTAAAATTCTAAAATATTCTCTTTGATTTTAAATTTTTAATAATTATCGTTTTATTATTTAATACATAATATAGACTTAGCCGCGCCAAGTTACGCAGAACTTATCAGTGAGGTCCGTCCAATCGCAAAACAACAAATACAAAAATAATACATTTTAATATTTTTACATTAAAAAACGAGAAAAATGACCTAGTTACATAAATTTGGAGGTTTATGGCAGGCATCAACAGAGTAATGTACAAACTAATTGCAACCATGCGTTTAGAATTAACAAACTGAGTGCAATTTAAGTTTTCCATAGATATATACTAGATTATACATCTAAAACTATAATGTCACTACAGTAATAAATCATTCATTTAAGCATAAAATTTCAGCAATAACAACAATAATAGGTTAAGCAAAAAAAGGAACAAGATACGTAAAGTGAAGAGGAAAGCTGTATAGACTTAACAATAAAATATGTTGTTTGTCCTGCCGTTACACCTCAAACAATACTAACCCATCGGCCGGGACAGTACATGTTTCTCTTTGGAGCTGTCACTTTGCTCATCGACCTCAATAAAAATAGTTCCAATTAACGAAACTTAAATTTATTGAATCACTGTATCACTTTAATATGTCTTTGTCCTTCTTAATAATGCGTAAACATTTAATTTTCAAATTGTATCAGTTTGATTTTTCTAATTGTTGCCCAAAATAATTCGTTAATTAATATCAAGTTCTTTGAGTAAATAGGATTGCTTGATTAGTATTTACATACACTTTAGTTTAACCTTTACTGAGTTTAATTATCATACTTAGGATAAAAATATGATACGTTCAAATTTAATTCTAAACTCAAATTTTTAATCAAAAATTCAAATTATTTGTATAATTAAAACTAGCTGGAATTTAATTTAGTAGAATTTTAAATAATAATCAAAAAAATTCAGGCTAAGCATAACTTGTTGTTTTTAAATTTTTATATAATTTAGCTTTACTTCTAGGTTTGATAATAATATTCCAAATCTTCCTTTGTTTACTAAAAATTTAAATACGCAACAAAATATTGTAATACTCAAATATTCAATACTGTTCAATTCTGAATACTCTCTAATAATAGTCAATAACTTCCTGCTTAATGTATAATACAAACTTACTAGACATAAAGCACAGTTTTATTAATATTGTGCATATAAATCCTACGCAAAATCCGACGGAGAGTTATTATAAACCAAGTATTAGATCAAATACCACCGCTTACTGTAAAAGCCATGGTTTCTGTAGCAATATTATTTGAGATTCTGAGTAAAGGAGCACCCATTACGATGAATACGGTAACTAGAATTCTTTATTTGCTTTATTTCCCAGTTGTACCGAATCGACGTTTAAAGTAAAATTACTTGGAACTGATGTTAACCTTTTTTGTTCAATTTAAAGGGAGTTATAGTATAGACTGGTTAGGAAACCCAAACTAGAATAAGTTTAAACAAATATTAAAGTTAATTGAAATTTGAACGCTAAACCAGGATAGCCACTACAATATTGATTAAAAACATTACAAATTCATAAATAAAAGTTCCTACAATTTTATTATTGAAATACATCTATCTATTTAGAAACATTATTTTCTTTCTGTAAGATTCTTAAAAATTAAGACAAACTGCAATAGAGACTTATAAAAAATTACATATACGAGTAACAAACAAAACTAACAGTTGGTCTTAAATTACACACAAATTAAAAATTAAAATGAGAAGTATCTTCCAGGAATAATTAAGTAATGAAAAGTGTAATTATCAAGTCCTCTATTCTCTTTATAAAAGAGTGTTTATTTATTTAATGTTAATAGTCAAACTTTAAGTTATTTTACATTCAAAAGTTAGTTAGTAACAAAAGGTTTAAAATGTGAACACAACTCTCTTATTAGTAACTAAATTGAAGCTTTTTTTACGTGAAATCTGTCTGAAATTTTTCTAGTTTTTGAATATTATATTTAAAAAAATTTCAAGACCAGTAAACAGGAATTTTAGAGTCTATTTTTAAACGCAAATACCCATTTTTTACTTAGTAAAAAAAATAATGTTTTTACTTATTTTAAAAACTACCACACATGTTATAGTTTCCTCGTGGTTTTCATCAAATAATTCATAAAACGTCATTTTATGTTTGAGTGAAGGGAAATTTTACTCTACTAATCTAACGATTGAATTAACTAAAAAAATTCTGATATTTCACTGCACACAATGTTAGAATCAGAAGTTTAGTGAAATGTAAAACATATTTCTGACAAGGTATGGCTGCTACTGACATTTTTGTAACTGATTAACACAACAGCTTGTTAATTTCAAGTTGTATCATATTTTATAATTTTATTCAACTAAATATCTTTATATACAAATAATGAAAACCCCTAATTAAATTTTACCGCAATTAAATTTATTCCAACTATTGAAGAATATAATAAATAACTCAATTGTTTTATGTCAAAGGAATGTAAACGTAAATACTCGGTTTTTGAAGAAGTTTTTAATTTACAAAATGTTTTCAGTAACGTATTTGCATAAGTCTCATTCTACAGCAATTTCAACACTGCATATTACTCTACGCGTTTCAACTTTGTTGGTGATTTATTCTCAACTGAAAACATTCAATGTAAAATAAGTTATGTTCAAATTTAATTCGAGTTTTAATTATTTATATATAATTAATTTTATTATTTTATTTTATAAATTATAGTTTGATATTATTTTGCTAATCAATTACAAAATGTCAATGAAAGTAATTTTTAAAAAAATTTCAGGTCTACCAACTACCCGATTAGTAGAATAACAATTCTCTACACACAACCATACAAAAACGAGTTTTTATGAATAGTTTGATAAAACAACCGAGAGTAGAGAGGTTTTAATATGGTATTTTTGTAAACAATAACAAATCTACTTTCTTTTGATTAAGTAAAAAAATAGATCGTTGCGTTAAAAAATAGACTCGAGCCTTAACACTGCTGGCTTGAACAATGTTTTACTTGTAGACTCGGGTAAAAAATCTATCAATATAGGTACAAATAAGAGAGCTATGACAGTGTTAAACTTTTGACAAAAATCATTTTTTGAGCACAGCGATTGAACGACGCAACCAATAATAAACTTGCCCACATTAATTTGATATTACGCACACCTATATTCATCTAATGTTTTGCTGTATCTCTTATTATTTCCAAAATCCCTTCAGTTGCATAAAATACACTGTATATAATAGCTGACCCGGCAACGCTTCGCTGTGGCTTAGTTATCACGTGATTAATATCGTGTACAAATTATGCATTATTATGTAATGTATTAAATTCAAGTACAATAAATAATAAGAAAGTCCATTGTAATTCATTATGCTCTCTTTTTGTTCCATAGTTGATTTTTCCTGGTTTTCTGATCAAGAAAATACATGTACATACACAGGATAGAGAAGCCCACAATCAAAAGACAACTATGTTGGGTTTTATAACAGATTATATTATAGTAAAATATAAGACAGTTATTTTGACTTTATATCAAAATTAAAGTTCTAACCAAGCATTGTATACGTAACATTTGCTAAAATAGACAGTTAAAAGTATAATTATTAATTTTTTGTTTATAAAGCTTTTGAAGAATCTTGGAGCGTTGGAAAACAGCCTTTCTATCACTGGTAAATAAATAAAAATTTTCAAATATTTATTTCTCTTCTTAATTGGACAAAATAATTAATTATTGGAAAAATTGTATTTATTTACCAGTGATAAAATCAAGCTTATTCATGTTTCCAGACTATAAATGTAAAAAAATTGAAAATTGTGATTACATTTATTAAAGATATGGTTGTAATGTCATAAAACTATGTTTACACAGAAAAGTTGATTACATTTAACACGTTCTAGAAGTGAATTCCAACCTTTATTAATAAATCTTTAAATTCGCAATAAATAATTGAAGTTTATTAATCAAGATGAAAACTGTTCTATCTTTTCATTTCAACCAAACAATGATCTATGAAATTTCTTTGAAATCGGTTTAGTGGTTTCGGAGATTAGCGTAAACGAACACGTGACACGAGAGTTTTATACATAAATATGGCAATAAATGAATACTTGTGTTTCAAATGTTTTATTCCAAATGAACAGTTTAGTTTAATTAAATTTACCAAAGTCACAACTCCACTATTAATGTATTACACAATTTAACTTGATTTTAAATTATACAAAATCATTAAAATTTAATATGAAATACATTAGAAATATTTCAAATCTAATTGTTTCTTAATGTGAAATACTGTAATGTGAAGCCTAAGAACTAAAAAAATAAACTAATGATTGACTGAAAATTTATATAAATCTAAATTTACAAGGTTTTATTCAACTGAACTAAAATCACTCACAGCTCCTCTTCATTTTAACATTGGTCACTTTGTCATAGAAATCAGCAAATACCGACTCGATTTTCTTCCTGCAGATTGAACACTGCCCCATCTAATAATACGCGATACCGCGTCATTCGACAAAGCTGCAGGCATTAATGATGCTTTGCTAGACAACCGCAAGCTGACTGTAATAAACTAGATATTTATATTAAGATGTTCTTTAACTGCGTTTTATTTGTCTAGACTAGTTACCAAACGCGAGTGTTTTAACCTGTATGTTCTACATATCAATGACTTTAATGATTTATTATTACTTTTTTCCGCCATTAAAATTTATGTCACGTGACTGTACCGATAAACACGATAGTGTGTTTGAGATGGTGACATTTAAGCCATATGAAGTTTTCTTCTCAAATAGCTGTATTGCTACTATCACTAGTGATATTCCAAGCTCTAAATATATGTTCTACTAGGAGTGGAAAACTGCTTATGATCAAAATGCCTCAGACCTCAGAAAAAATAAGCTCCTAGAAAACTGTGGCAAACTACTGAGTAATAGGCTTAAATAATACCCAGCAATATCTCTCGGAGGGTCGTACACAATCAATATTGTCTAAGTATAAAATTAATTTTCATTTAAAACTAAAATTATACAATGATTTTACATTATTGAGATATTCCGTGTATATTTGAGGTCAAGCGGGGGTGCTGAACCAAGCCCCATAGAGGAACAAGCTTTATGCAATATTAAAATCTACATGACAGATTGCTATCATGATATCGTGGGGACAGACAGAAGAGGTATTTCTTCTGACTACTGAGTGAGATAGGGTTGGCTTATGCTGGGCCAATGAATACCCAAGTACCCATACCACAAAATCGTATAATTTAATAAACAATAGACACTTGTTAGTAGAAGTCATAGCTTGATACGGTAGTTTCTAATCTCAAAGCATACATCCCTGGGTATGGCCTACGGGTCATAAACTAATATTCAATAAAAGATAAAAATAAAACCCATGGCAGGATTTACTAGCCTTATACTACACCGCGCATTAGTATTCTTATCTGGAACTTCTGAAATTGCTGAAATCCTCTCAAAGAAGTCATATAGTACTACAGAAGCCCAATTGGCACTTCCGTGTACAACCATTAGCAAAGGAAGGCTTATGCTGTGTAACCTTCCTAATATCTACTGATGCACATAAAGATAACGCTCTGAAGGAAACAGGATTTTTCCGGACATTTGCTATCGTTCAGTGAAACAAAAAAACACTACGTTTCGAGATCTGCAATCTGATCTCTTCTTCAGGTAAATAACTAACCTAATACATAATTACAATCTAGGTTAAAATAAACAAATCATTCCAAAGCGTTGTGACACGCCTAAGTCAGAAATCACAACCACCGTCTTGTGTGTCAACTTCACTAACTCTAAAACATGCACTTAATAACAAACCATACACAACACTAATCATTAAAACTGAACTATAGGATACAGGTCACAATACGTCTGTCACAATACGTCTGTATTCGTCTACCAACCACCTACGACTGAAACATGGTAGTTGTGATTCCTGACTTAGGCGTGTCACATCCGAGTGACAACGCGAATGCACAACGCTTTGTGTACATTGGCTGAAAGACATTGTGGAAATTCCTGATTACCACTGACGTGGTAAAGACGGCTGTAAAGTCAGTTACTTTAATATAGGTCATACTAAACAAAATATTTGAGGAAACCCATAAGACAATAACAAGAAACAGTAAAATTGTTATAATAGATGCTGTCAGGGATAGCTGAAGTAAAGACAACAGGGAACCTTAGCAGAGATAACTGCTCACAGATGACCCAGAGGAAACCATTCGAATGCTAAACGGTCTATGAATATTGCATCCAATGCTGCATCGGCAATATTTAAATATTGAATCTATTGCTACTTGAAAGGTTTTGGTTGGGTATCCAACTGCAAAAATCGAAACAGTGATTTTTATGGAAAATTACTAAATTTGTTATTTTCAGTGACTTCTGGCAGTAATAAAATATTACCTAAGTTTTAAACTTAATTCATAAAAATGTGGGCATTAACAGAAAATTAAAAGGGAGTACAACTAAAAAAAAGAATATATATGATTCGCTTAACACTAACTTTACCGAATAAACTTTCTCCAAAACACAACGTTTTTATCCGCTCAAAGTTTATTCTCTTAAATTCGTTACACTAGGAATATTATAAATCTATCCACAATGTTCAACTGACTTCTGTTATGAGGGCAGTATATAATTGTTTGATATGCAAATAGTTCAAAATCAATACTTAAACAAAACATGACGTTAAATGTCAGGTGTATGTACAAAACAAATTCAAACAGTACAAACAAACAGTTCTTCTACTATCATGATTTATTACGGGTTTTAAAAGGGTAAATTGTTAATTTTGAAGGAGCGGTTTGTGAATTGAATCGATTTGTCGTCTTGACTGAATGTCACGGTTCACCGTAAGGTGGGCGTTATGCATTACCAGATGAAAGGATTGATCATCAAACAATTTGTAAACGTGGAAGTTGGTATCGTGTTCGTTAAAGTACCTTGTAAGCTTTCTACACGTGCTGGGCAAATGCACATATAAACGTTGCTTTTAAAAATAGCTGTATGTAAAAATATCGGCATTACAACCCTTTGGATTCACTTTTATAACAAATACATTTTATTCATATCGATTTTCTTTGTTGGTTTACTATATAATAGCATTTTAACACTACAAAAGTTTTTGCGGAACCGGTGAAACAAACAAGCCTACTTAATGATTACTGGAAAAAAAACAAATTGGTAAATGGAAAAAACTGTTCGAAATATCCATTTCGTGACAGTTCTTTGATTTGACCCCAAAATAAAACGTCACTATAATACAAAAGAATAGATTATAATAATAATAAAATAATTTTCTATACGATTACTACTACTGTTATATCTCTAAATAGTTCATCATTGCGATTGGCCTACTGGTAATGTTATGTAGTTTATATGGACGACTCGTCAAGTAAGAATGGGCGTCACACCTGCACTGCGGGTTTATAATAAGTACCGGTACTCTTGTGTTGTTCTTTTTCTGACTTCAGGAAGAGTATTTTGAAGGATTGTTAACATAACGTTTTAAAATTTTACTCAACCCAAAATAGATTGCACCACCTGAATGAGTCATAGACTTCAATGATGCTCACGCTAACTCCATGGTTGGACATGCTCCATCATAGAAGTCATACTTACATTTGTGCAGTTGAAGTATGACGCAAAATGTAAAGTCATGAAATATTTTTCCGAGATTCTTGCCACATAATGCATTTACATTTTTGTTTATTCAATTAGGTTTCATAGTAGTGTTCAAATAATACAATTTGGTTAGGGTTGCTACAATGGAACTAGGAATACTGCAACGTAAGAGTGCTGAAATAAAGATGTGTCACCAATTTTAATATTGCCCGTCCACATTCTTATTCTTTTTATTCTACGAATAAAAGTCACTTGTTGAAATCTCAAATTCAGATAGTTTACATATTTATTTATTCTGTCGTTTTCTCGACATCATGGTTACCCCTAAGACCAATGTAAAGATATTCACTAACGCTTACCCAAAGTCTATGGGGTGACACACACCATCATCGAACTCATGTTGCTTCACTATACACGCGTATACATGAAGCTTCATGCACAAGTCTATATAATAGTTCGTTTTGACATATTGTGTGGACAGACATACAGATAGACAGAGAGACGCATAGTTCCACATTTACTCATGCAGCCTAACTATTAACATTTTGCATGCAACATCAGCAAAGTCTGCTACACTATATGAATGAGATATCTTCTTACCTCGTTACATATATAATTATATAGAACCAATTTTTTGTCGTACTGTACTTGTCAGTGACACTGCGCAACTATCTGTAAGCCAACAGTGGTCACATCTCAGTGGTGACTAATGTTCGATATAGTAGTGCAGTTCACGCTTTGAATCCTATCCTAGGATTTGCAGAACCGTGCTTGGGAATTACTTAACCCTTCTGAAGCACTCTCGCGAAAGTAATCTAAGGACCGGTCCGTTTTAGCATTAATTAAACATGTAATATGTAAACTGGGACATTGCTTCTAAATTTAGGCTACCCCTTTTAAGATAATTTTCCTCATTCCTATAGATGACTTTGCTCACTTACTAGTCAGATTTAGTGAAAATTAGTCACATTCTGCTTCTGATATATTTTACCGTGTTTTATATATATATATATATATATATACATATATAAATATATATAATATATATTTATAGTTTATATATATATATATATATATACAGTATATATAATATATTTATAGTTTATATATATATATATATTATATATATATATATACATTAAATTGTATAAATGGCAATAGCCTTATTTAATTTCAATAAACATTGAATCGCAAAAAGTACTTGTTCCGCCGGGAGTCGAACCCGGATCTCTCACTTGCCGGGTGAATGTGCTACCATTACACCACAGAGCGCTCACTTTTTCCGATTCAATTATTTTGTATTTGGCCGTATCTGTCACATATGTGTTTAAATAAGCAAACTAACATATGATCGGAAGACCAAATACCTGTCAAACGACTTTTATTTACATTAAATTGTATAAATGGCAATAGCCTTATTTAATTTCAATAAACATTGAATCGCAAAAAGTACTTGCTCCGCCGGGAGTCGAACCCGGATCTCTCACTTGCCGGGTGAATGTGCTACCATTACACCACAGAGCGCTCACTTTTTCCGATTCAATTATTTTGTATTTGGCCGTATCTGTCACATATGTGTTTAAATAAGCAAACTAACATATGATCGGAAGACCAAATACCTGTCAAACGACTTTTATTTACATTAAATTGTATAAATGGCAATAGCCTTATTTAATTTCAATAAACATTGAATCGCAAAAAGTACTTGCTCCGCCGGGAGTCGAACCCGGATCTCTCACTTGCCGGGTGAATGTGCTACCATTACACCACAGAGCGCTCACTTTTTCCGATTCAATTATTTTGTATTTGGCCGTATCTGTCACATATGTGTTTAAATAAGCAAACTAACATATGATCGGAAGACCAAATACCTGTCAAACGACTTTTATTTACATTAAATTGTATAAATGGCAATAGCCTTATTTAATTTCAATAAACATTGAATCGCAAATAGTTTATATATATATATATATATATATATATATATATATATATATATATATAAACTATGCATTTGATTGTGTGTGAAAGTATCAATAAATACTGTTGATAAAATTAAGTCATGTTTAGCTAAGTTTATTTATTAACTAAAGATTGATGACATTATTATATAGAATGTCATCAACAATAATGTATATATTAATAAAGCCCGCACGGGTTTGATAATTCCCGAACCATTACAGGTAAAGCAATAAAACTTGGTACATCATTACTGCACCTATAAATATTCTTTTTGAAGAAAATACCATTTTGTTGTCATATCAGGGCGGTTGCCGTAAAGAATCATAAGGAAATCTTAGTGAAAGGATAGGTCGAGTAGTACATCAAATTCAATGTCTTTATTTGTAGGGTGCAAAACCACAAATCCGACCTCAAATGGTTCACTCTAAACATAACCTGAGTTAGTCCTGTTCTAGATGGTTTAATATTCCTGTCTTAGCTAAAGTTATGAAAGTAAAGCTTAGTAAATGAATACTGGACTTAGGAAATAATTTTTAAGGTAGTGACTCATCACATGTATGGTCTAAAAGGAGTACGGAAAAATTCACGTAAGCATAACTCAAAATGTAAACAATTTAAAGGGGTTGTTTAGCAGAGATGAATATAGCTAACAACACTTAAAAATGTTAATCCAGAACAGAATGGCAGATGTTCACAGTTTTAACCACTTTAAAATTTACAGTAATTATCTACAAGGTTTCATTGATTTTACCTGTAATGGTTCGGGAATTATCAAGCCCGTGCGGAACTTTATTAACCCCGTGTATATATATAGTATTGTTCCGAGTTAGCGAAAAAGACAGGAGGTCTCGGAAGCGCGCCCCTCCCAAACTCGGAGCAAATCATAAAAAACAATCTCATGCCACTAGTGGGAAGAGAGACAAAGAGACAAGATTTCGAGTAAATGATATATAATTAATAGGTGGCAAACATTTCCATGCAAAATACAATTACTTCAGCACCACGGTGCACCGCGTAACTTAAAAACTAAGTAACAAAAGATAAAATTCCAATATAGACAATAACATAATAAATAGAAATAATAACATAATAAATAAATAATATAATATAATATAGAGATATGATATATAAATAACAATTTCAGGTACGGCAGTAGTAAATATATAAATTTTAACAGGTAATTTTTTTATGAACTGAGGGGAGGGAAAAGGTTGTAGAATTTCTAAGCCCACTAATTTTAAAAAGTAATTTGGTTTCAAGTTTGTAGCCGAAAATTAAAAAAAAATATTTAAAGCCAATTTTCGAAGGAGGCGGGGGCTTAGTTGCCTCCACGAATCCGAATTAAAGATGAAATCCTCCCCTTCAGTTCATGTAACTAAACTAAATAATACTGGCTAATATACTGGCCCTCCTCCAGATCTAACATCTGGCAGCGCTCCATACAAGCCAATCCTCTCAAGTGGTATAAGAAAAAAAAACACATTTTTGATCCAACCTTGTTCCAGATGAAAAGAATAGGAGCACATACACTCCGGTTGGATGCCGGTACAGAAGCGCTGGCAGGGCGAGTGCATTCAATTTTTCAGTTGTTCGGGCAGATTCGCCGCACCAGTCCCGCTAACGGCACTCACGGGGACCCTGCCGAAAGTAGCAGAATTAGCCAGCCATGTGGAACGGGACGAGCAGTGAACAGACAGCAACGCAGTAGCTTCTCCGAACGTGTCTGACCGCTCCGAACAGTAGCCGGTGCCGGTGCCGGTGAACTGCTGGTCGGTAAACTAGTCAAGGTCAACCAGCTGACCTCAACCAAACAGTCCAACCAGGCAGAAAATCAATACTCTGACGGAGTGACTCCCCCACCGACTGACAAGAGTGGCCGAGGTGGGAAAAATAATAGACAGAAATAAATTGTCCAAACTGAGCCCCGGCTCAACCTCCCCCACTAAAAAGGGTGCAACCCCAAACAAAACCTCTCCCCCACTGAAAGAAGAACCAACAAGCTCTGGCACAGGAAACGGGAAGTCGAGAACCCTAACAGGAAACGAAGTTCTGAGCAGGAGGCAGACAAAACACGATCCTCCTGAAATTTTGAGAGGCGCCTCTCTTGGAGAAAGAAGAAAAGAGAAAGAGAGTAAAACGACACCACAGGGAAAACCAGGGGTGATCAGTCCCCGGACACCCCCGCAGCCGCACCAGTATCCAGAGCATGACCAGAGGTATCACCACGGAAGGCCTTCAGATGAGAAACGTGGGCCTTCCGCCACAACCTCCCCGATACGGGATCAACCAACTCAGCAGTAACTGGGGAGAGAAAACGAAGAATCCGGTGGGGACCTGTCCACCGATAGCAAAGTTTGGCTGCCCGTTTATCAACGGCCGAACTGACCGGATGGGCCTTACAAAAGACAAGATCCCCCACCTGGAAGGGGTTAGCAATACGTCCCTTATTGCATTTTCTCCTTACCCTTTCCCTAGACTCGTACAATATATAAATCTTTTAACAAATTTATTACAAGAAGTTTTGACACAGTACCTCATTTACTCATGTAGCCTAACTATTGAAATGTGCGTGCAAACTTAGCGGAGTCTGATGTTACTGTGTCTGGTGGGAAAGGAAGATTGAATGTGAAATGAAAGTCTGGCAGTGACAGGTTTTAGACTCTACACTTAGTGGAATGTGAAATGGAGATAAAAACAACATTCGTGTTAAAGTTGTATCTACTTAAACAACGTTTTGTATGCCGCAAACCGATATAAATGAGAGATAATGTAACGAAGAGAATAAAAAGTGATAAGTCTACTGAACGATGCTGGAAATGTGTTTGTCTGTTTGGTGGGCTTTAACATGACAATACAACACATGGGTGATGGTCGTTGACGGGACTTTGAACTTTCGAATGACTGTTTGTTGTCACAATAACTCTGTTTTTACAGTTCGGAAAGGCGTTTAGTATTTTATTTTCCATGCTATACGTTCAACGAATTCTGCCTAGAGCATTGACTTTTAGTCCGAAACATAGACGAATGTGCATGGCATGAAGGGTCAATACAGTGATGCAGTTTTACAGAGTTCGTAGAAAATGACAAGTACACGTATTGGGTTTTGTTTATTTGTTTGAAATCTATTCGGTTCTGAAATCTAATATTGCAATCTAATATTTATAATGCGAAATAAATATATTTCTTCACGCCATATCACCTTCATCATCGTCTTGGACTCCATTCTAAGAAAACCACCACATAAAGTGTACTCGTAAGATAGGACTTATGTGTAAAAATATATTAGCACTTAGTCTCTAAGAGTACAAATTTAGATAATAGCGTGACTGCTTTTGAAACCAAATTAGAGTCTTGCATTACAATTTAAATACCTCACTCAATTTAATCACCCAATTAGGAAGCAAACTTTGATATTCCATCATTCATTGACAAAGAATATAAATTTGTTTGAAGTGGAAAATGTGCTTGTACATATAAGGAATAGGAAAAAATTGATATAGAACCTTTTAATGCATAAAAGACACTTTATATTTTGCTTAAAGATCTCTGATTTGGAATAAATTTGGGAATTTAGAGTTTTTTTTTATTATTCAATGAAGTTCAAGTTTAATATAATAATTGAATACATTCGTTATGAAATATAATGTTTAGATTTAAAAATTGTTTTAATACAAAGTTAAATAAAATTAAATATAATTTAGCATATCTTAGGTTCAAACCATTAAGATACGTGTATTTAGATTGTATTACCTTCTGAATGGCTGCTTCCAAATTATTTCTTTAAGTTTTGAATTTGCTTAATACATTTTTAACTAAATTTTTTATAATTTTCCATTACATTGTCTGAGTAAAAAATGAAGATTACACTCATATTTAATGTTTATACAAGCATGTCAAAATTGAATTTAAGTTTCTTAAATATCTTTCAGATATGTTACCCTGGGGGTTGTACGGGATTGCAGTGATTAATTTCACACCCCATTTGAAAAGATTTGCCCTTAATTCCTCGCTGGTGAAGTAAGTAGCGTTGTCGCTCACAATAACTTCCGGTAAACCAAAGTTTTTTAAAAATATTACTCTCTAAAGTTTACAACACCATACCTGAATTCACTTTCCTGAGAGGCACGACCCAATTGCACCTTGTGAAGTCGTCCACCATGAGTAGGATGAATTCATTCTGCCTTGAAGATCTAGAATGTCTAAATACATTCATGTGGACTTTCTGTAGTGGACGTGCCGAAATGCCTGCATGCATCTCACCACGGTCTCGCCAATTAGTAAGTTTACTCAATAATTTTCTAAGTTTATCTACAGTGTTATCAGTAATAATTTATACACCACGGGACCACAGTTCATAAATTAATTCGCCCTTACTTAAAAAGTCCACTTTGAGAGCCATAGAGTTTGGTAACATCAAACTCAGTGTTCCATTTGTATAGAAATGAAGATTCATCACAAATCTATGGGTCATTGTGTTTTTATTAATATCGTGTGGACAGATAGACAGAACATTTCAAGCCTCTCATAAACTATGCCAAATTCAGTTAGCTATTATGTATAATTAATGTTTAAAGTTATTTGTGATGAATTTGTCAAGCGAATTCGGTTCTTAAGCCAGAGACATTATACATAATGACTGATTATCCATAATAACTGTAACATATAAACGTACAATTTAAAAATAAAAAGATGGAAAATTAAACTAATAGTATTAAATAGAAAACTAACTTCAGAGCGAAATTTTAGCAAAATGTATACAGTGAGGTACTCTGTAGATTTACAAATGTTCACACAGAAAACAATTTTTCAAAAATTTGTTTACATCAGAGATTGATCACCAAACTGTCATAAGATTATACTAAAAAAACATCAGTGGAAAGGTTCAACTTTTTGTGTTTAACTTACTGACAGAATTCCTTTAACAAACTAGGAAATCAGGCCAATGGATTTGTTAGAATCCTGTTTAATTGCATTTGCTTGATTTAGAAGTCGTGACCATTTAATCTGGAAGATTTTACGTTGAGACTCTCCCTACAAAGATAGCGTTTACGAGATCTTTATTTCCTTTTCTTGTCTTTTATTTCTGCGCCAATTGAAGTAGACTTGAAGGTTTTAGAATTAGAAAACTGTCCAAACCGTCTTTAAAATACCTAATGCTTATTATTGCAGGTTGTAATTCAAATCTAATCAAAGTTGTATCAAATTAAAGTTAAAATTAATATTATAACGACCGTTTTTACATTAAAGTAACCTTCATAACCTACAATTATATTATTAATAAAATAAACAAAACCAAAATATAAAGTATAACTTTATTTTTAGAATACTAAAGTTATTAAAAGTTTCAAATCCCCCTCACATACCTAACTTTGGATGCGGTGCAAAATGTTAAGAAACTTATATTAGACAATAATTAATCCAAAGTTATAGTTATCTATATATTTATTCCCATACCTTTGTGTATAATATGTAAAAGAACAAAACGAAAAAGTCAAGTTGTATATTATTTTACATTAAAACCGTTACAAATTAGATAATTTAATATATGGGCACATATTATTAGCAGTTCAATTATGAATATTATTATGTGTTTATGTATATAAGATTATGTATCCTCTATGAGAGTATAAATTATATAAAAAGTATTTAATATGCCACGATATCAGACTAATTTAATAGCAGTTTTACATTTTTAAGGCGTTAGTTCTTTAATTATACACACAACAAATTAGAATAACAATATAAAAGTACTAAAAATGTACGAAAATTATATTTAAAAATATAGACATTGCTGTATAGGGTTATTACTAAGGTTTAGAGGAGAAAGTTTCATGGGATAGTGCCAACTCACCGACGTTGTTTTAGCATCATGCTTAGCTTCCAGGGGCGCACTTCCAGCTCGTTCCTGGCCTCTAGGGCGTTGAAGCGAGGTTAATGGAAGAACGGCCCACTTACGAAATCGCTCTACAACTGTAACCGAGTTAACGAAGGGCACCGGGGCCCGATACGGCACAAAGACGGCCAACGATAAAACAATGGGTTTGTTGAATACCGCTATCGGTCCTACAGATATGAGATTTTAGGTGGAACTATCATACTGCAAGCGGGAGATCAATGGGCAGTCTTTGCGAGCAAAATAACAATAAAAAAGATTGCGAGAGAACCAACCAGTTGGTTCGTGGTTTTCAGTGGATTTTGTTGTCGCGGTAGTAGCCCCATCGAATTATAGAGGCAAAGTACACTAAATTAGCTCACTAGTTCTGCATTGAAATGCACTGAACTATTTTTAAAGATAAATAGGAGTCTTATAACAAACATCAAAACTAAAGCTTATTCTAATTATTCGTATTGTAAATATTATAAACCGACCCCGTTGAAATCACGTAGGAGTTCGACAACCACAAACCAAAACAACTGAAGTCCTACTTAAAACCACACATGAACGAAGGTGAGTCACAGAGTAGCTTTGCTGTGGAGAAGTAAGTAGAAACACCTGGACCGCAGGGCTAACCAGGACTCCGTCTGAAGTGGTCTGGTTTGATTACTCCAAAGATTGTTAACCCAACGACCCTAACATTAGTATAGTTTTAAATGAGAGGGCCGTCGGACCAATGATCAGTGGTTTAGTCGGACTGATTTATTTAACAAAGCAAAACATAACCTAACCAACACTATTTACAATTTAAAATGTTTATTTATACTGTAAAGCTTTGTTGGAACAACGATTCAAAATTTACCTAGAAATACTAATATAGCTTATATGGTTCATTGGGCCAAAGAACCATGTAAACCCTCGATCAAGATATAGACCAAGGAACTTGGGGGATTCACCTTATTTAAAGAGAACGCCATCTACCTACCATCACCGTGGGTAGATTCTCTTGCTCCAGTTGTCGAAGGCAGAAATTCATCACGATTGATTTAAAACTATGTTTTCAAATACATTCTTGAAAATGCTCAATGCACGAATTTAGCTCATTAATGATTTCACTTCAAGATCTTGTTTTGATTTAGATCTAATACAGATAGACGTGCCGTTGGCATATTGAACTACCTTACCATCTGGATTGAAGAATTCAACACTGCTAACTAATATAAATGAGGAAACAAGTAGTAGTAGTAGAACAATTTGTACAAAAAATCTTGGTCTGTCGTATCGGACAAATTTGCAAATGTCTGATTTCGATTTCAACTCGCTTTTAGCATTTATATAATTCTGCCCTTTGTTGCGATTCATAGTTTTCCTTTTGCCTGTCTTCTAAGGCGAGGTACGCAGCATAGTCATTAAAAATCCCGAATCTCACATTTTTATGAGTGGAACACTCCCGCCTATGGTAATTAAGTCGTTTGAATACGATTAAGAGTAACCATTCTTTTTATTAGACTATTTCATAATAGCGTAATATTTTTAAAATCAATAACCTATAGTTTAGGTATAGCAGTATAGACTGCTTTTGAAATTCTTCCTTCTCATCCGTTCCATTCGCAAAAAGCCTGGATCCTCGCGACTACCTACACAGTTTGGGAACATTACATTTCAAGACTAAATATATATATATATATATATATATATATATATATACCGGGTAAGTTTTTTAAAGTGGTCCAATAGCTAACTTTTTAATTACTCGACTTAGCACTACACTTTAAATTTGGAACTTGCTCAATTTTAAGTTTCACTCAGGAATACACTTTCCAATTTTTTTAAGATGGCTTCCATTTTCCAATGTGGTGGCCAACTTTAAAATCTATTATGGAACACCCTTTATTTTATGTTGTTTTTAGAATCTACCCTAAAAAAAACAAAACATTTTTGCAAATGAGAGTTTTTTCAATATCGCTAATGGTTTAGGAGCTACGTGGATTAATTATTAAGTAATATTTTTACAAATATGACTCAGAGTATTTTAGTTCCATACTGTATTTGGGTTGGCAACATTGTTTACAAATCTAATTGTTGCATTTTGTCACTATCCAGCTGTCAATTTCTAATCAAATTCAAACCTGATTCTTGAAACTTATGGCGTTCGATGAAAAGGTGGTTATGTTGTTAATATTTGCTGAGTGTCACAAGAACAAACGCGATGCTGCAAATGTTTATGCTGCAAGGTATCCTGATATACCACATCCATCATGTAGTGCATTTGCTCGTCTTGAAAAACAAGCCCGGTCTACAGGATCTTTGGCTCCTCGAAAGCGTCAACGTGCAAAGCGAGTTACAAAAGAAGAAGTTGAAATTGATGTTTTAGCATCAGTGTATGACTGTCCACATATTTCAACTCGTGAAATAAGTAATGTATTAGGAGGACACACTTCCATTGTAAACATATTAAAACGGCACAAATTTCATCCTTTTAAGATGAGTTTACATCAAGAGTTATTCGATGCAGACTTTCTCCGTAGGTTGCAATTGTGCAATTGGTTGCTACTGGAAGTTGAAAATAATCCCATGTTTTTAGGAATGGTTCTTTTATCAGATGAGGCGATATTTGTGAGTACTGGTGAGGTAAACAGGCACAACATGCACTATTGGTCTGCTACTAATCCTCACTGGATGCGCACTGCAGATCATCAGAGGCGATGGTCGCTTAACGTGTGGTGTGGCATTCTAGGCAGCAAGATTACTGGTCCCTACTTTTTTTATGGAAACCTCAACGGTCCGCAGTATGCTGAATTTATCAGAGGAACTCTCCCTTTCCTACGGATGATGTTCCTATTCAAACCCTGAACACCATGTGGTATCAGCAAGATGGCGCCCCTCCGCATTACGCTCAAGATGCCAGAAATGCGGTGAGTGAGAGATTTCAAGAGCGATGGATAGGTAGAAGTGGGCTGGTAGCGTCGCCTCCTCGATCACCTGACCTTTCTCCTTTGGATTTTTTTCTGTGGGGAGCCATAAAGGATAAGGTGTACCGCATGCCCCCTACAACTCCCGAAGACATGCATGAAAGGATACGCAACGAGTGCAGTTCAATTGGCGAAGACGTTTTAATCAGGGTATAAAGAGTGCATGTGCAAGACTCAGAAGGTTCACGGAGGCAGAAGGACGGTACTTCGAACATTTGATTTGAACTTGTAAAGTTACTAAGCTATTAGAACTGGTCCTTTGTTTTGGTATTGCTATTACAATAATAATATTTTAGATAATTTTTAAATGTGTTCAATAAAGTATGTATTCTTTAAATGTATTTGTTTAACTGCAATCTATTTAAGTCACTGCTTCTGAAATCTTTTTATATCTCAAATATTTTTTTACCGAATGTTTAGTCGAAAAGTTAAATGAATATCAAAGCAAAATGATTAATGCTCAGCGTAAAAGATGTCTAATATCAAAACACATACAAACTACACACAAAAAGACACTAACAACACATAAAACTAACATTGATTAAACGTGCTTTAAGAATTCATAAAACTGATGATGAAAACTTCCAGTCCACGTAGCTTCTGAACCATCAGAGACATTGAAAAACTATTAATTGCAAAAATGTTTTATTTTTTAGAGTAGAGTATAAAAACAACATAAAATACAGGGTGTTCCTTAAAATATTTTTAAGTTGGCCACCATATTGGAAAATGGCGACCATCTTCAAAAAATTTGAAAGTGTATTCCTGAGTGAAACTTAAATATACCGGGTGAGTTTTTTAAAGTGATCCAATAGCTAACTTTTTAATTACACGACTTAGCACCACACTTTAAATTTGGAACTTGCTCAAACTATATATATATATATATATATATATATATATATATATATATATATATATATATATAGTTTGACTTATGCGTATTTCACGTTTACTGTTTGTGCACCGCAAGAGTACTACGGCCACCAAACCATTTTCGATCGCTTCAGAGAACTCATGAGGTTCATAGTTTATTGGGCTATTCAACTGTAAAGGAGCTGGTAAAGAAATACCAATCACACTTTTAGTTCTGACACAAAACAGTTCCAATTTGAGCAAGTTCATAAAGGAGGGTTTCATCCCAATCATGATCAAAACACCAGCCTACTCTAATTATAATTATTGCAAATATTATACAATACCCTAAGTATATTATATATTTATAAACTATTTAAATACCTTAAATTCTATCAATTCTTTTGTTATAACATCGTTAAATTTAATCTAGTTATAATTTGGTATAAATTACGGTTTATAGATTTAGATTATTTTTTTCATTTACACGTGTTCCTTTATTTTATTATCAATTTTGATACATATTTTAAAATTCGGTTTATTTTTGTTTTTTGCAATAGTATTTTATTTAAATTTTACTGGTTAATGTTTTGTAGTTTGTACTGCATTTAGGAAAACGGAAGAATATCTTCAGAGTAAATATGTAATTAGGTAAAATAATGATACTACAAAAGATATGAACAATGAAAACTCCCCTAACAACGATGGAGATTTCAATTTTAATTTCATATATCATATTCTATATTTTCCATCCTTTCTTGCAGATCAAGATTGGACCTCAAACTGCCTCATACACTGAAATCACTCAGAACGCTTGTATTAGAAGTGAAATAATTCCTGGCGCCTCTTTTTGGTAAGTGATCGTAATAGGCAAAAATCTGAACCGCAGTAAGTTATTCAGTTTCATTGCTCCATTTTGTTTCAAACGTCTCCTATAAGAGTGCTTTGAATTTAAATTTATACATTTCAGACATTTCTGAAATGTCTGAAGAGACATTTCTCTCGGGTAAGCTATGTTTATACGAAAAACTTTAATTTCTGACCCTTATACTATATGATTCTCTATGACGGGTTTCTCCTTATTGCCCCTAAAAGAAGATCACTCGCCACACAAGCATAATCAGTGTATTCTTGTTTGTGAGGTGCGTAGACAAGAATTGCTCATGTCTTTTCACATGGTTTGTCTGAGCGTCATTGAAGCAACTCAGTAAGGTGGCACAGTTCCTCTTTTGTCTCCCGGAGGAATGTAAAATGTTCCTTTCTATATGATTGTCTGTCCGCCTACAGGACATCTCAAGAATGAAAATAATTGCAGAGTTGACATTTTTCATGCAACCTAAGTGACACCTGTTACGCGACATTTGGTGCGTATTTCTGCCTTATAAAAGAAAATAAAAGTATGCACAGTGAATAAACGCAGATTTTATGAATCCAAGAAGGAATTTTATATACGATAACATAGCATATGTTATTTCATAAATGTTACCTCAAAATTCATGGAACCGATTTATTATCAAAAAGTCCTTTTGTTCAAAGACACCACATACTTTTTTCATCATTAAATGAAATAAGGAACATAAGGAAGAATTGAGTAAGTTTTGTAATCTTAGAATAGCTACATGTATATTTGTTACGAATAAACGCGATTTAGTCACTCACACAAATACTTGCACTGAGAATTTGTTTAAAGATAAATGTTATTCAGAGTGAGTGCTAAGAAGATACGTATGTGCTTCATTTACATAAAAATGCATGTTAATACAATATGTTTAAATTACGTACTCCTATCCCTTATAGAGGGAATACAATTACCTAAATTTGAAATTATTTGAAATTTAAGACTATGCTGTACCGTAAAAGTGACTCAGTTGCACACATTCATATTTTACTATCGAAATGTAATTAGTTTGGTAATTAAATATAAATCTTAAATTATTTTAGCTTTCCTCAAGAACCATAAAATTTTCTAGCATAGTTGCTGAGACAATGTTACACAGGTAGGCAATTCTTTGCATTTATCTGCGTACAAAATTGAGAAAACTAAACCTTTTGATAATACATGTATGTATGTAGTTGACTGCTGGAGAAAGAAACGTCCAGCATTTTTACTTTGTAACTTCGTTTATTGACATCAAACGTTCTGACAGGTGGATTTAGGTTGACACATTTTGACTAATTAAACACAAATGATCGTATTTACATTGTTCGTAATGACATGCTAAATAAAAATCACTCCTTAATTCATTTTCATCCTTAGTAAAACACCACACAAACATCGAATATTTTACCACGCACACGTTAATAAAGAGATGGTTATCTACCAATGACTAAAATACTCGCCCTTTGTTCACATTGATCACTCTTTTTAGGGACTGCGTATTATAGATAGAGCACGCCAAAAGAGTATCGCTTGCTTATGTAAATATATAAATCGGAAGCGTGACTGATCCGAGGGCACATTGAGCTGTCCCATAATGTAACGTAAATTTAAGTTTGGGCTATATTGAGCCACTCAATTCTCTGTTAATTACTGTACGAAACTGATTCACTTGATTGATATATCCTGATCCTAACTAGTAAAGCATTCTATTGTTTATTTAGGATCTGACGAATTCTCTTAAATTGTGTCGTTGTCAGTCTACCTGTTGTGTGATACCTCTTGATAGAAAGTCTTATAGAATTCAACCTTGGCATATAGGTTCCACTTGATTGATATATCCTGATCCTAACTAGCAAAGCATTCTATTGTTTATTTAGGATCTGACGAATTCTCTTAAATTGTGTCGTTGTCAGTCTACCTGTTGTGTGATACCTCTTGATAGAAAGTCTTATAGAATTCAACCTTGGCATATAGGTTCCACTTGATTGATATATCCTGATCCTAACTAGCAAAGCATTCTATTGTTTATTTAGGATCTGACGAATTCTCTTAAATTGTGTCGTTGTCAGTCTACCTGTTGTGTGATACCTCTTGATAGAAAGTCTTATAGAATTCAACCTTGGCATATAGGTTCCACTTGATTGATATATCCTGATCCTAACTAGCAAAGCATTCTATTGTTTATTTAGGATCTGACGAATTCTCTTAAATTGTGTCGTTGTCAGTCTACCTGTTGTGTGATACCTCTTGATAGAAAGTCTTATAGAATTCAACCTTGGCATATAGGTTCCACTTGATTGATATATCCTGATCCTAACTAGCAAAGCATTCTATTGTTTATTTAGGATCTGACGAATTCTCTTAAATTGTGTCGTTGTCAGTCTACCTGTTGTGTGATACCTCTTGATAGAAAGTCTTATAGAATTCAACCTTGGCATATAGGTTCCACTTGATTGATATATCCTGATCCTAACTAGCAAAGCATTCTATTGTTTATTTAGGATCTGACGAATTCTCTTAAATTGTGTCGTTGTCAGTCTACCTGTTGTGTGATACCTCTTGATAGAAAGTCTTATAGAATTCAACCTTGGCATATAGGTTCCACTTGATTGATATATCCTGATCCTAACTAGCAAAGCATTCTATTGTTTATTTAGGATCTGACGAATTCTCTTAAATTGTGTCGTTGTCAGTCTACCTGTCGTGTGATACCTCTTGATAGAAAGTCTTATAGATAGAATTCAACCTTGGCATATAGGTTCCACTTGATTGATATATATCCTGATCCTAACTAGCAAAGCATTCTATTGTTTATTTAGGATCTGACGAATTCTCTTAAATTGTGTCGTTGTCAGTCTACCTGTTGTGTGATACCTCTTGATAGAAAGTCTTATAGAATTCAATCTTGGCATATAGGTTCCACTTGATTGATATATCCTGATCCTAACTAGCAAAGCATTCTATTGTTTATTTAGGATCTGACGAATTCTCTTAAATTGTGTCGTTGTCAGTCTACCCGTTGTGTGATACCTCTTGATAGAAAGTCTTATAGGATTCAATCTTGGCATATAGGTTCCACTTGATTGATATATCCTGATCCTAACTAGCAAAGCATTCTATTGTTTATTTAGGATCTGACGAATTCTCTTAAATTGTGTCGTTGTCAGTCTACCTGTTGTGTGATACCTCTTGATAGAAAGTCTTATAGAATTCAACCTTGGCATATAGGTTCCTCTTGATTCGAAGAAGAACTCTATTTATGTGGGGGCTAAAAGTTCAAAATTAAAAATAATAATCAAACATGTTTAGATCTAGCAATTAGAAAATTCAATTGTGCCACGGAACTTTTTCGTAGTTTTTCAAATTCGTATTAAATACCGTACTTTTTACGGTTAATAATTAAATATTTGATGCTTTTGTGTCTATAATTTTCTGAACTTTATTTAAATACCAATAAATAAATAAGGCCTTACATACACTAATTGTTGAGGTTTAACGGTATAGTTATCACAATAACAAAACAATAACTTCGTATGATCTATGGATATATTTGGAACTGAGGTATGAACAATGGGAATGTTGGAGGCTGCATTGCTAATTTCATAGATTCACAGCCTAGGTATGACATGCTTTCTCCCTTCTCTAGGTTGGGCCTCAGATAACGTCAAACAAGGACATCATTCGGTGATGTGTCATAATAAGTGAAATATGTCTTTGCAACTCTTAGATAAGTGATCGTACAGTTACAAACTCTTAATTGCAATACGATATTTCTTGTCATTGCTCCTTGCCATGTGTGAACAACCTCCTAGAAGAATCCTTATTTAAATATATAAATTGTAAGTTAATGGAAAATCTTTTCTATTTCCGCCCTCTCTATCGCTGTTATTGAAAAGATTTTCGCTCTAAAACTAGATCACCCCAAACACACGTCAGAACAGTGAAATTTACTTTAACGTGACTATGAAGAAAATAATAACAATAATAAAAAAAATTATATACGTAATATGAAATAACAAAATGTTGCTAAATATTATTCATTACAAACCTTACAACTGTTTTCATTTATTTGTACTATTGGTTATCTGTAGGAAATATAACTTTTTGCTGTATAAAATATATATCTTTAAATAAAAAAGTGTAAACTATTAAAGAAAAATCACAAATTTATTAAGAATTATTGTTTACCATTATAGTGATTTGATAAAATGTATTATAACAATCTTAAGAGATAGAAGAATGAATGGAACTCGTTGAATTTTATCAGACAAGGTATGGCTTGTTACGGTAGCACTAAAACTATCATTCAAAAGTCAATTTTACTATGCCAAATAACAAACTAAGAAAAATCGGCTATTTTATATACTGCTCCGTGAGAGGGTGCTCGCCTTTCATAGCAACAATAAGTATTATCATTCATTAGCTTTTTGGCATTAACATTTATGGGCTTTTTAGCTAAGGTTATCACTCGTGGTTTGGGAAAATTTCGTTTGTGTTTGTTCCTGTCCACACAATATCTCGAAATGAACTGACTTGAAAATTTTGCACGAAGCTTCATTCGTATATTAGCTGACTTCGATGATGGTGCATGTCACTCCGCGGAATTTCACTCGGTGAATATTTTTACATTGGTGTTATGGGTAAACTTGATGGCAACGAGAAAATAACAGAATAAATGAATTTGTCTGGAAACTAAATCCATTCATTTGATATATCAACAAGTGATTTTTATTCATAGAGTGAAAAGGAAAACAGTGGGAAATCAATTTTAAAATTCGGTTACAAGATTTGATGTCAACGCACTTTTGCTTTGTAGTATATTTCTTAGTTAACCAGAATTTTTATTATCTGAGTCTTATTTAAGACTTCGCCTCTAATAAAATCATTTTTCATTTCATTTTTTCATTTAATTTAATTAACAAAACAGGAATCCACAATGTGACACTGTATATCGAGAGAATGTCATATTTTAACTTTAAATTTTACGTCAAACTATTCTATGATGGTGCATGTCCCATACATTGAATTTAGCTGAATATCATTGAGGTATATGCCTCAATAGGCTGTTTCTCTTTTGCCTGACGATTAATGATGAAGCAGGAGAAGTTGTCAAAATTTCTTTTCTGCGTGGTTGTATATCTAGCCCCAAATTATCTGGAGAATTAAATGAGTGAATGAATTACCATGTTTTGAAACCATGGACCATTCTCAATTTATTGGAATAGAAAATGAAAACTGTACATTAATATATATCTACTAAAATGTTATGGAATAGGAGCGTTAAAATATTAATGGAATTAACTTTTTCCACTTTTAAATAGTTTTCAACCATTCATTAAATTTGAGACTTGTGGTTAATCCTGTGGGTAGCAATTACGACAGCGAGAAAATCTCAGAATAAACAAAATTGTAAGCGAACTAAGTAAAATCATATGCATTTTATCGTGTGACATAGTAGCACATGTGCCGAAGTTACTTTGGTTAATATGTTGGTAAGACTTACGTCATGTTCGATGCCGCTTTAACGTAAATTTTAATTATAAATACAAGATAGATTATTATGTCAGTTTGTAAACCTGACAAATTACATGTTCCCATAATAACTTAAATAGTTTAACAATTGTCATGGCTTTGTAATACACTTGAGCGACATTTTTCGTTAATAATTTGTGCGTGTTATATAATGAATAACAATCCAACTCTAGGAACACATTGTTGGTGTATATGATATTAACGTGTTTAATACATTGTAAAATTTAATTAATTGTTGATTTAAATACAGTTATATAAAGGCAGTATTTATAGTTAAAATAATCTATATATATAACTGTATATAATTCAAAAATTAATATAACATATAACATGTGTATGTATATATATATATATATATATATATATATATATATATATATATATTATATATTATATATGTATATGTTATATACAGGGTGATTCATGAAGTTCTCCCCCCACTTCTACAGCACATTTTACTAGTAAAAATAATGAAAAAATGTTATATAAACATAGGTCCGAAAACGCTTCGTTAGCGAGTTACAGCTGGCGAAAGATTTCGCCTGAATTCCTGGGTAAAGAGTAAAATAAAGCCATACTGAACTTTTGGAAAGGTTAATTAAGTAAGAAATATCGTGGATTATTATGTATTTTTACCTGATAAAGCTAATAAAATAGGTTTCAGAACTGTACCTGTAGTAGTTTTTGAGGGATTCAGGGTTAAATGCAAAAAATTGGGGCACGAAACAATAACTTTGTTAAATTGGTAATAAATACATAAAATCAACAAACATTAATTGTAGAGAATTTAATTCTGAGAAAATTGATAAAATCAAAGTCTAAAATAAAACAGAAATAAGTACCAAAAAATCGATTTTATTCAGTATAATACATTACTAGTTTTAAGCAACATTAATCAGGTTGGGCCAACCGTACGCACCTTTTTATAATAGATGTTCGAAAATGAGGCCATCATTATCAATACATTTTGCAGCACGTTTGTGTATTGCTTTTGTTGCGTTTCTTAATTTTTCAGGACTTCCCTGTATCTGCATAGCCGAATCCATAATACGGGCAATTAATTCATCACTAGAATTCACTTTTGTCTTGTATACAATGTCTTTCATCCATCCCCAGATGCAATAATCCAATGGAGATAGATCTGGTGATCTTGGTGGCCAAGGGTGAGGCCCTCCACGACCAATCCAGTGTCCAGGAAATTGATGATTTAAGAAACGGCACGTGAAAGTGGGGAGGTGCTCCGTCATGCTGGAAGTACAAATTTTGTCTGAGATGTAAAGGAACATTCTCTAACAGCTGCGGAAACTCTTCTTGAAGGAAATACAAATAGAACTTAGCATTTAGGCGTCCAGGTAATATGAAAGGTCCAATCAGCCGATTGTGCAAAAGGCCACACCAGACATTGACGCTAAATCGGTGTTGAAAGTTCTGTTCCACTACCTCATGTGGATTTTATTCTGCCCATGAGTGTTCATTGTGCAAGTTATTGACACCATCCCGAGTGAATTGTGCCTCATCCGTAAATAAAATACGCTTGTAGAGTTGATTATTAATATTCAAAAAGTTGCAAAACTCCAAGCGAAGCGGACCATCCCCTAGCTGTAGATGTTGAACCTTTTGTTTATGAAACGGATAAAATTTGTTTCGATTAAGTGACCTCCACACCGTTGACTGCGAAACTCCTATCCGCCTAGAAATACGTCGTGTACTTACACCTGGACTGCGATGAACAGCATTAATAACAATATCATCATCAAGTTGGACAGCTCGTTCATAATTGGTTCTAGTACTTGGTAGTGATCCTGTTTCCCGAAGAGTACGAAAAGTTCCTAAAATTGTTTTGGTAAATGGAATCCTCCTATTAGGGTAACGTAGTTCATATTCTTCTACAGCAGCTCTAGCATTACCATTACAGTAACCCAAAATAAAAACCATATCAGCGTATTCCTCTAATGTAAATAAGTAAGGCATTTTTTCGCTGAATAAACAATCGAATTATAACTCACAGAAAAATTGCATTTAATAACACGATTCACAGAACCCGATCTCCTGCTGTAGCTTGCAAAACACCACTAATACACAGTTCTAACGTAACAGTACAGAATACCATTGTTGATCAGCTGTTATTCGTGCGTTACCAATGATAACTGAGGGCAAATTTCTCAATCGGTGAGTTTGATACCTGTTATTTTTTTAAATTTCCAGGAAAAATAAAAGCGAATTCTGTATTGTACTCGGCAAATAGTTATTTTATTTTTTTATTTGCTCTAGCAGATTTAATTTTAAATCTGGTATTTTCAAATGTGTAACAATTTTCAGAATTTTGGCTGGGATTCAAATACTTCTACCAAGCTATGTTGTTTGCACAAAAAAACAAGTAGCGTATTGTATGAGTTAAATAGTTTCATTTGTACGAATTCTCAAAAATAGTGGAATGTACCACCATTACTTTACACGATGATTTTATTAATTATATATATTGATAATTGTATTATTATTTATGTAATAACTTATTTTTGTACGTAACCAATATGAGAGATACACAGATGAGAGATGTACATGAAACTTTCCATTTGAAGAATATTAAAAGGAAATATTCTCTAATTATAAAACTACTTGACTATATTAAATATTCGTTTACATGCAAAAATTACCTATGCATCAAATGATTTGTTTACATGACAATAATGTTAATCTAACTTAAATGAACTAGAAGTTAAAATTGTAATATGCAAATCAAATATACTTCTTCCACATTCTGAGGAAGGTAGATTTCTGTTTTCAAGGACGAAATTGATGATGATTATTATTTTAGAAGGCTACTTGTTAATCAAGACTGTTGGTATAACAGACTGCTATAATATGTAAATATAATACTTTCAAAGTTTTAGAAAATGTATTGTATTAAATCCTAGAAAATTTAATTCATTATAAGCATACCAAAAGTTTCTATAAATGTGTTTTTTTAACGTATACACCTGTATTTTTAATGGTATTCTAAGATTTTTTGTGCAGCAGCTATAAGATACTAATAAATTGAAGGATCGAATTGTGTCTAAATTCCATGAGGATTCTAAAACTATTTTCTTATTTGAATTACAAGCGTCGTAATGCGTATTTTTTCGAAATTATAATTGGATGTCATCACAAAACATTTGGAAATATTTAATAATGGCCAAGAATTTTGCTTTTCGACTTCAAGGGTGACTCGTCTGGACTGAATCCAAACAATTCATTGTATAATAGTTTCAAATATAAGAAGATCTTCCTCCTGGAATTTAATACGGTGTCATACAATTTCGTTTTTAATGGTTTGGATAAAACTTCTGCACAAATGAGACGGACATCAGGTATTGTAAATATGTATGAGTATATGTATTGTTGGTTGATACTGGCGAAGGAACTTATCTGGTATCGTACGGTTGTAAATTTGATGGCACTTTAAACCATTGTCATAAATTCCTCTTCTTTACGTGAATGAGTTAGTCACCCACTTCCTTATAAGTACGGTACAAGTGTGGGGATATCGTTAGACAAATTGACCTGTCACAGCCATGAAACGCAATTCCCACGAACTGTCTCCGTAAGTATTAACTATTACGCCAAGAACTTCTTGGACTTTGATACTTCTTTATATCGGTTTACGTAATTAGAGTAGAAATCTCCACGTATCTTGGTCCGTTTTACACCTGAAAATGGTAAATACATAAATTGTAGTGAAATCAGTAATTTGATAAGTAATAGACCCGTTTACGTGACTCGGACCGTAAACCATGACTCGGATTTGGTATTCAAGTTATGTATTGGTGCTGGCCGTTATGTTATAAGTTTTCACTGATTGCTGTCGAAAAATAATAACATGCCAATTAAATTGCATTTAGAAATAAATATGAAGACGAAATAATCACATCATAGCGAGGAAAACGCAGCTGCTAATTAATATTAGCAGAGTCTCGCCTGGCTGAGTATCGTATTATGTTACCCATAACTCATAATTACGATACAACAGAGGCTATTATGGACATTACCCTGAATAACGCCTCAGCTACCTCTCTATGTCAACTCCATTAAATTACAAGGTAGCAATAAGCCACAGGTATCCTGTAACAGTCTTCGCTAAGACAGCATTTCTAGCCTATAGCTATTTCATTATTCCGCAGAAGGACAATCATACTGAATGGAAACTTTTACTTCCCACGTTGGGCAAAAGAGAAATTGCACCAGACTGCTGAATGACAAGCTTCATTGACGCTCAGCCAAATCTCATAATGGACATGCACCATCGTAGAACTCATTATTGTCTAAGTTTCAAGCAAAATTTAAAGTTTACAAAATAATTATTTTTAAAGATATATATTTTTAAGAATTATTAAAGTAAATGTTGTATTATCTCATGTGATAAAGTAGCATATAATTGTACTCAGATTGTTTACAAATTTATTTATTTAATCTGGAATATCCTCGTTGTCATATTGATTACCCATAAGAAAAATGTTCGCTAACGCTCAGCCAAATCCGCGATCTCGAGGGATGTGCATAGATGAAAATTAAGCTTCATTCAAAATGTAACGTCTACAGTTCAGTTTGATCTCGAGATATCTTGTTAAAATACAGACAGACAGAAATGAAAGCTTTCCAGCTCCTTGAGTAATAAGCTTCCCTAACATTCAGCCAATAAATAGTTTTTTTTTATCGAATTTTACGTATTTATTATTAAATTGAATTGATCCTGACTGAGTAATTTAAATATACAAATACTGAGTGTTCCAGTAATACAGGATGTTTGTTCTATTCTTGATGCTTTTAAATGGCAATGTTTGTTGTAAGTTGCAGAACAAAAATCTTTCTTTCTCTATTTTTGTTAAAAATACTTTCTAACAATTCGCTACGTTTGCACTATACTTCTATTATGCTTCATTAGTTATTATTATAGTGGAGTATATTCACTGACTAAATATTCGTTATTGGTTAGAATCAAGTTTCAAAATTATATTTGAACCTAATATATGAAAAATATTTATTAAATTGTTGTTTTAGGACCCAGTATATCCTTATAATTAGGAAAAGATGACAAACCACTGATGGATCGGTACGAAACACGTGACTATTTACTTTAATAATGGTCTGACTCAAGTTTATATGCAGGTTATTAGCCTCTTGTGATTATTTGTGACTAAAGATGTGCATCACTATTTTTTTGTTAGCATTTTTATTTTGAAAAATGTCCGTTTTATTTTAAATATCATTTTGTGTTTAATTTTCATTTTAATTTAATTTTTATTAGTTTAACCCTCTAAAGAACCACCATTCTTTCATTATCAGTAAGGTTTTCTGTCTATTTATGGTAATACAAAAATTAAAATTAAATAAACAGAAACCTTAATAGATCTTTTCTAAGTGAAAATTCCAACAGAAACCAGCATCGTAAACTTACATGTGGATATCTTATAGTTATAAACTAACACAAATTCCCCTTTACATTTTGCTGGCAGCAAATTTAATGTAAAGCAACAGATTCTTCTCTAAAACGTACTAAGGTGTTGATTTTGTGTACAAGATAGTTGCTGACCTTCAAATGTTGTAATCATGTCTGACATCTTTAAGTATCGACAGCTAATAAGCAAGCTCATAACTTGGACTTTGAACCTTATTAGATCGTCCAAGCTTAGTTTCTTGTGTTTAAAGTAATAATTTTCTTATTATCGAACTAGTTAACAAATATGAAATTTTGCATATTTACTTACTAGTCTTTCGTCACATTAGCTGTCTGTGCGTTTCCTATATGATAGGATGTCTGATAATTGGCTTGAATACATTTTGGTGCCAAGGTAGGAGATGACCTGGTATTCTTGTTGACGTTTCTGTCATATAATTACGCTTGCATTTTAACATGGGAATCCTACTGCCTATTTACATAGCAGGATTGTCAGTTTGGTTTATGTAGCCCATTTAACGTGGCATGTCTGCTCTTAAGGCAATAAAGAACAAATCTGTTACTGAGTGTTTTGGTCAGAATACGTTTGTACAATAGTATATGTGAATGTATGTCTTAGGGTTACGGTCAAACCTTTGACTAAGACGTAGGCATGTTTGGCGCCAATGTTTTTAGTACGCATTGCAATCATTTTATAAACAATAGGTTTGAAATTGTTTGAACTTTTAACCAAAATATTTAGTTATAAGTAAAAATATTTTCAGGTACAGTTGTGAAACATTTGAAAATATTTACATTTATAGAGTAAATACGATTCCAATCAAACTGATACACTGATACAAAAGGGCTGATATGAAGGCCAGAGCGTAATTAAAGCTTTAACAAAGCTGAATGTATCTTTTTCCGGATTAGAGACTTTCCCGAACTGTAATTCTGCTGTCATTTGATCTTTCGACCCCAAAATCTGTAATCGCTTCTTTAAATCAAGAAGGGTGTATGAACCAAGAACTACTTCTCTAGGACCTTCTGTCAAGTGTGATCGCACAGATGGACAGTCACAAAGATAGCAACGCAATATTAAGATTAAACTATTGGCTCCTTAATCATATACAGAAAAATAATCCAGAAGGAGAAAGATACCTTTAAATACCTTAAATCATAAAATATTACACGATATGGAATCGTAATTGTAATAATATATTTGAAATAAAATATATCAGTTTATAATATCTCTCTGTAGATAAAGACTGCTGTTAATATAGATAACAAGGTGAACATCACCACTTCAAAACATCTCCGTCAAAGTTCTCCGAGGCTCTGGGCTGATGTGATTATGCTGTAACACTACTTGTACGTCAGATATGACGTCAGTGGCATCCTCCCCCGCCCTTGTTCATCGAAAGCAATGAGAAAACATTTCTAAAAATAGCCAAATACCTACCATCAATGTTCTATAATGTAAGTAGGGAGTTGATTCTAGTATATATTCAAATATTAGTGCAAAAGTAGTGCAAACATAACGTTAGGATCAAACTCATAAAAATATTAAAATTTATACTTCCGAATACTTTTATCTTGAATATTTACTTTTATAAGGGTATGAGAGTAAACTAAATCATAACAAAGAAGGTAGACTTGAGTTAGGGCGAGAGGCTTCGTGTTTGTCCAACAAATAAAAAAATTATTTACTCCTTAGATTGTTGGTCTACACATTTGCTGCACTGCGTCATACTTCATTCACCTGCTCCACTACTGGCGGATTAATACTAAATACATTAATATAAACGAGCTGTACAGGTTGTAAATACCGGTCAAGGTACACAGAAATCTCGTTTTTGTTAGTAAATACGCATTATTCATTTATTTGTTAATATGGAATACATACTTGGTTTAATTGGAATGAAATGGAATGGAGTGAAATGAAAATTGCCTTTATTAAAGAGCCGGAGTTAGGGCTATTAAGCCGTTTGTACCCCTCAACCTGATATCGTATACAGTTAATTTACAATAGTATGACACATGGTTTTCAATACATCTAGTATCATCGGGGAGAGCGTTCCAATGGCGACAAGCCGAGCAGTAAAGAACCTATTAAACATTTTTGATCGATGAACTGGAATTGATAGTATCGGTTGTTCACTAATATCAGAATAGAAAGTCTATGGAATTTACGCAGTTGATTAAGTTTCATGAGTGTATTGTGTAACATGCTCTTACGTCTGAGATTAAAAATAAATCTAATGAAATAGTTCTGAGCACGCTGGAGTCCGATTAATCAACGGTTAAGGCATTCATCTCGTTGTCACAGTAGTTCATTTTTGTACATAGTTTGGTTATTAAGAAGAAAAGCAGAAAGAATTTCTTTATAACTTAATAACTATAATATATGAGAAAATAGGCTAGCCAATGTGTCCCTTGATCGAAAACGCTCCGTGCTGCCGATTCTCAAAGCCCTCTTCTGTAAGCAGAAAATCCTACTAAATTATGTGGTACTGGAGCCTCGTTCAAATAAGCCAACCTAATCCTGTTTGAGACTGGATAAAAAGAGGAAAAGCACATAGTAATGGACTTCGTATGCCTATCTATGATTGGAAGCAATGTAATCTCCAAGAATTTTAACTGAAGATACACGATCAAGACGGTTGTCATTATACCAATTGCCAGAAACATCATAGGTGTCAATGAATCTTGTGAAGACGTAAATATGTAGGGAAATTCTAACTTATAAGGTGTATACAAAAAGCAGCTTTCTACTTCAACATTCCTTCGGAGTTCATTTGACGTTCAAAACTTTATGTTTTCAAATTATGGGGATTAGATGAACCATGCAGACTTAATCGAAAGTGCGTTTCACTTTGTGTTTATTTTTAAAAACGGATTTCATATAGCATCCATCATATATTGTACTGTAGGGTATATAATGCTCAACAATAAGCAACACATTTCTCCCAAGCTCAGCAAACCAGGATGTTCCGAGAAAAGAACACACAAAGAAAGTAAGTGTTTATTTAATCATAGTTTAATTTAATTAAAACATAACATAACATAAAACATAAACTTAAAACATTAAATTAAATTTTACAAATTATTCAATTACTTGTATCACAGCATTAAGGATATTACAATTAATTAAAATAGATATATAAGAAAATGAATTTGCAATTAATTTATACCTAATAAGTGAATTTGTTTTGGCTTTGTGTCTTTATTAACTTTTATTATTGAAAAACAGTTAATGAACAGTAATAAATCTTCTGGTTTTTTTCTAGAGATACTTTAAGAGCTTTAACGAGTAAACTTCAGAATAGTTGTGGTAATAATTCAAATAGGAACTAATGATGTACTAAAACATGCATACGCGTACATTGTATAAGGAGATTAGTTATGAAATAAAAGCTCCTACGGTGTGTGATAAAACTAAAGGTAGTTCCATTTATACCTGACTGAGATCCCTCTCTCTCTCTCTCTTTCTCCTCTCGCTCTCTCTATTTCTCTTTGACAAATGTTCCAGGTTGACGTCAACGCAGTGGGAGGAGTTGCGGAGGGGAGGTAAGCAGGAGATGAATGTACTTAGGGTAAGCAGTCAGTGTTTTCATAAAACAGCGAATTTAAAGAGAGAGTTAAAACAATTCGAGAATCGTAATGGCTTTTTAACCAGCTCAATATAATTAAGTGGTTTCGTCATAATTACTTTCTTTCCCGTTTATATTAACCATTATACTTTATAATGAGCTAAGTATTGATGAAGTAACCTTAGGATATCCAATGTTCATTTATGGATTTCTCGTTCACCCGTCTAATTCTGAAGGATGCATTTTACTGATAATATATTTGTCACAGTTAATTGGATACAAGTTTTTATATAAAAACATTTTAACCATATATATACAGGGTGTCAATTAAGTCTGGAACCTCTTTTTTAATTTTTAAACCATAATAGAAAGAAATACCAAAGTTCACACGTGCTTACTGGTGATAGTAACGCACACATATGCCCAATTACCGACCGGATAATTCCTTTGGGGGACGGTCCACAAGGAGTAAGACAAAATTCTTAAATAGCAGCATAGGTCAAATTTGGTATCAAATTAAAGGTCTTACTTAGCAGAGTACAATGCCGCAAACCGGACTTAAAAAGGTGGATTCATTCAGTAGTTATAGCTATTTGAATTTTAAAATAATTATTGATTCCTGGCTTCGATTACTACATTGTCAGATGATGGGAGGGGAACATTTTGAACACTTACTTTGATCACAGGTACTTAAATATTGGTGTTTACTTGTAATATTTAATAATTTACATTGTTCAATTGTTTTTAAAATTCAAATAGCTATAACTACTGAATGAATCCACCTTATTAAGTCCGGTTTGCGGCATTGTACTCTGCTAAGTAAGACCTTTAATTTGATACCAAATTTGACCTATGCTGCTATTTAAGAATTTTGTCTTACTCCTTGTGGACCGTCCCCCAAAGGGATTATCTGGTCGGTAATTGGGCAGATATGTGCGTTACTATCACCAGTAAGCACGTGTAAACTTTGGTATTTTTTATATTGAGGTTTAAAAATTAAAAAAGAGGTTCCAGACTTAATTGACACCCTGTATATATATATATATATATATATATATATATATATATATATATATATATATATATATATATTATGTTATTAACTCCACTTATAGGGTTATCTATTTATATTAATGTAATGAAAATAACTAAAACCCTTTAAATTAAAACTTTTTATTACATACACGTGTTTCGGTTTTTAACCATCTTCAGTGTACATTAACCTCTAAATAAATAATAAACAATTAGATATACACATGTGGACCTTTTAAACATATGTTAAATTTAAATGACACAGTTGTAATTTTCTTATTAGTAATCTGTATTTAATATTTTAATTTTTTCAAAAATTGGATTTGTCTTATTTTTCAGATTACTATTTAAAATGTTATGAGGATCTTTATTATAATTTAGATAAATGTGTAATTCTTCTTTTGTGTTTAACTTCTCTCCTTTCCTTTCGATATCTAAAATTTCCATGTTCTTTTCAATATTTGTGTAGTTATGGTCAGTCTCCAATAGGTGTTCAGCAAAATTTGATTTTATTGTAGACATGTTATTTGTTTTTAAAGCTTGTATGTGTTCTTTAAACCTTTTATTAAAATTTCTTCCAGTTTGCCCAATATAATAGCTTTCACAGTCACTACAGTTAATTTTGTATACTCCAGATTGTTTGTATAATTCCTGTTTGTCATCATTTTGGTTAATTTTGTTTTCAATAAGTTTAAATGTATTATTTCTTGTTTGGTGACTGATGGAGAATTTTGAATTTTGAAAGGTTTTTCGAATAGCTTTGTTTAATTTAGTATTGAATGGTACACACATATATTTTTGAATTTCTGTAGTATTATGATTAGGTAGTATTTTGTTGGTTTTATTAATTTTTCTTGTTTTCTTCTTAATCATTTTGTCTACAATTTGGGGTTGATATCCATTTTTGACAGCTAGGTATTTTATTATTTTTATTTCTTTATTTTTATTTTCATCACTCATTGGTATATTTAACATTCTGTTTACCATTGAGTGAAATGCTGCTAATTTGTATTTCCAAGGATGGTTAGAGGATGATGGTATTAGAAGATCTGTTTGGGTTGTTTTTCTATAAATTTCAAATGAGTGCTTTCCATTAAGATTAGAAATACTTATATCAAGAAAGTTAATTTTGACTTTTTGGATTTCTTTAGAAAACTTAATTGTTGGTGATATAGAGTTGAGAAATGTTAAAAAGTGTTCTGCCTGGTTCTCATCTCCATTGAAAAGACATAATATATCATCCACATATCTAAACCAATAAATTATTTTGTCTTTAAATGGATTAGTGTCACTCATTATTTTGTTCTTTTCTAAATGTTGCATATATATATATATTTGCAAGAAGGCCTGAAAGAGGAGATCCCATTGCCAACCCATCTTCTTGTTTGTAAAAGTCCTTATTGTATTGAAAATAATTTTGATTAACAGTTGCTTTTGTCAATGATAAGATATCGTCAATTTCATTCATATCTAGTTTACTGTATTTTATTAGATTATCTTTTAGGATTTGAATTGTTTCTTGTTTTGAAATGTTTGAGTACATTCCAAGTATGTAATAAAAAGTTTTAATTTAAAGGGTTTTAGTTATTTTCATTACATTAATATATATATATATATATATATATATATATATATATATATCCAGGCTTAAAAAAGTATGAAATCCATCTTGAGGATGTTTAACGGTTTTGAAAGTTCTAATTACCTTATAAATTCAATGACTGAGAGGTTTTCAATGAGCAAAAAATTTCAATGGTAAAAATTTAGCAAAGTATAAATATCGTTTATAACATACAATAACAAAACGTAATCGTTGTCTTTATTAATGAAAATCGTGGATTACGTGGACTTTAATCTTACGTTTATTGATATAAATGTTTAATTCATAATTTAGTACATTATTACTTCAGGAATTGAGAAATCAGGTAAATTCTCAAAATTTTGGATGGTCATCTTCATTGAAAACCATTTAAAATTCTAGATTTGGTATCCTTAAATATTATGTTTACAGTATATTATGATTTAACCAATGTTATTTATTATTAACACTTCTTGATTTGCTTATATTAGATAACACCAAAGATTTAGTAATGTAGGGGCACATGCAACCACCGTGGTGTAATAATGTCTTCTCGGGTAAAGAGCCTTTGACCAGTCAACCGAGGGGTCACAGGCATCGCACAGTTGTATCGGAGCCAATATTGCCTGGTTATGGTTGTTGCTACACTATTGGGCACATTGACTTTTTACAAACTGGAATATTGTCGGAGATGTTTTCACGTTTTACTAACAAAACCGTATATTTAAAACATTGAATTTAATTTGAGCGTTTGTTTTAAATATTGCTTTTATTTCTGAAACCCATAATGATAAGTTATATTTTGCACAATTATTATTGTTCCTACAGTCTCATGTTAATGAAAAACTGGAATATCGTATTATGTTAAGAAATTGGGGATGGTTGAAATGTTTCAAGCTTAATAACGTAAGAACTAACTGAATGTTGACCCAGTAGGGATCACTTCTGGCTGGTTTATACCTTCCAATTGAACCCACCACTGGGCACAGCAAAAACCGATATGTCACTTAAATCTGGGCAAACCTTATGGATGTCCAGAAGCGGCACATCACTAATCGCAAATTTCGAGATTCATGGGCAATTCGATAGGTCTAGTCTACTGCAGGAGATAACTGTTGGAGTTGGTGGTTTGTTCCCAAACCTCAAAGGTTCTTGCTAGCCTCAACAAGGGTGTACCACCCCTGCCTCAGTTTACTGGAGAGGCTGGTTCAGAGCTGACCTCCCCTTCTTCCGAGGAGACATGACTTTGAGATGTATTGAGAAGTAGTACCCTAATTCTTCCTCATGGATCTTGATAGGAGGCCTCTACTCCCTAACCTTACCCATCCTGTCAGTTCAAAAGCAGCGCAATTTTATAAGCTTCACTGAATGATGGCTATGGGTTCCCTTCAAAACTAATAAATCTTTTACCTGTCACAAAAAATAAGACTATGAACATTTTTAACGCATAATAAAGGTTACAGCATTCAATTACAAAGATTTATACACGTAAATCATAAAAATAAGACAGTAAATTACGTAGATATGTTGGGTGTATCATACAATTCTCTTTTAAATGTACTTTTTTACGTTTCGTCATAGATCCGAGCGGCTACAACACCGTTCCCTCGAATACGACTAAGGACTAATTTAATGTGTCTTCTTCATCGACAGGCTAGATTGGTAGTCAAAATTTACTCTGTTATAACTCACGCCATGATACGAAATAAGGAGATCCTTATTATTCTGTGTGGGAAAGAATAATAAAGAATAATTTTCCCACCAGCGTTTTATGTGGGAAAAGAACAATGGATTCCAAAGAAGCAAAACAGAGCTAAGTTGTTAGAGCTAAAAAGTTTTTTTCTGAATATGTAAACATATATCAATATTATTGAATTATTTAAATAAATTTTAGCCTAAATAGTAAACTGAAATCTTAAATTTCATTGAATATTCTTTAGTGAGCCCCTAATAAGAGCCGTAACTTTTCTTTTGACTTTTGTAATTTTGCAAAGCAAATTGTTTTTAAGATCATTCCGGTAGAAAGTGGACTCCTCTGAAAAAAAACAAAAAACAATTTGAGTATGTCAATTATGATCTAGCTCATGAAACTCAACGATACGAGAACAAAACTCCACTCTCCTGTCCGGATCATCTACAAGACGATTATGAAATAGATGACTTTTTTTATTTAGTGTTTCTTAAATATTCTCTGTACTGAAAATTTTGGAACACCAGTTTCAAGTTCAACGTTCCTTAGTGATTTCGGTTTACCTGGAGAGCGGAGCATTGATGCGCATACTAGTACTTCTCTTTCATCATTTGATCGTTAAGAGTACTTTTTTACACTTCCAGTTTCTAACAAAAGATTTTTCCACTTAGTTATTGTTAGATTGCTAGGTGGTTCAACTCCTGGGTAGGCAACCTGAAATTGGTTCTGTAATGTTGAAAAAAGCAGTAGCCCACGCACAACACTTAACTTTTTGTTCAACATTAAAATCCTTTATCTCCATTAATATCAGTAAAACCGTAATGGAGGAGGTTAGGTTATGTTTTTATAGCTCAAGCAATATTCTTTTATCAATTAAACAGCTGTTTTCAACAATGAGCGTTATTTAACAGATCTTCTTAAAAACTGCAACGCAGTAATAAAATCAGCTAATTCAAGAGGAGAATTTTTATAAGAAGCAAAGTGCTAAAATTTATAGTATGTCACCACTTTTGTTTTTACAATTGTTAAGAAGCTTTAATTTTCACAGAATATTTTTATAACTTACTTTATTAATTGTGTAGAGTTTGAAAATTTTCGGCGCACAAATGGGGAAGTAATATAAAATCAAACGTTCATACCGCTCCTTAGGACACTCTCTATATTGATTTTACTCCATCTTTCACTGTTTTGCTGTGCGATGTGCTGTCCAGATACGTGGTTGGTACTTGCTATAATCACTTGCTCACCTGGCCCACATATTAACCTTTAGATATGTTGACACCTGAACAAGAGGATTTATTCAAATAGTAAAAAATTGTTCTATTTTTGTAACATTAACGATGACAAATGTCCGAAAACCTGCTATCATTTTAATTCATCCATTGTTAGTAATAAACTGTAAACAAAAACTATTGTGCAAAAATTGTTAAAATCAAAGTTGTATTCTTCTTATACAAAGAAAAACCAAACGTGAACCAAAGTTGCGGTAGAAAAAATAAATAATCAAATCAGAAAAAAAATGTAAAGATAGTTGTACAGTCGTACGAGGTCATGTGCTATAAAAATAACTAGAAGGACACTGACTGAAATTGGAAATCAATTGTGTTATAATTTACGAACAAATATGAAAGAACTGTTGACGGACAAGTAAATATGGGATCGGTCACCGACCAGTTACTTGTATTATAAGTTCACTCAACCGAATTACTAAAAATGTCCATTTCATTTTCGCTTCAAATATAATTAAACATCACCATTCATTCGGTATTCGTATATGATTGGAAATAAATTATTCACCAAAATTTCTAATGCCTCTGTCAATAAAATAAAAATAAAATTTTCGGTTATAAATAATGCATATCTGACGGTCTAAACTTTGTTTTGAAAGTAACTAAAAAAAGGAAGCGAGAACTATAATCCCCACCTCTACAAGCCCTGAATTTGGTTAACAATATAACTCTTGCTACGAAATACAATAATTATAGTAAAGTTTGATTAGTTACTAAATTTAATAAATATTGTTACTTCCTAATGTTTTTAATTGTAAGTAGTAAATAATACGATCAAACAATATGTTGATATGAAAAATTAAACGCGTTACGTAAAAGGTAAAATATATACCTTTTAAAAAAGGTAAAGTAAAAAGTAAAAAAAGTAAATAAAATTTATTTTTTTAATGGCAAAAGGTAAGTAGAAATATTAAAAAACCAAACATATGTTTATATTTTAATAATATGGTCATTTTCCCATTGGTTTATAAATTTATAGTGGCACGTTAGAAAAATAAGTTTACAGAGCAAAAATAAAGATACACTATCGTTTTTACGGCATTGGAAATTTTCTGTACATGCAGTAAAATAGCTTAAGTTAGTTTAACTTAAGTTGTTTAAGATTGTGTAACCATTAAAACTATTGTAAATACATTTGGTATTCTAAATTGTCCTCGTCCCAATGAAAAATTTAATTTCAAGATCATTTTTTGAGTAAACTATTTAAAATAACAGAAACATTCACAGAACATTATTTTTAGATCACCCAATTTTCTAGCAAATAATGAATTTAAATTTGAATACAACTAATCACTCAGACGTTATTGGACTAAAATCTTTATTTTGTACACGAAAATCCATGGAATTTCTAATATGCGAATGTTTTCTCCCCTAAAATTAAGAGATAGAACATAAAGTCACTGGCCCTTTATCACTTTTAAATTTACAAAATAATTGGTATTCTAAAATATCTCTTTTCTAATAAAATTTTTATTTAAAGACCGTTTTGGGGTAAACTGTTTAAGATAAAGGACAGCAAACACAGAACCTTATTTGTAGATAACCACATTTTCTACCCGATAACTAAACTAAACTTGACGTACTTCTAATCATTCAGCCGCTATCGGATAGAACTATTTTTACACGTGAAAATCGATAGAAAATGCGAGCGTTTTGTTTAAAAGTAAAAGTTTCCTGTTTTCAGGTTGTTTATTTTGTAAGAAATACCTGCGTGCTATATTTCAAGTTTCTAGCACTTCTAGAATTAAGTTATAAATTTATTGTATATACTGTATATATAAGTGAGGCAGTAACACATGCGGCGATATAAGTATTTAGATAAAATAGTTATTCTAAGTATGTATCTATAAAGTCTAACTTAGAAGATATCATTTTACATTAACCTATTCTGACGCCAATTCATTATCAGTCCACTTGAAGTTTCAAACTCAATATACAGTAGTTATATCACTAAAAATTGTTGTTGAATAAATTATCCTAATATAACAGATGATAATCCCTAGTCATGGCTGTGTAAAAGTGGTCTACGAGCTGAAAGTCAATTTGCGCTTTATAAGCACACAACATGAATCGATTGAAATTGAAAGAGGATTTCTTTCCCTAGGAAAGATAGTAATTGTCTGCGACGCTAGTTTTGGCGAAGTTCAAAATGAGAGGGACTAGAAAAGGTTAAACATATCAGACTGTAATGTTTTCTCAGATTATATTTTTCCACTCGAGACATTCATAACAGATACATCTCCGTCGGACATTTAAAAAGAATTAAAGTCGTTACTTTATGGTTCTGTAGTTAGCTGACGCTTTTTTAAGATTGGTGTGCGTGTCTAGCAGTTGCTTTATGTGTTTCAAGCTAATGAAAACATGATCTTGGAAAATATTCTACCCTATTGGTGATATTCCATTTCGAATTTCATCAAATTTAGCACGGATGGCGATTGTTTTTTGAGAGAATACCCAGTTTGTGTTCTTGTAAATGGATATTGCGTCTTGGCCCTGCATCGAATGGAGGTCATATTTTTTATATGAAAATAAAGAATTGATTCATCTGGTTCTATTGATAATCTCCTATTTTGCCGCTGTAGTATGATCAAGATCTCCACGACCAAGTGGGGCCTCCTACAAATGTGCATCATCCTTATGTTCTGTTGTATATGTTCAAAAATGGATTGAAATCGATCGATCGATTCTTGAATTATCAAGTATACTTAACATTGTGTCTATGTTCTTCTCTTGTAAAGAGGGACGGGCAGAGGTTTTGGTTTCTTTGTAATAAACAACGACGACAAGTGTGCTAAACCATGTCCTTTCATATAAGTTATGTATATTTGGAAAAAAATCATCATCTGTAATCTATCCCTTTTCACTGCTCCAGATGGCTAAAATAGAAGTCCTTAGAATACACAATCCTAAAGGAAGTCATACTGTCAATGGCATATTATACTTTCTTGGATCCCGAGTACTAAAAATTATTGCGCCTCCTCTAAAAAGTGTATTGTCTAAGCCGTTAAACCTTTCATTTTTAATAAATAACAAATAAATAACATTTTTCATCCACATGTGAAAGAATACGTAGCAAAGTAAACAATATAAGTCAGTACAAACTTATCTAACTTATTACTAACTTGTCAATTCCCTAGTATCGTCGTAAAAATTCGTAACGTGTAACATTTCTGCGTTTCTGTTGAAACTAGTAAGAAATCTTAATTAGATTAAATTGACTAGTGGGCTTATTGTTAAAACTATTACTGAATACTAGTAAGCTAAGATCCTCCAAGAGATTTATGTGACTCTTGACATTCACAGTGAAACATCCCCAAGTATTAAGCAAACCAGTTTTAAAATAAGAAGAAATCCCCAAAAAGTAGTCCATCATGAAGATATCCTAGGCCAATAATATCTCTTGTGATATCGATGCATCTACATGTTTATTAGGAGCCTATTGAGATACTATTACGAAATATTTATTTTTTACCGTATCAATGAAGAGCTAAGTTAAAAATTAAAATCTTCAAAATCCCTATAAATACGCTACTTTTGACTAAACAAAATTTTAAATTGTCCATAATTTTCAAAATAATAATTTTTCAAGACAGTGAAGCTCACGTATGAAACACATTTACGGAAAAGTAATGTATTATGGAATCTGTTCTATAAAATACTCGATTTGTTTTGATTTAATTCCATTACTTTAAATTCTACAGATATACACTTTGTGCTTTAATACCTACCTATCTGTATTTTACATGAACAATACATGTACATTTCTACCGTCAGGTATGAAATCGACCTTTTATTCTACACTGTATTTGAAGATAAATTTGAAACGAATAAGAGAAATCCAATATAATCTATTATATTTGCTCAACAGACATATATTACCTCTGCGGTCTGTTAGCAAATAATGACTGTAAATCTCATGTTTCAAGTGATTCTATAAAAATAAAACAATATAATGCGAAGTAGCAATTATTGTAACTGTTCGTATGTTAGAACTATTGGAGAGCAATTAATTAATGCAAAGGACTCAAGATTTCACTGGACTAAGTGCAATAAATTAAAATACACAATTTCTAACCAATAGTAAACAGTTGTTTCACGTCATTATTTAATAGTGACTATCGATATATATATATATATATATATATATATATATATATATATATATATATATATATATATATATATATATAAACTGTGTTTACGAAGCTACTCAGTTCATTTCCAGCACGGTTAAATTTAATAATAATTAACGACACATCTGTCACTGCAAGTTAAAGAGATTTTTCACACATATTTTTTATTGAGAGTTTGTTTGATAACAGAGCACTTGATAAAGATATGTGTTAACAATAACCAATAATTTAAAAGTTTTATTCATGGCAGACTAGCAAGATAAGTGTTTTGTATAAAAGTATTATTCTCTTATAATACATTCAGCACTTGGTTTTGGGAAAACTAATCAGGGATCCGGTTTATAAAAATAACACTATTGATTGTAATTCAATTAGATCCAACATCTACTAATTTATTTATTTGTTATCTTTATCTGCAATAAAGACTTCTCGTTCTTTCTCTTTGACCATATGTTCTTAGAGCTCTAGGGAGTCCATTTCAATTATGCAGATATCAATAAAAATTATTTATTTTGTAAATATATCAATAATTTTCAAAATTATCACTTGATAAAGGTTATTACTATGTTCATATTTGTTGAACGATATAAGTGTAAATCTAAAAGTTAAAAAATTAAGTATTTAAAATTGTACATGCGAATTTAATTACTTCAGAAATAAGATATATCTGTGTTTGTAATCTGCGTGATTGTTTTTATTCTTACAATCAGTTGTGTAGTTACGACAAGTTTCATTTACTAATTAACAATATTGTAATAAGAAAGCAGCACAGTAGAATGAAGACGATTAAAGGTCAAATACGAGTTATTTGGCTAATCAATAATCGTCGGTGAAGGGTGAAGGGTGAACGTGGGGGATGTTACAGGTAACAAACGATAACACACGTCTGGGCCACACTGTTTAGGGTCCGAAGGTAACCACACGTGTGACCCCGGTCATGTCCTATCTTGCCACAGGCCAACACGTGCATTTACAGCAGAGAATAGCAATGTTGCAACGGGTCGGCCCTAGTTATCGGTACTCACAGACTGGTTACTATATGTATTATATATAACGTTATGGATGTGGAAGACAATAAAACACAATGAACGATATGTTCACACTAAGGCTGCATATGTGATATATTTAAGAAATTTCGCTTTAAATTGTGCCTGATCTTTTTAGATGGCGAACGATAATGATTGTACACCTTACTAAATCTGCGTAAACTTATCTAAAACAATTGTTACAGTAAAAAGGAACACGGCGTTTCTAGGACTATAACTACCCTCTTCTTCATTAGTCCTCTCCTTCAAACTTGAAAAAATGATATTTTGCTGTCGTTGATGCATGTTTCTATTGTTCTGCCTCTGAAACATTAAACTATGGCAAATACCTTTAAATTATATTTCTTTAAAAATAAAGTTGAACGAACGTCAACTACTCAGGAAAGGTTAATACCAGAAATCTAGACATTCAGGTTGTGGTTAATTTTACTGGTTAAACACACATAGCTGTATTAGTCAACGACATATAAAATATTTCCTTTTACAAAATCATCCCACCTTAAAAATGCAGTTGTGCTGTGTGCTTCATTTAATTTGCGTAAGGCTCTCCTCAAAAGTAACTCCTTGAAAACCTTTATGATTTATACATATTGAATTATATTAAAATAGTGATTGAATCCGTCAGGAAGTTAACATTCCCAGCAACGCACTCGGATTTCATTGAAATATTAACAAATGGACAGAAAAGTATTTAAGTATGATAAAGCATTAGGGAGAGCGGTCGCTTCATATCGGTCCTTTTCTATTCACACTACTCGTACACGTGGCTACGAAACGTAATTAATTCTCTTACTGTAGAAACTCGTGACTAGATAACGTTAATTATAAATTAAATTTGTTATTAGAGGAACGCTTCGCTGATTCTCTGATCTCTTTAGTTGGAGCTATTACACGTTAAAACGTTCAGCTGAAGTTCCACGTGTGCACTTATTGTACACGATCCTGCTTGAGACCACTTAAGGTCCTGTGACATTTCTAGTAAACCTCCGATATATATGTCCCAGAATTTGTATGACATTTGCTGTCAACAATATAAACTGAAAGAAATTTATATATTTCGACTGCATGCACAAATTCCAAATGTGGCATTAAAGTTGAAGTAAAAAGAGGAATAAAAAAAGCAAAGTAAAGTAGTCTTATTTTACACTTAAACTGGGGACTAACGGCTTAAAGGTGACTTCCTAACCACCAGTGGTCGAGCAGGCAGGCTGTTTGTAACGACAGGATCGCTCAGCGGTCACCCATCCAAGAAGCAGCCACGCTCGACGTTGCTTGATCCTGTTATTTTGCGATAAACGTTGTACCCGCTACACTGCACCATTGGCTGGTGAAAATCCGATGGTGAAACATAAAATTTACTTCCACCAAAAATTATGAATCAACACATGAAGCATGATTTGTTCTTCTTTTTACAAGAATATTGTGTCCTTCAGTGTATGTGAGCGTGCGCGGTAGGGCATGACTGTTTTTGGGCAACATATAAGGCTAGAGATGAGATGTATTAAGCTAAAACAAAAATGCACCTTACGAGCTTTTCACTCCTCTAGGCTATATTATTTATATGATTTAACCACATGAATGAGTTACTCAAGTGTGTATGGCTTTTAGGTACTTTTCAATATACGAGTATATGATTATAGATGGTGGAATTTACAATTTACTAGTATAATGTTTTGAAAAACACTACAATACGTTGTTATATTTGAAAGTTTTACATAGCTATAGACGGATGAATCGACTACAATGTTAAGGTTTCGGTCGATTAGTATGATAATATACTGATAAATCGTGGTTAAAGGTATTTTCTCACATAATTTCAAACGTTCTCTTTATATACCATTATCTAAGCATTACACTCAGCGTTTAAACATTATTAGCATAATTAAATTCTTGAAATATATCGGCCACGATGTGAAGAGTTCTCTTTAATCAATAGATGTTCAACCGACACATTACGTGAGTTTTAAGTTAACATTACAAGTTTTAGTTATTCCATAAAGACGGCTTTTAATTAGGTAAAAAGTTGAATTTTTGTTATTTTAACAACCTACTAAATTACTTAAGATGGTGGAATCTATTTTGGTGTTGTAAAAAACCTTTGAATGTTAAATAATAACCCTTTAAAATAATATTTTCTAACTACAGGAAAAATATACAAGAATTTAAATCAAATCAAGTAGAATTACAGCTATCTCTATAAACTGAAAAAAGCAAAGCTCTCACTCACTTATCACTAATTCTCCTCATGTCTGAATATTAATATCTACAATCCAAGTCGGTATAAAATATTTTTTGATTAGTAAGCTCCGAGTAAATATTTAGTAAAATTTATTACTAGATTGTTAAAACTATTAAATATTATCTGGTTTGTCTTAAATAAAAATTACAGTTCTAAATTGAAATAATGGATTTATTTTAAACTTGGAAAATTAATAAGTTCAATGTTTCAGAATTTTCATCAATCTATTTTCCACGAAGAATTGACAAACCGTTTAGTAATTTTAAAAGGTCCTTTGGCAAGAAATAAAAAAAATTAATCTAATATATCAAACTAAAAATCAGAGCTCTCTTCTGAAATAAAACAATAAAGTTAAAAAAAAAAAAAAAAAAAACTTGCCTTTCTACTAGTTGTACTTTAACTTTCAAGTCTTTGCAAATCAGATGCAACTCTCTCAAACAATAATTAATGTTTAATTAATTTCCAATTAATAGTTCACAATAAAACAGTTCCAATTACTAATTACAATAAATATTAATAAATTATAAATTTCCTAATTTCTGTTAAAGTTATTGACAAAGTTCAATTTTAATTCAATTTTCTTGTAAGTTTGAATCAAATGTAACTTGTATGATTCTATTATGCTCTATTGTTCAATTATGCAGATTACTCTATAGTTTCTATGAATTTAATTTTTTTCCTATAAAAAGACAATAAAATTAATTTTATATCAGATCTGGAAGACTATTTTACTATAACGTACAATAAATTTGGTGCTTACCTCAAAATCCCTCGTGGAAAAAATTTAGAAACACGGCGCACTGTAATCAACTTAATTCACGAAAATTACCAAAAGAAGGGCGAAAATTATGAGCTGGCGCTTATATACTCCCCTTCCCACCAATTCTGATGGACATCCGCGGTGTTCTCTCATTGGCACAGGTGTATCCAACTAGGAGAACAATATCCGTAACAAGACAAGTTCTGATCAATTCAAGGCTGTGAACCGCCTTACTAACAATTTAAAACTACCAGTAGTAACTTGCCAAACTACAACTGTAACTTGGCAACTTGGAATATGTAACTTGTAGTATTATATATTCGTTTTTATCCTAACTTCTCACAATCTAATTTAAAATTAAATCCCAATATTTCTTTCCCAAAATTTTCATTTAATTTAAGTTTTAATTTAAAAAATAAACCAATGTACGTAGCTTTAAAAACGCTACAAAAACATTACTCTTTAAACTTAAAGTCCAATTATTCTGAAACAGATCAAGAGATTGGGATATCTTTCAGTCACCATAACGTATTTTCAGTCAGAAGTGTTTAATGTAACATTTATGAAGGATATGTATATGGTGTACTTGTTATTCAATAGGACATCCAGTGCAAAGCTACGGGTAACTGTTAGTTTACAATAAAGAATTAGAAATTTTTTAACAAGGCCCAAATACTATCGATTGAAGATTAAAATGTTACATTTTTACAGTATATACAAGACTTATAGCTTCAGTGAGTGACATAAATTTATTACAACATTTTATTTAGTTAAGGTAAAAGTTTTAAAACACATAGTTTTCATAAATGTAATAAATATTTTTCCTTTTATAAATGAATACAAACACGCCACTATCTGAAGATATTACTTGTGTATATACTAAAACTTTTTTTAATCTTATCAGCCTTTTTTATTTGGGTTGTATAATAATTGTCTAAACTTTATACTTTAAATGCATGTGATTTCATTTGGAGTAATAAGAAAATGTTCAACTTGTTCTATACTTAGGGAAGTTATCTTAAAGAGCTATAAGTTTTAACATTAAACATTTTCCAACCCCATAAAGCGAATGAACTAATTGCGATAGTCTATCTAGGCCTACGAATTATTTAGATAAAAAAAAAATATAACTTACAATTTACTAACAAGAATGACTATAAGTCACAGATTCGATTATAAGCATAAAAACTTAAAGAAAACTGTCATCACTCATGGTCTAAATTACAATAACATTTTCTAAAACATATATTCTGTCAAACCTATTCGGCAAGTGTATCTAAATTTAAACCCAATCTACCATAGAACACTACAACAAGCAAACCAATTGGTTTTAAAGAGTAAAATTCCACAAGGACTCAACATTAGGTAACGTGGCCCAAAAAGCAAAAATTTAAAAACATCTGGAAGAAATAATTAGCTCATGGCATCTGTATTGACTATTTAGTAACTGTTCATAAGTTATTATTAGTATTTATAAGTATATATTTTATAGACTTTATGCACCTGAAGACGTTTTTTACTGAAATATATAGTACCAATGTTTTGAAAAATGTTATTTTTACACTTATTTATTGAAAATAACATATTTAAAGGTGTATTTTGAAATAGATCATTATTTGCATAATTAATACTATCCAAATGAATAACTTTGGATCACAAATATGAAAAAAACAATTTTTTTCATATATATATATATATATATATATCATTTTAAAACTTGTTATTAGTAATATAGCTTATTTGTAATGACACCTACATAGATAACAGTGTTAAAGAGCAGCAAAAACTAATTTTATACATTTCACTCGAAATTATTGGTTATTATAGTTATTGACTGAGAGTCCGGGAAGCCTGTCACTCGAGAAATTGTAAAATTTTTATTTATATCTGTATCTTCATAAAAATACTTTAAGTACACATATATGTACATTAATACATCAAATATTGGTATGACACTATTATAACGCAACAAAGGACTTGCTTGCTTATTATTACATGCTTAGTAGAGACAATACTTTAAGTACACATATATGTACATTAATACATCAAATATTGGTGTGACACTCTTATAACGCAACAAAGGACTTGCTTGCTTATTATTACATGCTTAGTAGAGACAATACTTTAAGTACACATATATGTACATTAATACATCAAATATTGGTATGACACTATTATAACGCAACAAAGGACTTGCTTGCTTATTATTACATGCTTAGTAGAGACAATACTTTAAGTACACATATATGTACATTAATACGTCAAATATTGGTGTGACACTCTTATAACGCAACAAAGGACTTGCTTGCTTATTATTACATGCTTAGTAGAGACAATACTTTAAGTACACATATATGTACATTAATATATCATATATTGGTGTGACACTCTTATAACGCAACAAAGGACTTGCTTGCTTATTATTACATGCTTAGTAGAGACAATACTTTAAGTACACATATATGTACATTAATATATCATATATTGGTGTGACACTCTTATAACGCAACAAAGGACTTGCTTGCTTATTATTACATGCTTAGTAGAGACAATACTTTAAGTACACATATATGTACATTAATACATCAAATATTGGTATGACACTATTATAACGCAACAAAGGACTTGCTTGCTTATTATTACATGCTTAGTAGAGACAATACTTTAAGTACACATATATGTACATTAATACGTCAAATATTGGTGTGACACTCTTATAACGCAACAAAGGACTTGCTTGCTTATTATTACATGCTTAGTAGAGACAATACTTTAAGTACACATATATGTACATTAATACATCATATATTGGTATGACACTCTAATAACGCAACAAAGGACTTGCTTGCTTATTATTACATGCTTAGTAGAGACAAATTTAAATACAATTAGGAACTCAAATATATACAGTCTGTAATAATAAATTATGTTATAAGAGTGTAAACAATAATAATTAAGACATTACTCATAATATCATTAAACACACGCAGAAATATTAACGATTCCCTATTTTGATTGAGTTTCAAATTGCATCATGATCACTAAGTAGGTAGCCACAGCTGCAGCCATAGATGTCAAAGTTTTTTTATTGATCTTAAAAAATCCTCCTGCAGAAAATTCAACATTTTTACTCGCTAATTGCAACAAAAAGGACTTCAACTCTTCTCTCAATTCCGAGCCCAAGTCCGGTTGATCAGTTTGTGGATAAGCGGTGCGGTCTCGCCGGCAATGTCAGAAACACAAGAGCCAGACAGAGCGACCGGCACTAGGAAACTTGCGTCGGAAAAGATCCAAGCAGTGGCAATGCCAATAGTTACTGAGTCTCCATGAATAATATACAGTAGTAAGAAGTAAAGGGAATCGGTGACACTGATAAGTGTACAAAAGATGTAGGCCAATAGTAAGTTACCGTAGAGGACGTTGGCTTGGTGCACAGTGTCACATAGCAGATGGTAGGCACTCAGGAGGTACTTTACCTTCTTACAGGATATGTAGTCTTGCCTGTAATCAACATGTGGTGAGTTCCGGTGCAGGATAGACTGTCTAGGACGTTCAGCCACTACTAGTGTGATCCTAGTTTTAAGGAGCCTGAACCTTTTTGCTATGCCATAGGCTACTTGTTGGAAATGGATTAACACACCGGTTCTTCCGCATAGTGCACTGATCACTTAATAATACAGCATAATCCGTCTAACGATAAACTCGTGCTCTTCTTTCAGCGATACCAAATACTCCGCTGCTACCTCTACAAGTAATGGAATAGCAGTGGAGATGATGATGATCGATAGGTTCACTGTAGTACTCCAGTATTCAGGTGATTCCAGTTGCGGATTGTGGTCGAACTGTTCCAGGAACGTGAAGATCTTCACGAACTCAGGGTACGTCCTGACGTATATCGTGAACAGAACTGATCCCATCAAGAGGCTACTACCAAGGAGTAGACTCAGAGCAAACAGAGAGATGGTTGTGTCTGTTCGGAGAAGCACCGATGGATTTCCCATCAGTTTCATATAAAATTCAAAACACAAAACCCCTATTTGTAGTAAACTCACGGTTAAACCCCACCAGAACACTGCTCGAGGAAATACGGTCACGGTCGAGCCAGCAGATTCCGGGCCGTATTTCAAAAGAGCCATTTTTGAAAGAACACACATTCTGATGAATTTATTTTGCTATTTGTGCTCTTAATTTATTACCACATCTGTATCTTTTCTGTATCTTCCTAAAATTAAATCATGATTTATCTTGCATCCCTGTGTTCTCAATGTCTGTAGATACTAAATAGTTTTAGATTCTCCCTTTCAGAGTTAAAAAACAATTTAGAACATAATTAATTATATTACACTGCAAATCAAATCCACTGAAACCGTATTACTGTAAACATTATAACACTATTGCGGTGTAAATGATAAATTCTTACTATTACGAAGTTGCGAGTAAGAATGTTTATGATGTCACACGCTTTGCCCAACCAACAACGACTATTAAGCATTAATATAAATAGGCAATCACATAATGGCTTGAGCTGTAAAAATCCTCAGCTTTACTTACAATATCCATTTTGATTCAAATGAACTGCACACAGACATTATTGAAAGCTGTTGCAAAACAATCATATTTACCTAATGTCACACAACAATATTGAAATAGTTTTAGTCCATAGTATTTGTCAAGAGTTTTAAATTGATTACTATTTTGTAAAAAAGACTTCACTATGTATTGCGTGATTAAGTTTCTATTTCTATCGATACGATATTTTTTTAATTCTTTCTTGTTATTGCTATATCACCAAAACAATAAATGATTTGCAATCAAATCATTTATTTTTGTAAATCATTATTAGATTTACAAAGTTAATACATCTACTACTATTTAAGCAAAAAAATACAAAATATTACCATTTTCCAATAACGAAAAAATTAAATAATGGATACATACTTAAAACCTTAACTTTTTAAATCCCACTTCTTTATTCAGCAAAGAGAAAACACGGAATTATAATTGTTTTGAACCATAACTACTCCCACACGTGCAAAACTTGATATAAGAATCAGGTTAAACTCTGATACTCTCAGCTTTAAACACTTACCTACTTACCTAGATAATATTTACCTGTTGTATGCCTACAGCGTTTGAATAATAAAACATAATTACATATCATATTACATCACTACGAAGTAGGGGAGGACTTCGATTTGAATTCTCCATGCGAGGCCTGGTAACAGCTAGTAACAGTTATTTCTTGCCAAAATGTTGGAACTACCTTGGTTGGTTAAATGCACGAGGGGAAAATCCATTTCCAAAAGAAGAGTTAATCGATGTTGTGAGTGAATATGGATAAAGTTACGCTTAGCTAAAACACGGACATTCAGTCAATGCCATAAATATTTTTGAACAAAATATCTTAATAAACCTAACCTCCTCTCATCGTTTACTGAAAAAATAATTTGTAACTCTTTTATGAGCATTCGTCAGATATTGCAGGTTTCGTCACGAGGTAATATAAAATTTCCCCTTTTGTTCACAAACGGCTGTTTTGGCATCCTATAAATATACCCAACAAACACATATAATATTGTTCTGAACTTTTATTCAACAATTATTAAAATGGTTCTGAGAAATTATTGTATTTACTTAAGAATGCACTAAGCTCCGACTTATGCGTTCACTTGTTTTATCTGTATTTTACTGTTATCCTGCTACAGCCAGTATCTTTGGAGAGATATGAATCGAATTCAAAAGCTGCAAAACTGTGCAGTTCGATTCATTTTCAATGAGAGGTGCTTCGATCATGTGTCACCCTTCCGAGATGCTGTAAGTTTGCCCACAAAGGTACTGTATGCAGGATCCTGTCGAGTGGAACGATCCACAAGGTGCTTGTGCAAGGTGAAGCTCAACGCAGTATCCACCATGGTGACCTGCTTTACTCATGCTTGATTTTGCAAGGAGACACTTCTCCTACTTTGGCCCTAAGTTATGCAATGACCTCCCCCCCCCCCGAAACCTGAAATTTTGTATTACACCCGTAATTAGGAATACGTTGAAAATATTGACTGTAGAGTAATTATTTGTTTTGTTGAACTGGTTGTTAAATTTTTATTTAAGTAATAGGTTTAACTTTTATGTATATTTGTCTGTGGTGTAAATGTGTAAGGTGAGATGAGTTGTTCTGAAAATCAGTTGTACTGAGAAACATTTGCTAAAAAGGTATTTTTATCTATTTATTTATTAGTCGGATATTTTAAGAATATCCAAACTAAATATTTGTAATTGAGTACTGAAGTCGGAATCGCACTATACATAACATGTTTGTAACAAATATTTAGACATGTTAAAACATAATAAGAAGTAAATTTGTGTTAACAAAAACGCAATACATAAATTTAAGAACTATAAACTAGGCATTCTACATTAGAACCAGTTGTAACTGACTGTGTCAATAATTAAACTCTAGCAACTGAAGTTGGTGTTAAAGTTTGTTATAAGTTAATCGCAAGTTGATACCCTAGAGAAACACGTCACCAGAGAACTCTCAACTTTACCAGTTGATTTACAAGGACATGGATATCATTTCCTTTACTTACTTACGTTCGATGATGAGCTTCCTGCTCTTTATTACAATTGTTGGGATTGAATATTTATTTTTGGACATTGAAGTGTGTAAGCAAAAATATTATGTGACCCAAAATATTATGTGAGAATACGATTTAAGGACTTTTAAGATCGCTGTTCCGATCTGCATAGTGGTCTAGATACAACGGTCCATACATGTAAAACTAATTTTCTATACGTTATATACTCATAACTATTAAAAAAATATAACCTCTTCCTACCAATTCATCAGATTAATAATATAATTTACAAAAATCCCCGACGAAGCTTTTAAAAACTGGAGGTTAAGAGGCATGAAAATGTATCATTTCCTTTAGATTATTTTTTAAAACACCATAATACTCGTAATTAATAAACTAATACATAATGTATACTGTTTGTAATCAATTACTTAATATTCTAGAAACTTGTCATACCCTTCCTTTACGGCAGTTATTCATACATCAGTGTGATTTTCTGAAGTGATGTGTGTGTGTGTTAGTATCAAAGGGCAAGAATGTAATGTGGCAGTTATAAAAAAATCAACTCGATCGAATAAATGTTCCGGGTCATTAAAAACGATGTTTTAACAGTCAAGCACGTGATGTTTGCACACTATCCCTAAACCTTTAATATATATTAACTATTAAATCCAATGTGTGGGCACAGTTATAGAATTAGCAATTAGTGATTGCGAGCAGGTAGTTAACTTCAGGTGTGTTATCAGTTGAACTTTTAAAGAAATTAAGAGATGATTACCAGTCCAAATTGATGAATGAATTGGCTAAATCTAAGAGGAAAGTGACTCGGCTCATTGGCTTGGTTTATTTTATGACAGACTGAGTAGTCCAACACCTTAATGAATTAAATTAAAAAAGGAATTAACCGAAATTAGAAAAGAAGTTCAGGAAATAAGAGCAAAGACTAATAGCCTAACCTCTAGCTCAAAGACTAAGGTCACTTGAACAATAAGTAATATTAAAATTAGTGGAGCTCATGAAAAACGCCAAATAAAAACGAAATGACTTTGGTGAAGGATGTGAGATCTGCTCTGGTGGTGGAGGAGAGCCAGATCACTGCTGCGGTTCGCCTGATTTAGTACCCCCTCACTTGTGACGTCAATATGCAAACGACGAAGTGACGAAAGGAGGACCTTGACCCTGTCCATGAGCTAAATATGCAACCCTCAGGTCTGACGTCAGAGCCCTTATTCCAAGAGGTGCTAAGGCAGCGTCCTCACTGCTGCTTACCGCATTCCGGCATACAACAAGGAGCTAGAAACGTCGTCTAATCTCACAAGAAATCCAAAAAAGACATCTGGATCACTAAGTACAGGGAGATAAAGAAGTTATCTGCTAAGAAGGTCAACCCGGTCTTCCCTTAGCAGCATGTCTACTCGTACATCAACGACCATCTGTCACTTAAAGAAGAAATGCAGGGAAGTCGGCTACACGTACGCCAGTGACGTAATGGAAAGTTTTTCGCAAGAGGTAATCTGGGAGGCAGATATCTTAAGATAATTACTTTAGAGGACATTATAAAGATCAAATAAACAGTGAGTTACAGACATTGTATTTAAATGTTACTGTATTATGATTTTGGTTGATATTTATATTGATATATAAACTATTTATTTGTTATTGTTGGTAAGATTTTCTGTAGTGTTTTATGGATTGAGTGTCGTAAATAAACTGACGGAAAAAGTTACTTTAATGGATTTTAGTAATCTCATTGACACATTGTTTATTCCTTGATACGGTTGATATCGCAACTATTTTTATTGCTTTGTTTCTCATAATTAATATATTTGTATTTTTGTATTTCTCATTTTGTTTGTTCGTAATATATAGTAAATACACAAGCACCACGGAGGGCTGATGACCGTTTTGTTATGAACTGGCAATTAATATTTTTGTTTACTATACTGGGTGTCCCAAAATTACAGGACCAAACTTCACCAAATTGCTCAGGAGGTCAAAATGAACGTAAAGTGATATATAATGTATAGTCCTATCTTGCTTCGTTTACCTTAGATCGGCCATTTTGTTTTTTACAGACAAGTCATTTTATTTTCAATACGGTTTTACCGATTTTGTTGAAACTTGGCATTCATATTATAAACATGAACATAAGTTGTAAAAAAAATATTTTTTTTAAATCTTGTGTGTATTTTCAAAATGGCGGCCATTTAAAATAGTAAAACCTAAATAACTTGAAAACCAACAGATTTTTAATGGCCGCCATTTTGAAAATACACATAAGATTAAAAAAAATTTGTTTACAACTTATGTTCATGTTAATGATATTTGTGCCAAGTTTCAACAAAATCGGTAAACCCGTATTGAAAATAAAATTAATTGCATGTAAAAAAACAAAATGGCCGATCTAAGGTAAACGAAGCAAAATAGGACTATACACAATATAACATTTTTCGTTCAGTTTGACCTCCTGAACAGTTTCGTGAAGTTTTGTCCTGTAATTTTGGGACACCCAGTATATTTTAAATTAGATTACTGGATAAGTGAGATTAGCTATGATTCATAAACAATGCCAAAAATAAAAATGAGCTATATAAAAAATGAATAAATAAATAATAATTATTATTATAGTTGCCTCGCACTCATGCACCCCCACACTCACGAGCGCAGAGGGTTGGGCCCAGGGTTTATCGTCCAGGGTTATTCAGTGCCATCATAGACGCATGACTAAGCAATACTCATTTATAATTTCTGCGTAGTATGCGTTGTTTGATATAATTCTTCTTATTATGGTGTTTACAGTATTTCTATATTATAATTACCTTACAATAATTACAAAAACTCTCGGTTTGATTTGGAAGGTGCACTAGCAGCGGACTAGTAAGGCGGAAGTGCAGCCGGTCCTAATCCCCTATACTTGTGTGTGTGTGTGTGTGTGTGTGTGTGTGTGTGTGTGTGTGTGTGTGTGTGTGTGTGTGTGTGTGTGTGTGTGTGTGTGTGTGTGTGTGTGTGTGTGTTGGTTTAAAACTACTTTGCCCCCAACTGCAGTCACTATTTGCTATATAAAACTATAGTTACACATTTTCTAATGCTACATATATCTAAGGTACCATCCATTGTTTTTATCAATATTACCTAAATTGAATATTTTAATTTCTAAACATTTATAATCGACGCAGGTGACAACAAAGAGGCTCACACAAGAGCTGGAGCGGCTCTATAGTGACGTCAGAGGGGTGACGCACGCCGAGTTCTGCCGCTTGGATGGTCAAAGCCATGCCTCCTCGTATTTACATCTCGTCTCTCTGTATAGGAACCATCCACAGCTTTAATTAGATGTTTTTCCGAGCAGATTGATTTATCCTGCTGATTCCTTTTAGACTAGTCATAGGTCCAATTTAAACTTGTGAAAAATGTTTATTATAAATGCAAAAATACTGTGTTTTTTATAACTACCATTATTTAGTATGTATCTACGTTTTCAACACAGTAGTTAAAAGTGAATTTAGCCAGGAATATAATTGGAGGTTTCCAATTGGTATTTATTTTACCTTTGTGAGCATATTAATCTGATGAATAGCTTTATATTTTTTTATATTCTTTTAGGATGTAGCAAATTTGAGATCGCTAACTAGTATTTTTCTATTCAAATTTCAATTTTTATAATGACGTATATAAAGAAGAGTATGCCACATCACGTGTCGAGTAGCAAGCTTAGCTGAAGTTACTTACGAAATTTAAAATCTACAGCCCATTTTATTCTCGAGATGGCCCGCCGAAGGGAACTTATAAAAACAATTTAACATCCCTTCAGCAGGCAAACCTTTTTTTAGCCTATTGAATGATAGGCTTCAATGATGTTTATCCAAATTTCATGGTTCGTTATACAACCTCCTATCTCTTTCTTGACTATGTAGAAATGAAATTCCATGCAACATTTAAAGTTTAAGGATGAAATGTATGTCGATATATCTTATTTTATATAGCCTCAAAAGAATTTACGTCGTTTTTGTAAAGTTGGGTTTTATAATAGTATTTAAATAATTAAAGTCATCACATCATTTCAACTAAACGCAATGTTGTATTAGTGGTAGTATTTAAGCTGAAATTGTTGACATGTTAGGTGTTATAACTTCAGTATTCACAGCTATTTACACAATCTATTTCCAAAATTTCTTAACCCTTTAGGTAGATTTCATAGAAATCAATAGCAAGAAGCAAATGGCTTGGATGAATTCATTAGTCAGTCATAACCATTAAAAGGTTTCAAGATGGCGGTCATTCACATTAGAGCCAAAATTTTAACTTGACTAATTCTTAACATTTAATGTTTTAAATATATTAATTAGGTTATTATTAACAACTTTTATTCTTTCACTTTTTCGATATATCTTAAGGCTTCATATTTATAGAAGTATACAACAGACCCCTGTTATGTTTACAAACGAAAATTCTAATTAATTGTAACTAAATCGAGTCACGTTTTTACAAATAAATGGTCTATGTTTATAACAATTTTCGTCTTGTAAGGTTTCAATATTACGGAGTTTTAGTTTTACGATTATACTAAAATGGCAGCATTAATAGTTATTGTCCCATAACTGTTGTACATATTGAACAAATAATGCATATGCTAAATGTGAAATCTAACTTTCTTCCGACTGAGCCGGAAAGGGTATTTTTATATATACGGTTAGATACAGAATGAACAAGCCAATACATTATTTCTCAACGGTATCTATTAAAAATGTGAATATAAAAGACTTGAGACGTTTCACATATTGACGTATCGTGTTACATCAGCTGTTTACTATTGTGACGTAGAAGAGTTTCTTTTATTACATTGAGTTATCTAGCTACTTCTGAGTTATTTTTCATCAGATAACATAGCTTAAGTTATTTTACGAAAAGTGATTCATATTGTTTGACTCTTTATTATGGGGATTAATGTATATTTAAATAGAAAAGGATATTAATTTAGTTTGTATTTAAAATTCAGCACTTAAATGCTTGCTTAGTTGGAAAAGGGCAGTGTAGATTAATAATATAAACGGTGTTATACACGAACCAAGCAAAGTTGAATATCGAGTTTATGCATAAAATTATCCGTAAGCTTTGTTGCATTGAAATTAATCTTACCATTGAAACAGCTGATTATTTTATCCAATGTTAAGTCTAAAATTATAACGTTTAATTTGTACTTCTTAATTTAAACTATAGGATTTTTTCGGACATTTGCCATCGGTCAGTGAAACAAGAAATCAGTAACATTACGTTTCGAGATCTGCAATCTGATCTCTTCTTCACGTAAAGAACTAAGCTAATACGTAATTTATAAACTAGGTTCAAATAAACAAATCATAGCAAAGCGTTGTGGCACGCCTAAGTCAGGAATCACAACCACCATGTTGTTTGTCAACTTCACTAACTTTAAAAACATGCACTTGATAAAAAAACTATACACAACACTAACCATTAAAACTGAACTACAGAATACAGGTCACAATACGTCTGCATTCGTCTACAACCCACCTACGACTGACCAGAGGGCACTAGCCAATGGCATTCGTCACGGCACACAAACAAGATGGCGGAAATAAAAAGGAAGGGGTACAAGAATGGGCCCTTTTGTTATTATTGGTTCATGCTAAATAAACTTCTTAAAACCATATTGTGACTCCGCATTGGTTTATTACAAACAGCTGATCCGTTTGATACTTTTGGTTTTCTTTTGAGTTCATTTTTTAGAATTGGCAACCAAAGCGCCCTATCTTGACTGATTAATTGGTCTGCCAATTTAATGTATGTTGCCTCAATTAATTTTTTTGAATAAATGTGGTTCCCGATGTATTATATTGGCATCATCCCAATTTATATGATGGTCTCCGGACCAACAATAGTGTGCAATTTTTGATTTTTCTGTGATACCCTTTCTTCTATTTTCTTTGTGCTCTTTTATCCTTACGTTTAGTGGTCTTTTTGACTCGCCTAGGTATTCCCTATTGCAACTACATTGTATAGTGTAAAGACAGTTTTTGGAATCCTGTGTGCCATGTTTTGGTTTTGTTTTTACGAGACTTTGTCTAAGAGTATTGTGTGTTTTAAACGCGGTTCTAATGTTCTAATTTTCTCCGATAATTCCGGCACATAAAGGATTAACATAAACGCAAATTTATCACAATTATGTTTTTCTGACTCGGGAATGTATCTTCTCGTTCGTTTGCACTTATTTATTACTAATTGAGGGTATCTATTGCTTCTGAGATCCGATTCAACTTTCTTAAATTCCTCTTTTAATCCATTTTTATCTGAGCACAAGCTCTTTGCTCTATCAAACAACGAGTAGGCTACTCCTTCTTTGACAGATTTTTGATGGTTGGATTGATAATTTAAATATTTTCCTGTGTGTGTTTTCTTTCAAAAAACAGTTGTCTTAAGGACATCCCTATCTCTTAATACACACACATCCATAAAAGAAAAGCTTGTTTTGGACTTCCATTGTGAGGCGGATGGAAGGAGAAATACTGTTAATGTGTTTCAAAAAATTATTTAATTCAATGTCTCCATAAGAAATTGCTAATAATATTTTGACCGTGTGGTCTTTCCCAAGGATCGACATGGCCTTTTTCTCTTCTATTGTCAAATTGGGTTTTGTGGGAGGAATTTTCCTGAATAAAAGATTGACCTCTCAACGAAACCGGTCACCCTGTTCCTCAGATAACTGTGAAACAGCCGACTCGATTCTAGTTACGAAATCCAGTGCCTTTACCGATTTTTGTGCCACAGAAAAGTTTAGACCCTTGGATAAAACTGATATTTCCGCTTCATTGAGGATTTTTGAAGAGAGGTTGATTACATTTTTATTATTTGTATCCGTATTTTCCTTGCCATCTTTAGGCAAATCACATTGTTTGGGCCTAATTTTTTCAAGTTTGGAGATGTTCTTTTTCTTGTCTGTTTCAGAAACTTTTTTACATGCAGAAAATATTTTGGATGCTTCCGAGAATGATGTGGAATTCTGTACCGATCAGGGTTTTTAATTCAGTTTTTTAAAATCAATACTATTTTGGAGTAGATATCTTTCACGATGTTGATATGCAATTCTTCCTATAAGTAAAGATTTAGAAGCAGAAGGCAAAATTTTACTGGCTTTCCTACAATGAAAAGGAGGGTTTAAAGTTAACCCTATAGACATAAGGTTTTCAACCTTATATTTATGCAAAAAAAGTTAGATGATTAATGTGTTTAGTTAACTTAAGATGCAAGCTCTCAAGTTCTTTGATTTGTTTACTGGTTCCGGGTCCGTACCGAGAATCAATTCTTTGTTTGAGGATTAAACAAAGGATTGTGAAGGAAACAGGATTTTTCCCGACATTTGCCATCGTTCAGTGAAACAAGAAATCAGTAACACTGCGTTTCGAGATCTGCAATCTGATGTCTTCTCCAGGTAAATAACCAAGCTCCAAACCTTTTAGTCTTGGAGTTGAAAGCCAATATACATTGCATTAGCAATCTAGTTTTTCATAAAATCCATAAAGACATTTCTCCTTAAAAAGGAATCAATTGTTATCCGCGTTTGTTTCGGTAGGGACAAAAATCCAAAGCATCGAAAGTAATATAAATATCCCCAAATATTTATTTCAGTTCAAACTTTTTAGACATACACGCTTAAAATCAAGCAGACACGCAAGCAACACTTTATATTTACCAAACCACCAACCAAATGTTCATGCTAGGCTGACGCTAATTTAAATGTTATCACTTGCAAAAAATATAATTTATGAAAATACTGTTGTTTGGCAATTCTATCGGTAAAATATCACTTCGGCCCTTACTAAAATGACGGCACCATGCGGTCTGTTTAATTCACAGAGGAAATTCCTTTGCAGATTCCAATAAAGCTAGGGTTTATTTTATTTATTTAACTTCCAACTAGAAATCCAAAATTTACAGGTAATAACTGCAGTGTCATAACAATAATCAACAATACAAAAATGTTCATGCAGGATACTATGAAGGAAGTCAATAAAGTAGAAGAACAAACAATGAAACAAAACCTCAACAGTAGTACTAATATATAATAACAATAAGTAAATTAATCATCAAAAACCTATTAAACAGATATATTAACAATCACGCCTGTACCAATAACATTTAAAGTACTGTAACAAATAAGAGTAACAAGTTATACATTTACAATACAAAAAATTGTACAATAACAAAACAAGAAAATTGTAATAAATAAATAAAGACATGAACAAAACTTAACAACGATGAGCAACTTATACCATAAGCACGAAGAATAGAAAAGTGGCCCATTAAAGGCACCACCGTAGAAAACCTCAATTCCATTATAACAATGATAATCTGGAGGTGTGGTCCTTTAATGGTATCACTTGAGGAAACTTCCCCTTCATTATAACAATAATAATCTGAAAAGTGTGGTCCATTAAAGTCAACCACCATTGCACTATAAAAAATTAAAATCTGAAAAAGTGTGGTCCTTTAAAGGTACCACCGCAGAAACCTTCACTTGCATAATATAAAATGATAATCTGGGGCCTTTGAAGGTACCACTAGGGAAAATTTCACCTGCATAATAAATAATAATAATCTGGGAATGTGAGATACTTTAGAAGTACCGCCAGAGAAAACATTACTTTCATAATAACAATGATATTTTGGAAAAATGTAGTCCTTTAAAGACAACCATCAAACGTTTTGAACACCACATAATTAAGAATTCCGCCACATACTTCATATCTTTTATTTTGTTCTTATATATGGAACATCGTTTAATCCTAAAGTAGTTTAATCATTGAACGCGTATTAAACTAAACCAAACAGTGAATGAAATAATCAGATACAAGAATGGTGAGAATGTGTTTACTTTTACGAACCATAACGGTAGATGTTTCTATCATTCACACTATAAGAGGATTTAGAATGGTCTTTGTGCCATTCATAAAACAGAAAAAAACTGTATTGTTAAGAAGATCACTAAACGTGGAAAACTTAATGTAATATTCATAGGATTCGCATTATCTTTTAAAGATCCATCGTTGCAGACTTGTGTTAAGCCTCTGTAGACATAATCCAACATATATTTACACAATGTAAAAACTCTAACTTATTAATTATATTTTCGTAAGTCCGAGGGGATTATTTTAAAGGAATTCTTAACTCTGACAGCCAATAGTATAATGCCTACTTACCCTTGGATATTAAAACAATGAATTTGTGATACTGTATTATTACATTTATAACCTCCAAATCTTTCAATGGAGCTTTTTATGGTGCATGTCCAACCACGGAATTTAGTTGTGCTCATTGTAACCTCAGTAGGCTCACACAGTTTCCATTTGTGTAAAAATATCTTTTTTGTACGATTGTCTGCCTGTATATCTGTGGATGAATGTGATTCTACTACAATTACCGCCATGAGAGAGTTGACGGGTAAGAGGGCTATTTCTTAGAAAACCTTTGAGTCTCTGTGTCTAAGGCGAACATCACGTTTCCTAGTAGCAGTGGTCAACTTGAATGCGATAATTGATGTTGAGCTTCTGAAGAAGCGATATATCAAAATTGAGGTGGGTTTCAGAATTATACAAAGGACTGTTGTAGAACACTGTCACACATAATGAAGGCATGTTTCAAGCACGACAATACAAGTCAGTAGATTGTTCTACTTACAATTATGTATTTTAAGGTAGTTATGTATTTTAAGGTTTAGTAAACTGATTATAACCAGTTTGTTTGTATAAATGTATTTAATCTGAGATTTTCCCGTTGCCTATATGCTTACTCATAAAAGCAGGGTAAAAATTTTTGCTAACGCTCAGCCAAATACCATAACCGACCATAATTGTACTTGATGATGCCTGTATTAAAATGAAACTTTTTACAACATTTCAAGGCTGTATGGAATTTCGTTCTTGGCATTTCGTGCGGACAGATAGACAGAAATTAAATTGTACCAACCTCTCGAGTGAATGTATCAACTAATTAATTCCAACTAGACGACATTCTGTGCAGAATTTACTTACTTACTTACTTACGGCGACTTTTACAGCTATTCTGGCCGTTTGTCGCAGTCAATACGCCATTGTCTCTTGCATAGCCATGCATCCTCTTCAATGTTTCTTCTGTGCAGAATTTAATACATGTATAGCGTTGTTTGCATATAGTGTATATAGTTGCGGTGTATAGTAGTTTACTTTGCGAATGATGCGCTCAGTGTACAATATGTCAATATTCAATCTGATATTGAATATTCGATTAAATAACGTTCACGTATCGTGATATCGTTTAGATTGATAAAAATAGACAGACCGAGAGAAATGACATTTTCACAGCCAACAAAGTGATAAAATTTGCTATCGTTTAGCCAATATAAGTTTATTTAAATTTCTAAAATAAAACTCCCTTTGATATATGTTCCGTAATGACAGACATAATCTAGTCAAAATGTCAATTACTCCCCTCACGCAATTCTTAATTAAACCAGGCTGGCTAACAAATTGGTTTAAAGTATGTGTAATTACAGTTTTAATAATAAGTAAAATTACATGATGGTATAATTAAGTTAGTCATCTCTTTCACTAATATCGCTCCTACGTTATTCTATTATTCTCAAAACTGCATAGCCTTAATTTTAAAACGTTTAAGAAAGAAAATCCTATGAACGAAAAATTCTGAATAAGATATTTAATATTATAAATTTTCTCTTTTTTAATGTCTACCATCTATTTCAACTATAAGAGCTATCATAAAAAGTATAAAGATAGCTTAGGTATTGTAAAACGATGTATCGTTATTTAGTGGTCAATAGTAGCTTAGATAAAATTTGTATAACCACGAACAGCAACCTTGTAATCTTTAATCGAATGAGACTGCCTAGCGAGTGTCTCATGAGTAACTCTAATACACGTCTGTAACTAATATTTCCTTCATAGGACGTTTCATATGATTCAATTATTCGGCGTGATCATCTTGATAAGTCAGCAATAAATATTGGATTTATACACACGCAAACTTGTAATAAGTTGAAATTTACTGTATATATTAATGACCCAAATATCTAATTACAGAATAAAAATATTTTTTAAATGACGGCTACTTAAAATACTTAAAGATATTTAAAGTGACATATAAACAATAACATTTTCGTCATCATGAGTTTTTAACTACTAATCCATTGATATAAGAAAATCGGTTGATAATTACAGGGAATTCATTTTTTTAACTGAGTACTAAATAATGTTAACTGCCATTATCTGTCAGCACTACCAGTGAGGCGCAAGAAATTTTAACAAGCTACTGTCTTTCAACCATGACTTCTAAGTGAAATAAAAACAAGTGTCGGCTGAGTATTTTACTGGTTTTGAAAGTGAGAATACTCTTAGGATACTCTTAGGTTAAGGAATTTGGTAGAGACACTCTATATATTTGCAATAGAAAATATAGTAGTAGGTGAAAAGTTGTTTCTAAATTACCAAAGGATTTATACAAACCTGTTCTGATTTATTTAACGTTATTTTCAATGTATACTACACTTACAGAAATAATGAATGATCATTATATATTTCTCTTTAGAAAAATACGACAGGCTCGCCTTTAAGCATGGGACTGTTTGTAAGTAAAAATTATTCTTTAAGGTGAAAGTGGTGACCCGGATTTCCCAGCTGGGGAAGACTTTTGTAATCACCGTTCTTAATCTAAAGTCTTTACTATTAAACAAGAAATGAAACATTAAGTATTCAACGTTTTAAATGTACTCTGCTATAATCAGCTGATATATTGTGTATAAACCTTTTGAGATCAGGTTTGGGAAATTATTAAAGATTGAGGATATAAATATGCGAACATGACTTGACTTCCGGGTCTTAAGAATAAATATATGTAAATTGTGTTTTATTGATAAAACCTTTAAAAACGTGTTCTGTCGCTGTTGTAACATCTACGTTTAGCAAGTGCTAATCACAGACAACATAAAATAATACAATAATAAAAGCAGATACTAGCAATGTTTTTTAACTTTGACCAGCCGCCATTTTGATGAAGGTCAACTTATTGAGACCGGGTATGTGGCATTGTTGTTTAATAATTTGATTAGCCACTTGTTAAAAATGAAACTAATTATGAAATTGCTATGATCCCGTTGAATTTTCCCTCTGAGTCCTTGAGGGCTACCTCCCTGGGAGCATACCGGTGTACTGAATATGTTTTTCTTTTCCAATAACAACATGTAATGTTTTGTAGCTCTATTTGTAACTGTTAAAATAATATTACGTCTTCCTGGGACTTTATTGAGACCCTGTGTATGAATTTTGTTAAGCATAGAGATAGAAGCTTTCTGATTTTTTTCTAAATTTTCCTGATTCAAGAATAAATGCATTAATCCCAGTGTGATATTGTTTAAACTGATGTTCTCCGAGTGTCACTGTCACACTAAACACTTTTTTCGAAACCCCAGTTGCGGCAATCTCTAAACCTCCATTTCGTTGATAAATGTTTGAGCTCAGAAGGATTACTGATCCTGATCCTTTAAGAACCTCTCGCAGTCTCCTTTGACATATGAAATACGCAACACGTGTGATACGTTTGCGAGTATTTTGTTACATTTTAGTGCTTTGTTTGTTTCTGTGATCTGGTGATCATGTTTTTACTTAAAGTGAGGTTTAAATGCTATTATTAAAAATATAATTTGTAAATTTCAAACTATTAAAAACTAAAATGAAAACAATACAGGGACACGTAGAGTAAAGACAGCTATTACGACGTGCTGTGAAAGGGCTTCTGCTAACAAGGAGGGGGGGCCACATAACCAGGATACTTTATCTTCAAATATAACAAAATTGTGGCAAAATTTATGTCTTCTCTGCTTTAGAGAATATACATCAAAATTTGCTAAATAGAAATTACTGATATAACCTATAACACAGTTACTAAAGCTGACTCAACACAACGTTTAAACTCTTTTATTTTCAAAAAGTGAATTTTTATTTAATCAATTAGCAAGTAATAAGTTCCAAGTATCCATAAATATTATTTTGCATCCGAGCATTGGGTATAAACTCTTAAGTACTGGTTATCCCAGTCATTCTTCTATCCTGCAGGACACCCAACTTAAGGCCATGTTGGGTTAACGTGTGCCGCACAACTGCTCCATTGCAACAATGAAATCAACGCGGGATTACGCCGCCGTCGGCGTATTGCGGCAACACAAAACAATCGGTTATTTCATCACGAGAAATTTCATCCAAAAATGAACATAATCAATATCTAGGAAATTTAGTAAGTCCTCCCATAAAGTTGAAACGGATACATAATATACTCCGAGTTCAAAATAGCCCGTTCTACTAAGAAGCGTTCTAGTCCACCACTTCTCCCGTAGTTTAAATAATTTGTAAATGTATGTTCTTAACGGTTACGAATAACAGTCCAAGCTATTTGTTTCTCATACTACTCGAAACGGGACATGGATGAGTCATAAAAACTGTCCACCCTATCTCACGTGCACATGATTATATGATAAATGTTTCGGAAAGCGTTAAGGCTATTTACTATAGACATAGATTTATTTCAGTATCAATTTCCTGGAGACTGTGGATGAAGTTAGGGTTCAGGGATATGTTGATTAAAAAAAAACATCAAAATAGTTATTTTGTAAGGCTATCTGTAGTGTGCTAGATTATTATTTTTAATAAACAGGTAAATATCTACATTCTGATGCGTTAAAATTTTTTAATATAATATACAATATTACATTGAATATTTATATTATAGATTGAGCATATATACTCGCAATTTTAAATAATAAAGCGAAATAAACTACTACACAAGCAACATAGACTATTACACAAGCAACATGAATTACTACACAAGCGATTAAGTAAACGAAATACTACCACTTTATATATGATACACATCATTTAGTTTTGGAGTTGGTTAGTTGGCTGAGCGTATGCGAACCCTATTATTCGATAGGCTTGATTTGTTCTGTATGTCTGTCCGCACGGTATCTTGCGAACGGACTGACCTGTTATAGACTTGACATTTTTCATGAGGCTTAATTTCTATAGGCAAGGTCCAGTTCGATGATGGTACTCTCCTTGGCACTTGACTGAACGGTAGTGAACATATTATTTGACTCGCTTATTTCAGAAACTGCCTAACCACGGTCTCACTTTCGGAAAAGAAAAAACTAGTAAAATCAATGTAAGTTTGATATTATTATATTACTCCTTTATTGCAAACATTAGGATGATTAAATATATTTCAGAGTTTAAATAGATATTTGATTTTGAATATTATTAATAAACCACTGTTTAAAGATATTTTACTAACATTTCGAGAAAAAAGTTTAATGGATAATTATGTTTGCCATGCTATATTGTAAACCATTAATTAATTAAACTAACCCATTTCACCCATAAAAAGTTTAAGAAATCTACAAGTTTATCATTATCTCATAAGTCTTCATCAATCGTTTCTCAGCCTGATGCTGGAAATTTAAGAATACTATTGTAAATTTCTTCATATAAAATGGTCCATAAGTAAAGCCAAGTCATTTAGTTTTTTTTCCTAGATTCGAACCTAACATTAAGCTTTATTTGGAGAACCATGACAAAAGTTTTTAAAACATTATAAAGAAAATTTGTTCTGAATATTTTTGTACTTTTTTACGGAAATATACTACAATGTTATAAAAATGTAATTGTTACATTGAAACAACTCTGTAAATATGCATATTTCTTATATTTTATAAATTGCTACATTTGAAATTATTAGAGTAAATCATAAGATTTATTTTCATGTAAATTTGTATAGCTGAGATAAAACAAGAAGATCGTGGAACAAAATAAATTTGTAAGCAAACTGAATAGTTATATGACATTTTAATATGCGACACAAATAGACGTGATGTTATTTTCTACTTGCCGGTTTATTTCTCACAATATATTATTTTACTGTTTAACTTGGCTGCTATTTTAACGTAAAACTCCTAAGTTGTGCTTTGCCATCTTTAGTATTCAGCGCCATGTTTCAATGTTACGTTTTAAGGTCTCTTAGCTGAATAAGTCAGGTGTTGCAAGTTCCGAGAACTGTGAAATATTAAGTTTCTAGGATTGTAATCTATCATTTTTCAGGTGTTTACTTGTGTTTATGCAGAACAATTCACGTCATTGCACAGTACAGGCGCATTGAACAGTAGGAAATGTAAAACCTAACCTTGTGTGTAACAGCTACGAAACAACAAACCGTGTGAGAGGCGTTTCGGTTCTTCTAACCACGCTGTGTATGCTCAGGTATGTTTTTTGTATATTTGAGTTCTGAAGAAGAAGTTGGATTCCAATTATCGAAACGTGGTGTTCTATTTTGTAACAAATAACAGTGTAAATTGTTCGAAATCTTGTTGTCCTTACAAATCATCTATTATCAATAATCAAGAACAATGTTATGTTTCTTTGAGTTTTGTTATTAAAAATATATTATGTCAATTTTCATTTCTTTTTATAATTCCAACCATTATAGTCTTATATTTCCATTTTAGTATTAATGTTTAATACAAAACAATAATACTTTTATATTAAGCTGTAACTAAGCTAGTAACTGATCTCTTGTAAATGCTATTGTTATTTAACATGTAATGTAATTATTTTGGTTTATACTCGTATCATTATAAAACAAAAAACTACATACTTAATACTTTTTCTATTCTTTCCATATGATTTGATTATTAAAAAAGATTGGGCTATTCTTTATAAATTAAACTCGTGACTCAGTAGAACTCCAGAGGTTTAGCCTCTTCTACCTCTTTAAACATAGCTTCCACTTCTCCGTAACCCCTGCCCCTCTTTACTCAACAATCTCATCAACATACTAAAGCACTTTCACTGCTTGCTGGCCTTAGGCGACTGGATAATTTGGAATTTGAATACATTACGCGAACAAAGAATTTTTAATATAATAATGGAATAACTGTCAAGCACAACTATATACATGACACAAACTTGGTTACAAATATTTGAGTTAAAATTAGTATTGAGAGAACAGGGAATTATCCTTAATCCTACTTAAATAATTAATAAGTTATGAACTAAACAATTGTAACACAAAAATGTTATTCTCTAGGTGATATTATAATAACAATAAAATCGCCTAATATAATTATTTGGGCCTCGGCTAAGTTATATATATATTGCTAGACAGTAAAACCTGATTTGTTTAATTTCTAATCTAGGCCAGGTATAACAAAGCAACAAACACGAGTTCAAAATCATAAAACATCGTATTTTCAGTTTGGCCCTGACGATCATGTATTTTGTAACATGGACACGATGAGATCATTACAATTCTTCTACCTTATAGGAAAATCAATTTTGTTCATGGATCCTTCCTGTCCACTGACAAGTAGCAAAAACATGCGAGTCCAGTGCTCAAGTGCCGAATACAAGAATCACATCTCTGCATTGACGTCTGGACCGGACTCCAAGCAGTTTTCGGGTGTGTTTGAACCCTTTTCTTTCCTTTCTCTTCAACTTTCTGTTCTTTATTTTTGTACTTATTAATACTCACACCCCCTACCTGATAACGAGGATAGATTCCAATCCTCAAAACGTTGTGTTATACCTTTTTAAGTTATATAGAGATGGCAGATATCCAAAATCTTGTTATCCTTTCAAACATTCCATCGTCAATAACAAACGCTAAACAAAGAATTCAAAGCTCCTTTTCCTCGTTTTTCCGTATCACTCATTTATTACTCTAGGGCCTCAAATATTATCGTAGCAACCAAGTCAGTGCCTGAAACATAAGCTGCGTCTTGTAATTTATAAAAGAGCGTCGATAAACGAAGCAATCCCTGGAGAGACGTCGCTCGATGAAAGGGCAGACTGTAATATAATCCAATATAATCCTCATGTTATATTATCATTTGACTAGAATGTTTTATACCCAACTTCAACCACGTGTTTAATCTCAACGTTGTCATTCTTGCCTCTAGCGATTTGGCAAAATGTCAGCAGTTCATTTTTCTGATAGAACTGCTTTCTGGTTGTACTAGTATATATCCGTATACTAGCAGGATTACATACAACCATACGCGTTATTTCAACAGTACATTTGCCAAAAGGAACTTTCGGGCCCACTACATAGTTGAGGTTTCACAAAATGTACAACAAATTTGTTTAAAACAACGCAGAAATTATGCGTAATTCATGATTACTTCCTTTCTTGTTGCTTGGATCGATCCAAAAATGTTGTTCAACAAATCCGACTTAAAAGATTATTCAAACGTAAATTTTAATGTAAAATATATAAAAATATTTATGGTGTATGAAAGCCTATAGGCTCAGAAAATCAACTAAGAAATTTTAGTAATAACGCCCACTTTGGAAACGTTTTATCACGCGCGCCCTCATTAAATCCTAAACAAAAATAACTCAAACCCGTTCATCATTATATGAAACTTATTGTAACTTATAAACTAAAACTTCTTTAACATGACTTGTTCCCAAATAAATACAGATTTTTTTCGAAATAGTGGGACTGTCTAAGAAATAGTTCTAGCAGTTACTAGCATAGTTTTCATTTCGGACAATACTACGGATTACATGTTATTTTATGTATTAATTACATATATTAGGGGAAAATGGAATCAAAACCATAATTTTACTAACGTAGCATATAAGCCTTTATAAATATATTAATTTAAAAAAAGCATGTATATAAATAGTTTTATTTTTAAGGCTTCGGTTCAGGTGGCCAGTAAGTATTAAACAAACTTTTTATTTGTTCTTTTGAATATTTGAGTAAGAATTGTTAACGTTTTCTGCGAAGCAGCACTTATTCTCAAACTCTGGTTTATGCTGAAGAGATAGGATTGCTGGCAGAGCTTGCTTGCTATTCGTCATTGAACATTAAATCTATAGGGGTAGTATTACCCGTGAAGCTGGTTTAATCTCAAACACTTCTTGAAATCAACGAGATCGTAATACTGAAAAAAATACCAATGTGACTGGGACGATTGTGCCGTAAGTGAATAATGTCATCTTGAAGCTGATGAAACTTTTAGGCCTAGCGAATCCTGCTTATTTTCAAAGTCGTTTTGAGACCTGCAAAATATAGATTTGGTGCTATCAGGTCAGGTTAAAATTACGTAACATTAATTTTGATGTAATTCATCATTTACAATTTAAGACGACAAACACCATCGCATTTTTACCTTCATTAGTTAATTATAACTTTCTTCTTTTATTATTAATTAGATTGTTTACACTCTTAGGTTTAGCACAAGTTAATTTAAGTAACTGTTAAACAGATGAACTACTTTTTGTGGTTAGAATATAATTAAACCATGTAATCCCTGATTTTTATGTCAGGACATAAAAATAGAATGGTTTGGTTTTCTTAATTGTATAATATAAATATTGTAATGGACAATAATACGAGCAAAGCGATATGAAGTAAACCCACGCTTCGTGGGGGAAGTGTATTCTGGTTTATTTTTATGACACTTGTAAACAAGAACCAATTAACTAACTTCTTTTGGTCTACAGAGAAGACCGATCTCAAAAGATTTGAACTAACTTTTAAAATTTAATGAACTCCACAAATACTTGTTTGATTGAATATAAGCGTACATCATTTTAAGTTATAAATCACACAATTCACTTTTTAATGGAAAGAGCATATAACTTTTAATTTATTCTTAACTAGAGAAAATATCTCTCGTAGGAGGTATATCTAAATTCTATATAATGGTTAAAAACTTGAAATAAATATAATTTTAAACCAACCGGAAATTAAGACTATAAAATTAAGTCACTGTCGTCATTCTATTTATTGACTTCGGATATCCATATCATTTGTAATTTTTTACCTAAATATTTAAATGTTATTTCGTACATCTAGGTAACTGGTTCAATTAGTTTATGCTTACAATATTACTATAAATTCCATTACAATCAATCAAATATATAGTGTAATTTATAAAAGGAATGTGTTACTACCCTAAGGGGGAAGATGCTGCAGTCAATAAATAGAATGAAGACAGTGACTTAATTTATAGCCTTAATTTCCGGTTGGTTTAAAATAATATTTATTTCAAGTTTTTAACCATTCAATTGTTTTTCTATGCAGATTCGCAAGTTAAATACAGTTTAGAAATTATAATCAGGTATCAGTAATGTTGTGAATTTGACCATTCCATAGGATAATAAGCTAGTTATATTTATAATTTAGGAGCCGAAAGACAATTTTCAATCTATAAAAATAGAACTGGGTTTTGTTTTGAGGTCAATAGAGAAATTTTAAAGAATAAAAATATCAAACGAGAATTTTTTTACATCATATTCTTTTACCACGACACATATAAAACCAACCGTCAGATATATAAATAACTATCATATGACCTTACACAATTGATGAAGAGAATGAAAGTCACACTCTGAGAGTCTCCATATGGTTAGATGACGCTGATTTAATATTTATATCCGAGTCTGTGTGTTTTAAGTGTGTCGAAACAAGACAAACTTTTGACAATATTGGTGGTAGAGATCAATGTTTCCAGTTCTTGAAAACCACTTCCTACACATGACATTTCTCGAGATATCTTGCGGATAGTTAAGCTACTACGTCACTTGAAAAATGTGGTTTGATTGCATTCAACTTATATACGAATTTATTTATTCTGTAATGTTCTTGTTATCTTCATGGTTACTCATAAGTCCAATGTAAAAGTGTAAACTAAAGCTCAACGAAATCATATTGAGTGTCATGCACCATAATTGAATTCAATTTAGATTTGTCTAGAGAAAAATCTTCATGCAAAACTTCAAATCTAATAAATCCACACTTCCCAGTCCTTCGCAACGTTAATGCTTCGCCAATTAATTTTACCATTAGGTGTATCAGAGTTTTTTTGAAAAATATTAAAAATTACGATATTCCAATTTTTGTTATTGTAATCTCGTGTATGTACGCTGACGTGTCCAGACTAACAATGTGAATCAACTCGTAATATAATACTCATCAAAGCTGTATTTCGTAATAGAATAGATTAAAGACTGTTAAAGTTCTAAACAATGCTACCACAGAAGCAACCCTGCACCGGAACTCCAAGCCGCGCACTGGACGTCCTGATACAGCAGGATTCCGCTATTGTATTCCGCTCTTAGTGACGTACGCAACCAACTAGCAATTTTTTGTTTGTTTGCATTTTTTAATAAATATGTAATTTAAACTACAGAGGTTGAAAAAACACCTCCAACCAATTTATTTTCCAGAAGTCTTTGTCAGCGCAAAATAGTGATATAACATATATCGAGTTGTGAATATGTTTAGTGGGAAGGTTTTAAGATAGATATTCCAACGGTAAAAGTATAAGAACCACAGGATCAGACCTTACATATTAGGAAGGAAATTATAAGTGCGATTCCATCACTCCTAATAACAACTGTCAAAGATTATTTCGTTTCTTAAAATCGGCAATAATACTTGAGAGTACAACAGCATCTAATAAATTTAGTTTCTTAAAACAACAATAAACATGGCTTCACAAAGATGTTTTACTTGTTGAAATTACACATAATTTGAAATTTAGATACAACACATTTCTAATGTAAAGATTTATGGACTTCCATGTTATAACGCAACAAGTATTTTTTTTTAATGTTATTAATTCTTAGTCACTTTATTCAAACCTTTCTTATAATATTTGATATTCTCTACCCTTACTCCGATATGATTGCATTATGTATGATGCGATACAGTGAAGAAGTTGGTTACTATTTAAAATACCTAAATATCTTGTAGTTAAGGAGTGATAGAGACAAGAGTAGAACATTCCTGTTTGTGAGGATATTGCAATGTGGAATGTGGAAAGGTCAAGATTAATGATCGTGATTGTGGGGTGGCTGTTACAGCAGAATTCCGGCCTAACCCACTGGCTTCCTTCTCTTTACTCCTGTTATAGACCGCGACACTATCAACAATTGTCTCTATGTATTACGAAAAGAATATGTTTTGTTAAAATACTTTTTAACACTGGCAACTATTGTCTAGTTTTTACGTAAATAATGCACGTACTTCAGGTCAGCTTGGGAGGCTTAGCGTTCGTTACATAGAGGACAACATAAAGGCCTGGAGAGTGACTTCCATGTTACGATGTTTACAGCTATTAATTTCAATATAAAAGAAGGAATTTCACACCCAATATCAACCCTTTAAGTTAATTAATTCTAAGATGATCGTCTACCTCCCCTACTTTGTACCTCCTCTAGTGTGAAGGAGGTTACTAAACGCTTTTATCATATAATCGTGTCAGGATGAATCGGTATGGTAAGCAACATTCATCAATATTAGCAACTAGAATGGTTTTGATGTTCCCCTATGTGTGTTCTAGGGATTTATTAAAATATCTGTTTAATGAGAAATTGTATTGTAATTGTTGCATTTAATTATTTTTAATGTAACATTTCTGTGTGCCAGGCATTTTCTTGAAAATATAAACTAATTACAATTAACAAACAATTAATGTCTGCAATTATTAACAATACTGTACGATAATTATTTTTGAACCGGTAATTTGTGTTGGTTTTTTATAGTTAGTTAAATAGTTAGTAAATTAGTTAATAAAATCTAACTTTTTGGCTAAAACGTAAGATTGGTATTTAAATTCTACGTTTATGTAGTAATTGACATAGAGGTTAATTAAAACGTGTTTAGAAGACGCAAGAAGTTGGAATTATATGTGTAGGAAATAATTTTTATACATACATTCATAATATTACATAGCAAATCAGAATACTTTTAGTGTTCTATTTTAAAACAGTGTAGTATTGTTATAAAGATTGGTTAACCCGAATTGTATAGTGATATATCCGGGAGATATTAGTTTTACCATCTTCGGGTAATATACAAGCATAATGTTAGTAACCTTGAAAAGTTATAACAGTAACACTGTATATGTATCAGTTATGACCTTAAATATTAATTTAACCAGTATAAGCAATAAAGCCGGTTTCTACGTACAAGAGCAGACGTAAAGTTGATGGCGGTATAAAGTTAGAGACACCGACATGGAGTGGTGACTGTGAAATGAGTTTACTGACGGGAGAGAGGTAAGTGAGACAGCGTAACTCCATCGACTTTGTCACTCCCTGCTATCTGTTGTTTCAAAATCTGACTCTGTGTTTTATTTGGGTTTCTGTTTGTAACCTTGAAAAGTTATAACAGTAACACTGTATATGTATCAGTTATGACCTTAAATATTAATTTAACCAGTATAAGCAATAAAGCCGGTTTCTACGTACAAGAGCAGACGTAAAGTTGATGACGGTATAAAGTTAGAGACACCGACATGGAGTGGTGACTGTGAAATGAGTTTACTGACGGGAGAGAGGTAAGTGAGACAGCGTAACTCCATCGACTTTGTCACTCCCTGCTATCTGTTGTTTCAAAATCTGACTCTGTGTTTTATTTGGGTTTCTGTTTGTAACCTTGAAAAGTTATAACAGTAACACTGTATATGTATCAGTTATGACCTTAAATATTAATTTAACCAGTATAAGCAATAAAGCCGGTTTCTACGTACAAGAGCAGACGTAAAATTGATGGCGGTATAAAGTTAGAGACACCGACATGGAGTGGTGACTGTGAAATGAGTTTACTGACGGGAGAGAGGTAAGTGAGACAGCGTAACTCCATCGACTTTGTCACTCCCTGCTATCTGTTGTTTCAAAATCTGACTCTGTGTTTTATTTGGGTTTCTGTTTGTAACCTTGAAAAGTTATAACAGTAACACTGTATATGTATCAGTTATGACCTTAAATATTAATTTAACCAGTATAAGCAATAAAGCCGGTTTCTACGTACAAGAGCAGACGTAAAGTTGATGGCGGTATAAAGTTAGAGACACCGACATGGAGTGGTGACTGTGAAATGAGTTTACTGACGGGAGAGAGGTAAGTGAGACAGCGTAACTCCATCGACTTTGTCACTCCCTGCTATCTGTTGTTTCAAAATCTGACTCTGTGTTTTATTTGGGTTTCTGTTTGTAACCTTGAAAAGTTATAACAGTAACACTGTATATGTATCAGTTATGACCTTAAATATTAATTTAACCAGTATAAGCAATAAAGCCGGTTTCTACGCACAAGAGCAGACGTAAAGTTGATGGCGGTATAAAGTTAGAGACACAGGCATGGAGTGGTGACTGTGAAGTGAGTTTACTGACGGGAGAGAGGTAAGTGAGACAGCGTAACTCCATCGACTTTGTCACTCCCTGCTATCTGTTGTTTCAAAATCTGACTTTGTGTTTTATTTACGTTTCTGCCAGGAAGATTTCTTGTTTCAATACAATCCTTTTTTAATAACTTATTTTTTATACTAATGCTTAAATTTAATAGAATTTTTTATAAATATCACGATATCCGATCAAAAGTAATATATTTTAATATAACTTTTTGTGACTAATTTGTTTATTAATAAAATAATAAACATGCCTGCATATACAGTACTACTCATAAATTACCTCAAACTTAAATACTGCTTGGTGCTCGAGTAGGAATGCAAACTTTTTCAGAGCTTTATGTGAAAAAAGTATTTCAGCATGCTAAAACAAGGCATGCTATTATTTCAGCCCAAAATCATTAGGATGGATTTTCTGATTATTTATAACACCTAAGTGGGGTTATAGAATTTACTGCCAACGAACAATACACTTTTATATAGTTACATACATTTTATACTACTACATAAGTAGTAAAACAAACACAATAAACAACACAAACATACACCTGATTACGGTTGTGTGAGAGTCACGCATTACGTTTAATCCGTACCGTTGCCTCTTGTAATTTTATAAAATAATAGTAACGAACACAAATATTTTACGGATATCTGTCACTTTATTTAAACAGTAAGTTGCTAAATAAGCGTAAATCATAATTTTTATTTCAATATCTCCATTTTGATAAGCTTTAAATGTACTGTAATATTCTAAATAGGCTATTATTATAAAAATTGCATTATTACTAAGAATAATATCTTGTATTCACTTGATATAGATTTTACTCTTGATACACTTCCAGCAAATGTTTGGCAGTATTATTCAGCATTGTTATATAATTTAGCACAACATTGTGTATTATTATTGGCTATGCTATTATTGTGTATTATGCAAGGATATCAAAATAACAAAACTTTACAAAATTATTTTGCTGAGCGCTAGCGAAAATTACTTTAAGGAAAGCTTCTGTCTCGGCTGTCACGAAAAGTAATTTATGTATAGGCTTGAAATGTTTTATGAGTTTTCATTTATATACAGGCAACACAGGTTTGATATCGGTGCGTTTACTTTTATAGCATTTAACACCCCGCAGAATATCTCATGAACGGTATGAAATATAGCTTTGGAGCTTTGGATATTTTTTATCGCTCAATAGGTCTACAAAATGTTAATCGTTTCTGTCTGTATGTCAGCGTGTATGTACTCCGTAGGATATGTCAGGAACTAATTTAGCTATTTACTCGAAATTTTGTATAAAATCTCATTTCTACATAGGCAATGACAGTAGTATTATGGTTAATGTTAATTTATAAGAATTTGCTGCGCGTTTACAATGCCTGTAACTTAGGCCAGGCTTACGTTCTCGAGAACTAATTGAGATGTGTGCATGTATATTTATTTCTATATAGGCAATATCGAATTTTATCATGGTTCATATTCCTATATGGGATTTGAATGTACATGCATGGTATTTGGCTAAGCGTTAATGAGAATGGAAATCTTATTTTCTGTTTGTCTCTCTGTAGTATTTCTCGAGACTGAAATGATGAGCTTCAGATTTTAAATTTTGCATGCTTCTCCAGCCAAGTGCAAGAAGCTGAGGGAACTTCTCATTATACTTATTTAAGGGGAAATGGAGGACTAAGGTTTAAAATATAAAAGTACCTTTCACTTGTTTCCGGAGTGTCAGGATATTCAGTGTAGGTAAGGTTGATGCTTTCTGCCAACATGCATGAGGAGGGATAGTGGGCTCTGTTTTTCAGTCATGTTACCTTATAAGAGGGGAAAGCTAGTTCCTTTCCAGCCTCTTCCAGTCAAAGCTGGTAGGAAAGAGTACTCTCTCATATTTAGGATAGCTACAGCTTTTAATACAAAGGGAGCTCCATCCCCTCACCATTAATACTCCCGAGAATGGTAAATCCATCGAAAAACCCTATTACTCCAATTGCGCTTATTAATAGGGTCGACATTTCTGATTACTAGTGTGCCGCTCCTTAATGGGACTGAAACATTAACATCAGTTAGTTGCCATTGATAACTACCATAGTGTTATAGAGTTATTTTTATTTTCGACAGAAAATAGATTAAACTTGTATTATACTAAAGTGTAACATATTTATTTTTATAGACTTTTATAGTTCCATTATATTTGTGGATATTTATATACTTTATACATACGCTTTAGTTTTGAAAATACCTTTTTATGGGGTTATTTAGCAAAATATTTGTAGATTGCTTAAAAATATATTATAAACGCCAAACGAAAGCCCAAATAATATTTAATTGAAATAATTTGTAAATGTGTTACAACAAAATTAACTCTTGGCCTTAACTGTCAATTCATATTTTACATCGCATGCTTTGGTAATTAGTATTAGGGTAGAAAATAACTTTTACTAAAACATTAGAGGTCTAGAGAAATGTATGTTATGTTGAGTTGCCCCGAGATCAACTAATTGTGAAACTCAATAAAGTAAATGACCCGCACAAGCCGAGGGTAAACAAAATTAGTGCGGTCGAGATCGCGTGTTCCCAGACTATTAATGTTACCAGTTGACCCACCACCGCCACCTCTACCGTATTGCACCCAAAGTCACAGTGCAGCACGTATCGACCTGCCACGACACCTTCTTCTCGTCGATTGACTAGGGAATCGTTAAGGCCACATACCTCAGTCTTTTCGATTGACTAGGGAACATTTTAGGTTAGAGTCTCACACGATCTCCTCTACTGTATGATACCCAAAGTCACGGTGCAGCACGTATCGATCTGCCACGACACCTTCTTCTCGTCGATTGACTAGGGTATCGGCCACATACCTCACTTTTGTCGATTGACTACGGAACCTTCCAGGCTAGAGTCTCACACGATCACCTCTACTGTATGGTATCAAAGTCTTTGTGCAAGAAGTATCGATCTGGCTTGACACCTCCTCCTGGTCAGTTGACTAGGGAATCCTTTAGGCTACATACCTCAGGTTTGTCGATTGACTACGGAACCTTCTAGGCTAGAGTCTCACACGATCACCTCTACTGTATGGTACCAAAGTCTTTGTGCAAGAAGTATCGATCTGGCTTGACACCTCCTCCTGGTCAGTTGACTAGGGAATCCTTTAGGCTACATACCTCAGGTTTTTCGATTGACTACGGAACCTTCTAGGTTAGAGTCTCACACGATCACCTCTACTGTATGGTACCAAAGTCTTTGTGCAAGAAGTATCGATCTGGCTTGACACCTCCTCCTGGTCAGTTGACTAGGGAATCCTTTAGGCTACATACCTCAGGTTTTTCGATTGACTACGGAACCTTCTAGGTTAGAGTCTCACACGATCACCTCTACTGTATGGTACCAAAGTCTTTGTGCAAGAAGTATCGATCTGGCTTGACACCTCCTCCTGGTCAGTTGACTAGGGAATCCTTTAGGCTACATACCTCAGGTTTTTTCGATTGACTACGGAACCTTCTAGGTTAGAGTCTCACACGATCACCTCTACTGTATGGTACCAAAGTCTTTGTGCAAGAAGTATCGATCTGGCTTGACACCTCCTCCTGGTCAGTTGACTAGGGAATCCTTTAGGCTACATACCTCAGGTTTGTCGATTGACTACGGAACCTTCCAGGCTAGAGTCTCACACGATCACCTCTACTGTGTGGTACCCAAAGTCACTGTGCAGGACGTATCGATCTGGCTTGACACCTCCTTTTGGTCGATTGACTAGGGAATCCTTTAGGCTACATACCTCAGTTTTGTCGATTGACTACGGAACCCTCTAGGCTAGAGTCTCCCACAAAAACCTCTACTGTGTGGTACCTATAATCAATGTGCAGGACGAATCGATCTGGCCTGGGATAACATCTTTTAGGAATCTTTTAGACTAGACCGCCACAATATCACCTCTATCGTAATGCATTTAAAGTTGCGGTGCATCCCGGATAGGCCTATCCGTCTGCGTGCTCGTCTAAGGGAAAATATCTATTTTCAGATAAATAATTTTTTCGGTACAGTATTTTATTTATAAAACTAAATACACATTTAAATACAGTAAACAGCAAAAATGCTTGCATAATAAACCTGGCTAGGACTGTTGACATTAACTTGTGTGATTACCTATTAGTTTTAATATCAATCTTTACTCGAACAAATAAAGTGAAAAAATTGTACACGCCGTTCATGAGGTGGATAACTCAAACTAATTAGATTAAGATTAGGGGAAAGTACAAACTTGATTTAGAACTTTGTATCACTTTAAGAGACATACACCGTCCAGAACGTATTCTGTCTTGCCTTTAAATATTTGTTTCCTTTCCTACTTAAAAAATACTGGCAATTTACTACAAAATATTGTGACAATGGGATAAAACTTTTTCCCAAATTTTCTGCTAGAGTGCGCAACAAACAATTTTTTATAATTGGTGGGTACTGTTAGAAAAATCATTTTGAAACAAAGAACATATGATTATATTCACTAAATAAAAACATGTCTCGTACTCAAACAGACCTGCTAGTGGTATTATATTGAGATCTTTAGAGGTAAGTAATCATTTTGTTTCGCATCAATTATTTAACTCGGTTAAACAATTTTTCAAAATGTAAACTCCACCTATTTTCCCTAAAGTTCCCAAAATATAACCCTGTATATGAATGTTTATTTAAATTTTTAAAAATATACATTATACAGCATTTTTAAACTGCAAAGCCTGACTACTAAATACATTGAACGTACCTTTCCACATGCATAGGTGTAAATTCGCACTCCATGATAGCTTCTCATCGAAGCGAACGCCTATAAATGTATGTGATAAGCACGCTCAGCCATATCGTTTCCTTCGTGCATTTGACCTAGTAAACCCGTATTCTGATTGAACCCTAAGTTACATTGCACAAATTTTGCCTTATTGATATTTTGCCAGTTCAGGCTGTTTTCTCCAAGGGTGTGAGATAATGTTTTATGTTAAGTTATATTTACTACGCATTCTGTTCATACGTTTCATCCATGATGATTAGAGAACAGCCATCGGTAAGCATAACAAAACCAATGTTTCATGCGACATTCGATATATTTGTATAATAAAAACATTATAGGTCTAAAAATTGATCCTTGGAGTATGTCACACTTTGATTCCCGTATTGGGACAGTTTGAACAGTTTTAGAACTATAAGTATATTGATAGGGCTAAAATAATTGTAAAATTTGTCCTAATGTACTTTTTCTAATTTCAAAAGATGAACTTCATAATTAAAGAATCTAAAGATCTAATCTAGTCTTGAAATATACCAAGTGCTTTTGCTTATCGTTTAACATATTGATAACAACATTTAAGACTGAGAAATCACACATGATGTCGATTTTCCTTTGTCGAATTAAAATTGCTTGGTACTCGTATTAATGTGTTGTCGCGTTCAAATAAATTCACAATACTCTGATTTAAGGATTTTCGAGAAAGCAGGATTGAGGTTGTTCTAAAGTTCTCAGTTGAATATTTTCTCTCAGATTTCAAAACTGAAATAGTTTGCTGATATATAAAATCTAGAAAAAATATGACCGAGTTGTACTACATTCTTACACATGTAAATACATACCCACTCCTATTTCCAAAGAAACTCTATATTATCATATTAAACTGGTGATATCAATAACTTTCATCGTTACTCATACGCGATACCAAGGCCTCTATTTCTGTTACAGAACATTAGCCAGACTCCTGCTATTATACTTGCCTGATACCTGCATCCGGGCTACAGAGCAGGTAGTTGGTTGACAAATATAGTGCTAGCATTTATAAAATCATTATTTATATACCCTGCGATATCTTTACTTCTTGCCAATTTCCATGTTTGTATGTAGTTTGGTTTCTTTAAAATGAAACTATAGTTGGGATATAATTTATATTTTTGTTCACAAATTTCCGCATTGGTTTGATCTGTTTGTTTGAGTCTAAATCTTCCTGTCGTAAAACCATTTTTCTCACAGTCAGTTGTATTCCAAAAAAGTGACTTTATTCAAATCTAAATTAAATGAATTTTACTAATTTACATTTGTCGATTTTTAAGAACTATATGTGCTCTTACTATTTTTTAGTTCAGAGGTTCAGAGGAAAACATGTAAGAATACGTGTATCTAAGAAGATTGTTTTTCCAAGTTGTATAACGATGTTTAACATTTCAAGAATTAAAAATTTGTAAACTGTATTTTGGATTTCATAATATAAACTCCACTGAAACTTTTCGGCAATAACAACTTTCCAATTTCTGAAAAGATACACTCTTTCAACGAATTTCTTTGAGAGGAATCGGGAAGCGTTTAGAAAATAAGCTCCTCAGTCGAAACGGTATAGTACAGGCATGTATGTATTCCCAGATTGATTGTGTTTTTACTAAACTCATTATTATTTTTAAGCTAGTTATTATAACGTCAATAGCATCTTTGTTACTTAGTGTTATTCGAGTAGTCCGTTGATCAAAATTTCATGTTGATTAAAATGAAACATTAAAGACACCAGTTTGATTCGAATAAATCGTTCCAACTTAAACCACAATATTGGTTTCAATGTATAAATTCATACTTTAACACTTGGACTTTAGGGATAAAATAAAGTTCAATTAATTACAATAATTTTTTATTAGCCGTCAGTTGATACAGAATATGTACAAGTCCATGTAGTTGCATACATATATACAACTAGTATTCGATTAAGACACATATTTTCAGTTCGAATAGACAGTTTATCTCTACGTCTACTTATTGTAAAACAATATGTAGGCTAAAATGTAAAACAACTTGCCTACCAGAGGTACGAGAACGATGGAACAAGTAAAACCAAGACTGCCTTAATCATAAGAATAACGAAAATGTAAAAATACACAGTGTTCAGACACAACAAATATTTAGATTTGCTATACAAAATATAACATATAATCTAATTGAGAGTAGAAATTTTTGAATTATACATATTTTGGTACTGTACGAAATATTGTAAACGTATCTGGCTACTCACAGAGGTCGCCTAGCTGCCGGTTTGGTCGTTTTCAACGTCAGTATAAAAATCTCTTGTATAAATTTATAATAATTTAGAGTAGTATAAAATATATAGTTCCAAAATTGAAAGAATGATTTTTTTACAGGGTAAAAGAGAATTCAATGGAGTTTTTGTATGTATAATGGAATAATAAACAACACACTAGAATGTTTAGTTCTCAAAATATTTCTATAATTCGTTATGAAATCACATAACACAATAACTCCAAAACATAAATCCAAATAAGATCCTTTTATAGCTACTGTATATTGAAAATCACAAAGTCATTCAAAATACTATCAAAATACTTTACTTATAGTATACTGGATTTACAACCTAACACTTATCATAAAATAGACAACAGAACCACAAAAGACGCGATTGTGTACAACAGTTCTTGTTTTAAAAGCATAATTGTGTATAGTAAAATATCATTTAAGCGTAACAATCTAAAAAGTTAGGAAATAAAGTCTATTTGTAAAAAATATACATTAAATAATTCTGTAAACTGAGAATTTTACCGTAATTCTACTACGCCGGCTTTTAAGACACCAACGTTCCAGCATGAAACAACGTTTCAATGTTTAACAATCACTTCACTTCGTTAAGAATTCTGTTTTATATTTGTAATATGTACTAGATACTAGTAAAGTTAAAAAAATTTTGTTCGCTACACTTAACCATGGCTAAATGAAGGAAACAGGATTTTTCCGGACATTTGCCATCGTTCAGTGAAACAAGAAATCAGTAACACTACGTTTCGATATCTGCAATCTGTGTTACTGCAACAGTACTTGCTTGCAGTTGTTTGAAGGTTACATCAGTGCTGTGATCTGCAAACCTTCAAACAAAGCATGGCTAAATGTATTTAAAGCGAAAAATTTTTACTGCTTTTAACCCTAGAACTGGCCATCTATTTTTCTTCTCCTAGCAGTCACTTTGTTGATTTGTTAAGTCCTTTTTAACATGAAATATGTTGTCTTGTTATAGGTTGTCAAATATGTTGTCATGAAAACTATACTTGTTATAGGTTTTTTTACAGCACGAAATTAGGAGTTTAGTAATACTGTTTTGATTTTTTTTTAATTATCTCTGTTTTATTCTTTAATTCGTAAGAAACACACAGATAACTAATGTATTGGGAGTTAGTATTTGAACTGATGGTTAACGTGTGGTAAAATGAAACACGAAACTTCAACTACTCCCATGGCCAGTAGAAGGGTTTCGAGGAAAGAAGTTGTGATATTTCTATAAATTTGTGTACAATATCTTTTCTTATTACATCAGTACTATTATGAAAACCTTCACACGTGGAACAGCTGATGTCTCGGTTTGTCATCGAAGCAAAACACCGTTAGAATTATGTATATATGACAATTTGTTATTTATATTTATTTCATTTTCAGTAATTTTCATTTATTTCATTACTTTAAATGTGTGAATATGAGAAAACTTAATCACTAGTAAAATGTCTTAACTGATTTACTGTGAAACTTGTAGATTTACTTGAACAAAATCAATGCGATAAATATCTCGTATTGTGTCTAGTTTAATAAAGAACCGCTATTATGGTGCATCAAGTGTAAAGCATTGTGATGAAATTAACTTTAATTATTATGTTCAAAATATAGAGAATATCTATCGTCATTGTCATTTTAAGAAGTAATCTGTCAACCGCGAATTTTGTTTTAGATTATCAAACAGATTAGGATGGAATAAACAGCTGATTCATTCATAAGTTCAATTACGACTATATAAAACTGGTAGCGGTTTAATCAGATTGCACGATTCGATAATTAATTCTGTAGCGACAGCAACCAACTGGTAACCTCTCTTATTTATTTTCCATTAATAATGTCTCGCATACTCTATGACCAGACTACTAAAAATATGTATAACGTTTTAATTTAAATCAAATATTTGTAATCTTTTTATACACTTTGATTACAAAACACTAAACGAATAATTATTGCAATAAATAATGCTTCTAATAGTAAATATAACTAAAGTCACATTACCTAATTCATGATTGATTCATTGCTTAGTAATAGACATAGTATTGGTAACAGTTTTTACATTAAACCGTACAAATCTTCAGCAACGGCTTGGTCACGGATGGGAGGTTGTTGAAATCTGCACAAGCCCACATCGTGACCAAAAGTCCAACTATACTTACAAGTGGTACTTAAAGAAGGCACAGTTAACTCGAAATGCTGAGAGAGGGAAGGTCTTTAGATAAGAAACCACATTCCGTTCGTATTCACGAAACCGTTATGCAATCATTCAGTAAAATTGAGCAATAGAGCAATATCTTATGAAATACAGTAATAGATTTGACTTCGTTAAATATATAGTTTCACAACTTAGACTGTAATTGTAAAGTTAAGATAATACCTTAAAAACACTTCAAAAGTAGGTTACAAAATGTTCTTATACCTTCGCGTAACTATTTCTAATCTCTAATAATACGTAATCGAGATTAATGGATTAGAGAATTGCACTATAAACCGATACTAAAGGGTATCTACACAAATTTTAAAAACAAGCTATTTGGTATCTACTTCCCTAAGGAAGAAGATTTTATTTTCAGGTACAGTGTTTTCGCTCTTTCAAACCTCCCATCTCTCACACATATTTCTTCGGGCGACTGGAAGTCTCCGGCGGAGTTATTCCCGAGACGTTGGATTACCGGATGTTCCGGATAAGCGCGCGCCGGAATATATCGAGTCTCTTTACACATGCTCCACCCTAGATACGCCACCGTGCACACTAACGCCACTGCGGTGACTGGTCGTGCCTGTTGTCAGCGTCGTCAAGAACGTAAAGCTGATCCTTCGATCCTTGACAAACACCGAAGGCCTGTGCACACTAGTATACTGCTGACGATGTTCCCTCTGTTGGTTCTTCTCCCTGTAAATAAGGAAAATAGATCGTCATCATTAGTTTATCGATTTCGAAAGAGTACCGTTGGCCCCAAGCAATAATTGCATAATATTAGCTATATATCCAGTAGAGTAGGTTTAGTTTTCAATATTTGGTAGAAAACTCCTTGCTATCTTTGATATAGTTTAAAGAAAATCAATTAGGTCAGCTGTTTAGTGACCCTTGTACATATCGTTTGATGGAACTAGGCCTTCTACCATTGGTGGACTAATCGCGTGGTCCCGTCTGTCTGTATGTCCGCCGTCCAGAAGCGTCCCATATACGCCCGATCAGTTAGTGTATCGTCGATCCGGTCGTTCACAAAGTCTCACGCTTTGTTCTCGTTGTAGTATCGTATTGGAACTCGCTGCATCTTTCTCTCTATCAATGTGTGTGGTTATTGTAACCTCCCTGTCTAACTCACGGCCGGAATTGTATCGTATAACATCGGAGATGAAATGATCCGGTTGCGGTCGCTGACCGGTTTCGTTCCAGGACCCGATACCCTTTGCGAACGCGGTTGCCGAAGGAATGCAACACTGAACTCTACTCGTATGCGATGAACAGAAGATTCTTCTCTAAACTTGTTCTAACCACAATGCCAGTGACTATTCTCAGTGAAAACCGAAAGTGGCCAGCCAGTGGATCTCAGTGCAGCCCTGAATGCCCTGGACGAGCTGGAGGCCCCACTTGGTTGAAGCGAGGCAAGATTCTATATCAAAATCGGTGAGTTGACATCTATTCTAATTAACTGCACCCTTTATTCCTCGCGTGTCACCTGTCCTTTCATCTTCGGATGTAATTTTTTTTTTTTTTTCAATTTTACTTTCATTTGTGCTCTCTTAAACAATATTTTTGCCTCCGAATCGTATTCTCTATAATAGCTTTCTCACGCGTAACAATAATAATCACAATTAAGCAAGATAGGAGAGCCCCACCCGCTTCGCGTATCAGGCTTTCCTGAGGTTGCGTTCAAATTTAAAATCTTACAGGTCTTTTCGTTCTAGGTTGAGTTATCGTGTAGACAAACAGGCAGATATACAGGCAGTCAGGGGAAAATTAAATTCCTGTTTATCGTGCTGCTCTTACACCCAGAAGATAAACACAAATTAGAGGATCGTCCACTAAACAACAATGGTGGTACTTTAATTTTTGACTCCTATTATTGAAACATAGTTTTTACTTTGAAAGGCTTGTTCCATAGTAGTTCACTGATTGTATAACATAATCATCTGCATCCGAATGGATGGCAGAACATCCTTTTTTGATTTAGTATTATTTCCTTGTGTAACTACAAGGAGGAGAGATAGTAACATCAATATATAAGGTATCAAAATCCAGACGAGATGATTGCTCGCTTACCTGCCCAGAACGGATCCGAGCTCTCTGCGGAAGTTAGTGTTGAGCCAGCCGTAGAGGAGTGGGTTGGTGACGGTGGAGGACATGGCGACAAGGTGACACACAGAGAACACCAGGTAGATGGTCTTAGGGGATGTGATAGCACGAGGGTTCAGTTCCATCAGTACCGTAAACGCCGTCATCGGCAGCCAGCTCAGCGCGTATACTATAGCTATACATGACAGGATGATCATCGTGCGACGGTTACGTCGAAACTCTCTTCGAGCTGAAATAAAGTACAAAAATCTCTATTAATACTTTACAGAAATCTTTTTTAATTATATCATATTTTACTAATGCTCGCTTCTAATGAATTTATTTTATGGCTTAGCATTCAATAAATAGCGTATAAAATGCTCAAATGCTCTGTTTTGGTTATCACCTTAGTTTTAGCCCGACAAGAAGAATATTAAACTTCAATATTAAGAATTTTAATCCTTTATTTTTGACAAAGAATCCTGAGAATGTCTCATTTTAAAGACAGTGCGCACTAAATACTTGGTTTCTGGCTAATCAGGAAAGAAATTTCTGCGTTTTTACTTCATCGTGTAAAAATTAGTAACTGTGCTTTTCAAGAATAACTCGAAAAAGTTAGAAGCGGATTAGTTAACAACAAAAACTGTACAAAAATTTCAAGTTTAACTTGTTTTTATGAGATAAAATTAAAGCTTGTCTCACTATTGCCGTTAGTCTGATATTACTATTTTATGGGTTACTTCGGTAGCTCATCTCTGTTAATTAACAATAATCCGTAGAAAATCACAGTCCACTGTAACTGTATAGAATTTTTATCTAAATTAGTTTATTCCTTTCTATAACTCTAAATAAATCAATCTGTTGTAACAAATAACATGGAGTCTATCTATTCGTTGATGTGTATGTTTTCGTTTAAAAGGTCTATGTTGTGAACTTAATAGAAAAGTAATATATTTGTTACTATCTCAGTTGTTAGCTATCGACTTCAACTGCTAACAAGCTAACATTCTGACATTCCTGTTCATTTTGTCATGCTGTAAAGTCCTCCTTCATTATAACTAAAATGTCTTAATTTAACCTCACATATTTTGTAGCTTGACGTATAAGTAAATGGCTACTGAATAATTACCTCGTTTACAAGCGGATTCTCTCGGAGGAGATATGAGATGGACACTCAGATAAGCGGAGATCTTGGTGTGGATAATGCTGAGTAGTAGCACCGGCACCAAGAACTGCAGGACGGACAGGGTTAGCGTGTATATACATTGTAGCATGGGGGAGGGCCACGTCTCCACGCACGCTTCGTACACCACCAATCCTGTAATATACATCATACTGTACCACCAATCCTGTAATATACATCATACTATACCACCAATCCTGTAATATACATCGTACTATACCACCAATCTTGTAATATACATCTTACTATACCACCAATCCTGTAATATACATCTTACTATACCACCAATTCTGTAATATACATCGTACTATACCACCACTCCTGTAATATACATCGTACTATACCACCAATCCTGTAATATACATCTTACTATACCACCAATCCTGTAATATACATCTTACTATACCACCCATCCATGTATACATCCATCTTAGATGGTCCACACTAAAGGCCAGTCAATAATAGAAAATATTGTTAAATGTTGGTAAACATTAGTTACAAGCTGAACGTTTACGATTGCTAGTATCTATATTATTTAGCCACCATAATGTTGCTCGCACTAACAACCTTTACAATTTTTGAGTGACACTAATTCTACAAATACTTGACGATATTTTTCATCGACTACACCACTGCAATCGGTATTGAATTGTAATATTTTTAAATTTTAGAGATTACCTTAAGAAATTGTAACAAGTACAAACAATTTTTCTACTCCACAGTTATTTGAAGTAGTATGTAAATTAGAAAAGTACGCAGTTTGGTATCCCGGTACAAATAAAAACTTCGGAAGGAAAAAGTGTAAATATATTAAAGAATGCTCACTAAAGAAGTATTAAAGAAGTTACACCTTTAGTGATTGACATGTTTTTTTACGATTTTTGACTTAAGGAAGTCATATTTTGTATGAAATATAATAATGATTACGCAAGAAATTTAAATTAAGGAAATTATTTTTATGAATAAAACAAATGCCATTCGCTTCTGCCCTAATTTATATATGTATACTAATATCCTTACCTACAACAGATATTCTTTCATTTTCTGATTACAAAACGCCCCTCCTTTGGACGCCTACCGTTCTTCTTGGAATGATCAGAAACTTTCTACTTTTCCTAATTTTTAAAAAGATATGATAAAGGACTGTGGACAATATTTTGCTTTGAAATAAAACAAAAAAACTATTTCATCCAAAAAATGCACACCTGAGGGAAAATTTTACAATAATGCCCTCTCATTTCGTTACTGCTTTACTTCATCGCACCGTTAAAATATGAGGTTTACAAGCCTTTCACATTAATGATTATAACGCCGTCTTTTGGAAAAAACACAAAATTGTTATTATTTATCCAGTTATATTTTAAGTTTGTAGACAAAAACATTTTTGTTTCAAAGAACTCTGTATGGTGAATGGAAAACGTCATTTGTTTCAACTCTCACCTAGTAATATATTTAAGTTTCAGGAATATACAGTGAGGCGTCTTTGCTAACCGGTGACGCGTCTGACTCAATCAATTACAGTAGAACCGCGCAGCCGCATTGGCCTTGCTGTTATCGAATTATAGGGTGCAATCCTTCATGTTCATTGACGGTTTCAGTTTATATGTAGTACATTCTTAATAGTCAAATTTCTTCATAGATCAACGTTGTCAGTGCAGTTTGCTCCTAATCCGACCACTTAGAGTAACACAACCGCTGGTGTGTTTAGAAAATTTAAATTCTAAAAACAAACACCATAGTGGTACATAGCAAATACATACAGATTATATGTATAAGTGATATATTTATAAATTAATTTTATAACTGTTTAGTATAAAACTTTTTAATTTTATTTTTGTTTTAGTGATTTATTTTAAAGCTATTTGTTTTTAATTTTCCAACTAACTTTATTGCATTTTTTTATTAAAAAATAGAAGTCAAATAGTGTAATAAGAGTATATTTACAGTTTAAACAGCTACGATGGCCATTAATGACTCAGTCCCACCTACTTTATCAATATTATGAATTTAGTAAGCAGTTTAAGAGATTCTAGTTCCGCACCAGTAGTGGGTGAAATATGCATATGGATTAATGTGTTTATGTGACATATGAAAGTAGAAGACACTTACCAGTGTTATATTTATTATAACATTTTCTAAAATTTATTATAACGTTTGTCATTGTCTTGACTAACTCATTTTAATGCTATCGAGAACCTTATAGTCCAGGATTCAAGACCCATTTCTTTAGTTTATATGTCCAAACATTGTTTTTCGTGACATTTGTAGAGGAATTGTTGTTATGAAATAAACCTAAGGTCAACCTAAGGTTTTATAGGGTTCAAAATTTCGATATGTCGAAAGGGTTAAAAATAACCAAGGATCATTTATTTCTCATGTTACGTATTTTTAGTTTTTTGAAGTGTACTTCAAATCAACCGTCAGACGCCTTAATACGGCCTTAATCAACCATAAATACAACTTAAATCAGCGTCAGCCCATCTTATAAATATTGACTATTTGGTTTTAAATGGTATTACTATCTCTTTATCTCACAGCTTACGGTCATATAGCTATTATTTATATGTCGGACGGTTAGTTTTAAGTATTTAAACCCAAAATACGTAATCGTTTGAAAGAAAACTATTTTATTTTAACTTCCCTGAGCCTAGTGTGGTTAACATCAATTTCTTTCCTACATCGATTTTAGAACTAGATTGTTTATTCATACAATATAAATCGGCTCTTGCCTATTTACTATAACGGAAAACCCTATATAAAGTCAAATAAAACCAATAACTTCAATTTTGTTGGTTTAGAATTATTTTCCTTTTTTGGTTTTGTTTCTTTTCGCCATATGACTGTCCATGTATTAGTGAAATAAATGTTTTTCGACTAAAAAGAGCCGCAGAATCGGCTATATAATCCTTTTATCCGATGTGACAAACTACTGTGCGTCCGCCGCCGTTCGTATTAAAAGTTTACTTTCAAATTAAGATTTTCTTCTAAATTTTGTCATAGATATACGACATTTTTTATATTATCGTTATGTACATTTTTTATTTTATTAGAATAACATTTTAGTATCACATTTTTAAATATGTACCAAAAATAAAACTTCATAGAATATTTCAAACCTATAGGGGTCACAATGAATATTTAAAATGATCAAATGATCAAAAAAGAATCAGAATTTCAGTGTTGTCCAGAGATGAAGCATATAGATTAAAACACCCCAACGATAATAATGAGGCTACATTTTTGTGTTAGACGGGTTGACTATAAAAAAGCATGTAATGTGCACGCCGATTGTGCATATTATAGTAAGTTATTGTGGGCTTAAATTGAATAGGTAAGAAGAGGACATAAACATTTCCTTCTTGTAAAAAGGTTCAAGAAGATTGGCATAATGAATCTAACCCTAAAGAAGGTTTTTATCAACGGAAATGGAGGGATATCTGAATAGTCAGTTTAGTGTTTTACCGTTCATATGTGGATTATGTAATCTCCATAACGGATTGTTCAGATTCAACATTGGGCTATTAGAGAACATTTGCTCGTGTTTCAGAGCGTACTTTAGTTGGTAGTTGGTGGTCGCAGGATATATTGTTGGTGTGCAAACCTGCTATTTTGACGACTTCAACGTCTTGGTACAACAGTAGGGGTACCATGAGCAACAGAGAGATGGTGCATACCTGCTATTTTGACGACTTCAACGTCTTGGTACAACAGTAGGGGTACCATGAGCAACAGAGAGATGGTGCATACCTGCTATTTTGACGACTTCAACGTCTTGGTACAACAGTAGGGGTACCATGAGCAACAGAGAGATGGTGCATACCTGCTATTTTGACGACTTCAACGTCTTGGTACAACAGTAGGGGTACCATGAGCAACAGAGAGATGGTGCATACCTGCTATTTTGACGACTTCAACGTCTTGGTACAACAGTAGGGGTACCATGAGCAACAGAGAGATGGTGCATACCTGCTATTTTGACGACTTCAACGTCTTGGTACAACAGTAGGGGTACCATGAGCAACAGAGAGATGGTCCACAGTAAGGTGATGGTGACGGCAACACTGCAAGTGGCCATTTGGCAGACTTGGCCCCTGGGTGACCGCACTATTGTATAGTACCTGCAACATTACTTCTTGTCACTTCAACATCTTTGCACAGCAGAGCAGTAACATGAGCAGGAAAGAGACGTTCCACAGTAAAGTGATAGTATCGGCCACACTGCAAGTAGCCATTTGGCAGACTTGGCCACTGGGTGACCGCAGTATTGTATAGTACCTGCAACATTACTTCTTGTCACTTCAACATCTTTGCACAGCAGAGCATTAACATGAGCAGGAAAGAGACGTTCCACAGTAAGGTGATAGTAACGGCCACACTGCAAGTAGCCATTTGGCAGACTTGGCCACTGGGTGACCGCAGTATTGTATAGTACCTGCAACATTATTCTTGTCACTTCAACATCTTTGCACAGCAGAGCAGTAACATGAGCAGGAAAGAGACGTTCCACAGTAAAGTGATAGTATCGGCCACACTGCAAGTAGCCATTTGGCAGACTTGGCCACTGGGTGACCGCACTATTGTTTAGTACCTGCAACATAAAATACTGCAACATTATTTCTCGTCTCTTCAGCTAACAATGTAATTGCATAAACGTACTTCATTAAGCATTCTGTAAACACATTATATTTTTGAATCAGTAGAAGAACAACTCAAGAGCGTTGAAGTGAATATAGCAATCTAGTAAACCACTTTCTTGATCAGAAGCGTTTACTATATTATATTATATTATTATAAAATATACTCCAAAGATAATATTTGTAAATTAGAAGTATGATTTCTGCACGCTGAATCATTATAAAGATACATTTCAATCACACAATAGTATAAACACATTTTTTTATACATTCCAAAAGAATTTATAGCTTTGTTAGGAGAAGCCAAAGTTTTAGCACGTAATGCTGTATCTACGTACTGCCGCAGAGGAGCGGTATTGCAGAGGAACGTGTTGCCTCTGCAATTATTCAACTTCTTTTAGTTTAAATTATTGTAATCAAACTTATAGTCTTAATAAGGTAATAGGACTACTTTTTACAAGTTTAACACTTTTTAAAATATATATATTATAATAATAATTCATTTTAATATAAAAATTCACGTTAATATTCACTTGGCAAGAATATTGAAGAAAGTAAACAATAAGTAATTATATTAATTTATTTGTAACACCTGTTTCTTTGATAACCATAGTATAAATTGCCACTTATAAAAAATAAAAAACTAAGTACCTTGATCAGTGCTCCTTCAGTATAATACCCAACTAACATTCACAGCTGAAGGAGAAACTGACAGTCACTATACGAGTATTTGAGAGCCTCACGTACTATTACCGAGCTATGATTTACTTCTCCTTCTCTATAGTATTCAGGTATAGATAGGTACTGCACCGAATGGTTCATCGCTATTCATTGGCTGATTGCGTTTCACGTCACAATACCAGCTGAGATCAACGCCATTAGTTATTATTTTCATTTTTTCAGTTTTCATTGGCTAAGCGTTAGCAAGGCCTAATCCTCATTTCTGTCTGTGTATCTATCCCACGATATCTCGAAAGCGAACCGACCTATGGACTTGAAATTTTGCTTGGAGTTTTATTTACAAATAGGGAATACTGAGTTTGATGATGGGACATGTCAAACCATGGGATATGGCTGAGCATTAGTGGATATTTTTACATTGGATTTATTAGTAATCATGATGGTGCGAAAAAATTTAAAGAATTGAGTTTGTACAAAAATTTACTACTGCCATATGAGATTTTAACATGTTCCATATTATTAGACATTAAGCCTAACTAACTAACAAATAATCGTTATTCGGTGACTTTGTGTAGCCCCACTTAACCGCCAAAAATGTAAATTTTATTTTGTAGCAATAAATCACGAGAAAAATTTCATATTTTGACGCTTAACTTTGCATGCAACTTCACTTCTACAAACACAACTAGTTGTATTATGGTGCATGTCCAACCATGAAGTTTGACCAAGCGTCATTTGCCACTTTCATTGTTAATACACTGATGTTAGCGCGGTATATTGCCATAACTATTTGAACATTTATGTAATTTATTATAAGTCACGTGTTTATGATCGATACAGTTTTTTTAATAAATGTACGTAAGCTATGTATATTATAATATGACGAAGAATGAAAGTGAAATTGAAAACAACCGAACATTTGTAGCGAAATATCTATAAACCTAAGTCAGCAGAAATTATAAGTTGTTAGCAGAAAAATAATATGATATTTATGAGTTTCAAATTACTACTATGCTCTTGATTACGGACACCAGGACCTAACGTTGCCTGTGAACTAAAGAGGGCACCACAACACGGGAGTGCGTGTTGATCAAATTTTTAAACCTACTTTTAACATAAGCTTTTGATTGATATTAAGGCAAAGCCAAAAGCAAATGCACTTTAATAAATAAACTATCTTATAAATATAACTAATTATTTCCCTTCTGAAAAATATAGGCGTTCTTAAACAACAATTTTGCTTTAATAAGAGTTTTTCATTATCCATGAACCATTTTTTTGATATCGCACTTCTCTCACCGATTGAAAAATACTATATTAATTTGTTAAAGCTATCGGTCAAAAAATGCAATAAAAGGTATTGCATGAGAACTTAAAAAATAATGTATTATTATTCCTATATATATATATATATATATATTTATATATATATATATATATATATATATATATATATATATAAATTTAATCACTATAAGTAAATATGTTTACAAAGGTAACTTCATATTATTGTAATTAAATCAAATCCACATTTTTTCAAATAAATTGCTATCTTTATCTCGATTTTTGCCTTTGAAAGGTATCAAGATAATATTATTAATTTGAATTTCTGAATATGTAAAGCTGTTTACTATTACGTATATGCCAACCTTGAAGGTTATCGTCCCACCAGTGTTGTTCAAATTAAACCTCTCAACAAATAATATGATGTATGTGTTGTAATAATTATTTTACAATAATAACAATTTACAAAACAATAATGTACAAAACATCATTACAACAATTATTGTAATGATGTACAGTTATTTTACTGTACGAACTTTTAATAATCTATTTATAATCTAATGTGGGTTTATAAATTAGTTAGTTGAATAAGAATATATTTATTAATAAACTGGTCTTATAATTAATTGTTGATTTTAAGCTTTTTCCAGAATACAGGAAACTAAACAAAAATAGTAGTTAAGTACTCGTATAAAGAAGAAAGGTTACAGGTTAACTGGTGTTTAATTAAAGTGAACGTCCTTCTGCGGTCTATTCATTAAGTGCAGGGGTGGAGTTTCCAAATTACTCCTGCTGCAAAATGATACCCTTCATTTGCGGCGAGAGAGAAGATTGCTTTAAGTGAATATGTAAACCCGGTTTCGTTTCCGAATCTTGAACTATTAATGCCATATATGTGGTGATAAAACACTAGGAATTTAATTTGATATCCACGCCATATTTTTGGAAAAGTTAAATCACTATATAGACTCAGATTACGAATACTGACACTTCTTTAAAGACAATGGTTATACCAGCACTCATAGTCAATATTAAACAGCAACGTAGATTATTTTGTTTAAATGGCACATAAGTACCTAGTGAGCGTTTCCTATTATTATTAGTGTTTAGTAATAAGACGCCTAAGAGACCATGGTAGTTAAGGCTAAATGAATTTGGAGGATTATTTATTATTGCAGTTACAAAAACTGATAAGTTACGTTAAGTCACGAATCAAATTTAGATATAAGTTTAAGCATGGACAGAATCTACCAAAATATGGCCATGATGATGGCCATATTTGACCACAAAGCTTTAAAAATAGTTTCGTATGATGATCACTAAACATTAATTTTCAATGCACTACTAAAAAGGTTATGATACCTCAAGACGAGGCAAAACTATCTATAAACTATGTAAAAATGTCCAAAATCCTCTTAACCTTTCAAAATATTCAACTTTTGGGATTTATTTTGGGATCTAGTGAAAGATTACTAACCATGCATTAGAATTTAAATTTTATGGATGAAAAGCGTGCTTTACATGCTTTGCAGTTTATGTTCATTTCTGATGAAAACTCGTCTCGTGAGAGAACAAAGCCAATGTTGTAATGAATATCTACGTGCTTTGAGCCACCTAATGGATTCGTTTGGTGCGATTACAATGGGACATAACGCAGCTGTGTTCGAGGAATGTGTGATCAGGTAATCATTACGGCCGGGGTATTAATCTCAATTATCAAGTGGTAATTACGGGTATCAATTAAGGGACTGCAGTGCCAAGCTGATTACGTCAGCCTACCATTTTAGTACTACTGGGGTTTCTGACGTAAGTGGCCAGCCATTACGTTGTATTTCCATGAACATTAAACAATACCCAATATTCCAATTTGTACATTCATCCAAATTGATCACACTGATCACACTATAGACTTTAAATTAGTTGGAAGAAGTAGATAGATTGTGTGACTACTGAGATATTAATAATTTATTTATAGGATCTAAAACTGTCCGAGATACACAAAGCTTGTTTACAATATAAAGTTTAAGATTTGTTATATGCATTTCATAATACTTTGTAATTCCCTCAAGGTCCGTAAATAACGGAGTAGTGATATTTTATTTATTACATTATGTTTAAATTGCCATATTGGAATGAAATTGTGTACTAAACTGGCCAATGACCTGAAGCAAGATATTTAAAGCATTTATTTCAGTAGCAAGTTTGAAATTGTTCCCCAGGATACTCCAATCTTCTGATCCATTTCGGATTGGACTTAAAGTTTAAAAAGGAACGGTTTAGGGTCGCTGGAGTCGGAGGTTAAAGCAACTATTATGTGTAGCAATCAAAAACTCAACGAATAGCATAGTATTTAAATGAACGGCTTCAACAATTTCAGTAATTTTTTAATTATTTTAAGCCAGACTGGAGAGGCCATGGTAATCTTATTTAGAGCAATTATGGTGTAGTGTAATGATTATGAGAGTAGACATATTAAGAAATATATTATTGTAATGTTCATTTTAAGGGGTTCAAAATATAAACTAGATCGTCACTGACTCTTATTTCAGCATTAGCGCGTAAGAATCATTTCTGGTTGGAATTAATTATATTTCACAAGCCATGGTAGAGTTTGGTGTGTTGCCATCATAAAAACAGATGTACATACATGAGGATATTAATATACCTAAGTATTGTATACTATCACGCTATTGATTCTTGTCTCTATCCAAATTATTCCTGGTACCCCAGTAGTATTCACTTGTAACCCAAATTATACGCAGAGAGAGAGAGGTGGGAGAGAGAGAGAGAGAGAGAGAGAGAGAGAGAGAGAGAGAGAGAGAGAGAGAGAGAGAGAGAGAGAGAGAGAGAGAGAGAGCTCTAAGGTATTTCCTGCACTTATTAGTGGTTGCTTTCATGTAAAGATCAGCGTTTGCATTGCTGCCCTTACAAAACAATTCATTAATACATGAATCTAGAAAGACCTATTCGGTGATAAAACATAACATGTATTTTCTTTCTTTAAGTTATTAGGTGTATATCAAATTTCATTTTTCTGGGTCATTCAGAAGATGGGAAACAAAAATGTTGTTATTTTAAGGGTCGAACCTTACTTTAACCCCTACGCGTGGTTCTCTTCATGTAGTGTCTTTATTTGTTTGTTGAGAGCATAAGACCACGTGTGTGTCAAATTTTATCTTTCTGTGACATATAGTTCTCTTAAGGAATGAAACCCCAATATGTTTGATCTTAATGAAAATGATGTTTTTCTATTTTAGTCATGAGAGATACGTGTTCCAAATTTCATCTTCCTGTGATATCGTAAGGATGATTATAAGTGACATGTATTTTGATGTCGTTTATACGCATTTGTCTATATTTTTTATTGCAAGAGATAATCTTTACACTGTAATTATCAGATGATAAAAAATTAGTATTTCATGTCACAATCATAAGATTTAATATGTCTAATATACTCATACTGTCTAGAAATATACGGTAGTGTCAGTAACATGGTTATTTAGTGGTAAACTATTACCGGGATATAGCCCGGCATATACAGATTTCGTGTGACTCAGTTAACTTCAGTGTGATTCAGTCGTTATCAGACCTCCGATGAGTGAGGGTCTCGTTATCTGATCTACGAGGCGCGTCCTGCCCATTACGCGTTTCATGTTAGATCGTGCTTTTTCATTCTATATTACGCGACTAGCATAATCGACTTTTTAATAAATTTTACGATAGCATTTTATCGTTTACAAGTTGAGTGTGTTCACTTCATCTATTTTTAATCATGTCGGCCCAGTGTTTCAATTGCAAATAATTAATAAACGACGCAGAAGTGGCAAAGTGTTGTGCTTGTGAAATGTGTTATCATGCATCGTGTATAAAAGGTGGCGATCGGAAATTTCAAAGACTTCGGGATAAGACAGCTTGGAGATGTGACGCGTGTAAGGACGATGCGGCGTCTCTGACAGGCTCTGAGAGCGGCGAGGACAAAGGTGCTATTTTGAAAGCGATTGCCGCCCCCAGCGCTAAAATGGATACGAAATTCTCAGATATGCAGTCGTCGATATCAGAACTAAGGAGTGATTTCTGCCAACTAAGTGAATCCTTGGACTCTGTGAAAGCTGAAAATGTGGCCCTTAAACAGGAGTGTGCGTTGCTAAAAGCAATTAATAACGAGATTAAGTTGGATGTGTCACAATTGAACTCTAAAATTCATGAACTCGAACAATACTCCCGGAACGACAATTTGGAAATTACCAGTGTTCCTGTGACGCAGGGTGAGAATGTGTACGAGATTATGGCGCGGGTGGCGAGGGTGTTGTCGGTCCCATTACACGACGGAGATATCGCTATGCTCATCGTCTCCAATCATCTAAACGCACGCTGTACCCATCAATTGTCGCCAAATTTGTCTCCAGAAGAACCAGAGACGTATGGTTAACTGCGGCACGAGCTGTTAAAAGACGGATCTGCGCTTCAAATATCCATCAAGAATTCAAGCCATCTGCCATTTACATCAATGAACACTTGACGGTGTACATGAAGGCGCTACTCGCCCAGTGCAGAGCCCAGGTGAAGGAAGGACGACTGGCGTACGCATGGGTATCAAACAACAAGCTGCTGGTGCGAAAAGTGGATGGAGCTCCGGCCGTTAGAATAAGTGGCCACTCGGACTTGGATAAACTGCTCGCTTCTGAGTAATAGAACTGTAAGTCATGAGAACTTAAATTTTATCTGGTTTTCTCATCAGCTTAAAGATCAAGTGTTATATCCTAATTTTTATTTGGAATTTGGATGCTTATTTGAATGTTGTTAAAGAGTTTTTCATTTTTCATTGTGTTTAGGAACACAATATCAAACCGTAAAATCACATATGTACACTTCTGTAGCTGTAGTTTAGGAATAAGATGGCAGTTTCTTTTTTCAAGTGCTTTATTTTTCTTTTTGCAATTAGATATCCAATAAATTAGATTTAAATTAAGTCATATATCCTAGGCTCCAATATTTTTATTCGTATGGGCGCTGAGTACTATTTAAATCGTCCTGATGCTCTGAGTAGCAATTTATAAGTAGGCCTAAAGTAATGTAAAACTGAATCTTGTTATTCTTTTTTTTATCTGAGGATGTAAATTTCGAAATTAATATGTTAAGTTAAAGTGAATAGTTGAATGATTATTAAAGCAATGCAAATAATGTTTTTTTCCAACTGTCTAAGTGAATACTGTTTCAAGTAACCAAACTGGTGCAGTACGCCTAGTGATAAAACATTTGATATATTTTCAATTTAAACAAGTTTAAAAACCCCAAGATAAGATGTTTTTGTTTTAATTTTTGGTTTTGTTTAGCTTGAATAAAAAGTATCAGAACATTTTTAAGTTGTTGTGTATGAATTGCAGCTGTTTTTCTTTTTTCTTTTTTTTAACAATTACAAGCTTATATTTATTGTCCCATAGTTACAAGACTTCAATATACAGGAATTCAAATCAATGTTTCCGAAATAATAACAGCACAGCTAATTCATGATCTAACATTCCAAAAATAACTTTGGTTTATCAACATTTAACTTATTTTTCATTAATTATAATTGATATGTATAACACTAAAATTATCATGCTAAATAGTTGTAGTTGATTTTCATTGATCAAACACCATGAATGTATTTTACTCGAAACTGCATATTCAATATTTTATTGATAGTTGGATATGTTTTTCACTCACACATTATAACCATTTTTTTCTGCACGATGGGCTTAAAATTAAACAGTTTTTTTTAATGTATTTATTGAAATGAAATGAAATGAAATGAAATGAAATATAAATTTATTTCCACAATCTTCTTATAGGTACAGAGATTACAAATGCGTTTGCAAATTTTTGTTAACAATGAAATTTTAAACATTGTAATTTCTTAATATATATTTGTAGGAAATTAGCCTACATGGGCAAGCAGCCTGTGCGTAGGCTAGAGACGCTATCTTTTACAGAAATTAATGTTAGTTTGTTTTGCCGGGTATGGTTCAGACGCAAACGAAAGAGCAACAATAACAATAATAAATTAAATTAAACAAACCGACCAAAAAATTTATATATAATTTATTTGAAATAGTTATCACTTTGAAATGTAGATGAATGACAGATGATATCGGAGGGGGGAGGGGTGAGAGAAAGGACCAAGGTCAAGCCCGCCCATATTCTGATAAGATTAGGGCCTCGGCTCCCTCGAGGCCAATCTGTAGAAGGAAAAAATTAACGTTTTTCTTAAAAATTGAAATTGAAGTTGATTCGAATAATTTGAAGTGACTGAAGTTTTTGCAAATGTTTCTGAATAATACATGGGAAATATAAAAGGAATTTGTTATTGAAAATGATTTAACTAACCTTGTAACAGGTATACCGACATTAACTGCATGCCTGGTATTATAAGAATGTGATGTTTCTGGGAAAATTATGTTGTAATATTTATAAATATGAATTAAAAGATGCTTTATGTACAACTGTCGCAAGGAAAGGAGTGAAGATTCGTGAAAAAGAGTGTCAGTAGGATAACGCTTATTTTTCCTTAATCCTGCTTTTAAGATACATTTTTGTGTTATGTATTCCTTGTAACTATGTTAACATGACGTTATTATGTTAATTCATTGATAAAGATAGATCTTTTTACCACAGAGTTATTGTTTTGGGTAGGACGTAAATAGCCTAGTGCTTGATCGGAGGAGATAGTTATAGTTTTCCATTTCATTTCAATTGTAATATTATTTATCTTTGTACTATTTTGATTAAGTAACTTACTATTAATGGCAGTAAATGAAGGTGTTGCAAATGTTTATGATGGGGTTGGGTGTGAGGAGTTTGAAGAATCACGTGATGTCTGTAATCATGTACTTTTTGAAGATATCAATAGATTGAAACTCCTTCATTTAAATATAAGGAGTTAATTAAAAATTTCAATAATTTATTAGTGTCACTCGAGGCACTCAACTTTCAGTTTGACATCATCATTTTGACGGAGACCTGGCTGGGCGCGGACGCTTTTTGCTTTGATTTAGACGGTTACGATGTTGCACGCACGATACAGAAACTAAACAGGAACGATGGGACACTTATATACGTGAAAAAGGGACTATCAGCTACTGTAACGGAAGTGGTGATTGGTGACGTTTTTGGATTGACTGTTGACTTTACTTTTCACAAAACTATATTTAGCTTACTGGCGGTATACAGGACACATGACAGTAACAAAGACATATTCATTGAAGAACTGGACAGATTTTACGAAAGAAAAACTAAAGATAAAACATACATTTTTCTTGGAGATATTAATATAGACATATCACAAAACAACTTGCATGTAGACCGATACTTGAATACTTTGTGTGGACATGGGTTTTTAAACTGTATAAACTTGCCGACCAGAGTGACTGACGACAGCCGGACTTGTATGGATCACGTGTTTGTGGACCATAACGACTTTGATAAGGTAAGGGCCGGGGTTTGGCGCACTGACATCACTGACCACTCAAGTACTTTACTAACTATACAGGTTGTGGAAAATGGGGTTGAGGCTCGCTGCGATCCTACAGTTAGTCGTGGGTTCGTAGATAAGAACAAATTTACCGCTCTCCTCCGCGAACAGAAATGGGATTCTGTGACTGGGACGAACGATGTGTTAGAGAGCTCTCGGTGTTTTCGGGAAATTGTTTCTTCTATAGTTGAAAATTCTAAAAAATCTCCAAACAAATGTTCATCCAAAAAGAAAAAAATTAAACCCTGGATAACGGAAGGCCTCATCACGTCAATAAGAAAACGCGACAAATTGAGTAAACAAATTAAAAAACAGCCCTTTAATACCGATTTGAAACGCTATTTTTCAAATTATCGCAATAATTTAAATCATCTAATAAAAAGTGCAAGGAAACGGTACTACAGAGAGAAAATTAACTCATCGTCAAACAATCCTAGAGTTTTTTGGGAAACAGTCAACGAAATTGCTGGCAGACGAACAAAGAAAGATTCCTTCCCTATCACAAAATATTTGAAAAACTATGAGGGAGAGTTGAACCTAAATAAAGTGAAGGGAGTGGCCGACGAGTTTAACGCGTTTTTCTCCAAGGTTGGATCGCAGTTGGCCTCAGCCATTGACGACAGTGGGACTCCATTAGTGAACGACAGCGACTTTACTACTGACACTGACTTTGTAATGCACACGGTTACTGAAACTGACATACTGAATACTGTGAATAGTCTACGAGGTGGCTCTATCCCGGGCTATGATGGCGTGTCTGCTTCTCTGTTAAAGGAAAATGTACATATTTTTGTAAAACCATTATTGCACATTGTTAACTTAAGCATTACATCAGGAATTTTTCCAAACGAATTTAAAACAGCTAAAGTCATTCCTCTTCATAAGTCTAATGATGTCACGTGCAAAAATAATTTTCGTCCAATTTCATTGCTCAGTGTTTTTTCTAAGGTAATTGAAAAAGTTGTAAAAGGTCAGTTTGTTCAGTATTTGAATCAAAAATCTATTCTTAACGATTACCAGTATGGATTTAGAAAGGAAAAAAACATTTCAGACGCTTTGTTTGCTTTATCAAAAAACATTAATCATGCTATCACTTGCAATGATCGTTGTTTGTTAGTCTTCCTGGACCTTGCAAAAGCGTTTGATTCCGTAGACAGAAGTAAACTATTACACAAACTGGAGTCCATAGGTTGTCGAAGGCTATCCCTATCTTGGTTCCGAAGTTTCCTCTCTGATCGCAAACAGTTTGTCACGGTTTGTGGGGTAGACAGTGGGGAGAGGGCCATTGATTACGGTGTTATTCAGGGAAGTACCCTTGGACCAATTCTCTTTCTTGTTTATATAAACAATGTTGTCAAGTTAAATATATCCGGCCAGTGTTTTTTATTTGCCGATGACACTGTGGTTTTATGTCGGGGTAAAAACTGGGACGATGTCTATAACAATGCGTTACATGATTTGTCTGTTCTTAAAAAGTGGTTTGATCAAAATATTTTATCTCTGAATGTTTCAAAAACGAAATTCATGCCAATATCACTAACACAGAGATCAGACCCACATTTTAATTCTCTTACTCTGCACACTTGCGGCAACTGCATTAATACAACTTGCAAATGCGAACAGATTGAAAAAGTGGAGAAATACAAGTATTTAGGTGTAATATTTGATACGAGAATGAAGTGGACTGCCCATGTTGAATATTTAAAAAACAAAATTCGGAAATACATATTTGGATTCAAACAATTACACGGAATATTAACATTTTCTGAAATAAAACTTGTCTATTTTGCGTACTGTCAGTCTTTGTTTTTGGGGGGTATTGTTGCTTGGGGTGGAGCGCTCAGAACAACTTTGGAACCATTATATATAGTCCAAAAATCAATTTTAAAGGCCGCGATTGGAGTTGGTACTGGGTTTCCGACACATGATCTTTTTAATATTTTTGAAGTTCTCAGCATAAGACAGCTTTATGTAAAAACCATCTTACTCTACATATTCAAACAACCGAGATTAATATTTAACAATGTATCCCATACATACTCTACACGAACCGCAGAATCGATAGGAATACAGCCACTGCAGCTAAACAGGTCTTTTTCAACAACAAGTCCATTTTATATTGCGCATATATTATATAGGAATATTCCGAGCTATTTGAGAAACTCTGGAGGGTGTTCTGTAAGCTCTTATAAAAAGAGAGTGCATGGCTGGATACTTAGTATTGGCAAAGACGCGGCCGAAAGCGTCATAGTCTCGGGATACAGATAAGCCTACCTTGACCTCTTCACTGACCTTGACAAACAATCCACTATCCGTTATCTTACAGTTAATCACATCCTCCGGCGGTTGGCGCGCCTTGTCTGTTGGTTGGGCCTTCGTGGGTGACTATTGTTGGGCCGGCGGTGGCTGCTGGACGGTTTGCCAAATCACAGACCACTGGTGTTTATGAACAGTAGTCGTCGTTGGGCCGGGGCGGTGGTCGCTGGCGGTGGCCCGGTTCGCGGATGTGGTGCGTCGGTCGTACTGGAATGCGTTTCTCGTCGGGCTGGCTCTCTCGTTAGAGCAGAATTATGTCCATAACCACAACATGCATTTTTTTGTTTATTTTATATTACAGACTTTCCTTTCTTTTTTATTATTATTATTAAATTTTGGATTCCTCTCGCCCAATTTATTACCAATGAAAATACTCCATACTCGTCATAATGTACCAGACCATAAAATGTCATTTTAATCTGAACCTCCTCAATATTGTATATTATATTATGTTACATTAACGGCTCGCACCCACGCACAGGCTTCAGCCTATGTGGGTGTCAATTTCCTTGAATGTTTGTAAAGTTTATTTTGTAAATTTTTGGAAATAAATCTTTTTGGATTTGAATTTGAATTTGAATTTGAACTTGAAACTTAACCACGGTAACAGGTTACTAGAGCGTAATATCGACTAACTACGTTGTTTTTGTAATAGTGACTTGACAAATAGTGGTATTTCCCATCTATAATAGAAGCAAATACTATAACCTTGACCTGACTTCCTCCCGGGCGTGTATTTTACGGCTCCTACTGGCCCAGAACAGGGCAAGGACACCGCGTCGGTGTTATGTCCTCTACTTCTTATTTACATGCCCTGATAAGATCATCCCCCAGGACGTCTAGTTATACCGCCCTTGGTATTATGTTAATTAGGATTCAGCGTGGGCTCTTCTACGAGAAGATTTATTGCTGGTAGTGCAAATAATACTTTGTATAATTGATGGAACTGCAAACTGTTATTTGAATTGTTTTGGGATTAAATATACTTTTAAATTACACAGCCTCACAATAACTTTGGGATATAATCGGCATATATATATATATATATATATATATATATATATATATATATATATATATATATATATATAATTTCAATGAACATTGAATCGCAAAACATGAATATATATATTCACAACTCCGTTATGCATGAACGTATAAAAAACTAAAACTGTTTTGGAATCCTTATAATATTCCCTAAGCTTTAATTTATAAAGATTTGTTTGCATCTCGAACTGTTTTTGAGATATCGAGTACATGTAAATCCCATGAGTCATATGTTTCAATTATCACAAACCTACTTTTTCCAACTGAACCGGAATGACTATTTACATGGAATTAATTAATCACAGTAATACTAACTTAACCACTAAAATGTTAGAAGTTAATAATTATAGAACTTCCTTACAGTTTTTAATTATCTTTGTCACGCCTGGGTTTAATAATAAAAGTTTCTAGTGAGATAAGACAGTTAGATAAAAATAGCACTAATAATTTTTTTAACTCTGACCTTTCTCCTTCAATAACTCTCTTTACAAGTCGTCTATACAAAGCTATATAATACTATAAATATCCATAAATAACAGGTAGTGTATGGGGCTGTAACCGGCCGATTCTTCTTTTCAAACTCTCCAAACGGGACAAGCTCCCTGCTCCTCATAATATTGTCTGTTGAATGATGTTCTTGCTATATATAGAATTCTTACTTCTTATCTCTACTCTCGTCAGACATTTCCTTCAATCCAACAACAGTACAAATACTTGAAACAAACAAACCCTCGCGTTTCCTCCTATACGTCTGTGTTTCGTTATTACAATTCACTACACAATTTCATATCCAATTCGTGTGTTCTTAAGTTGGTAATTGTGAAAAACAATAAGCTTCAATTTTTCCTAAAACAGTGATTTTATTTTTTATTTATTAGTAATATTTATCAATGCATTATTGTACCAAATTATTAATTAGAAATGCATAAACGTTGAAATTACAGTTATTTACAATTAACTATTGCCAGCACCTTTTAATGTTCAATACATGACAATATTGTTCAAATTTAATTCGAACAAAGTAAATAAAATGTATTGGTATTTGAGTAATGGCCGTAAATATAATGGCGATATGCATGTCTTATTTGTGTCACTATCTGTCAGACACGTTTATCCTTCGAAATGGTAAAGAGTAACTAAATGCTACACTAGTTTATTGCATTTTTTAAATACACATAGCCTAGATAGTTTTTATTCATAATTTAATTATTAGTTTTTTTAGATTGAAAAACAGCTGAACTATACTGAAAATTGAAATACCTATAACGTAATTCTGTCCGACATTTTGGTCTCGGTAGGTTGGTTAATATAGATTATTCGATTGTTGTGGTGGCCGCTTATACTACAATTGTGTTTTTTTGCCATATTTCAGCTCGAAACCAAAAATCATATTTTTTTAAATTAAATTTACGAAACTAAACTGGTTGCGTACCTTCCTTGAAGAAACTCTCGTTGAGAGGTAACGACGTGTATTTCAAGCATATTCAAAATATCAAACAATTATAATGTGGTTAACACAGATTGTCACAGACTTGTAGGCCATTCGTCACAGGAACAAGATCAGTCGGATGTGACGACGTAGGGATCAATTTTACACTATGTAGCACAGACAGAACGTGACACTGTTACAGTCAACGAACAGATGATCTGGACGAATCCATCTTCGGCAGTTTAATAGTATGTATCACTGTTGTGTCATGAAACTGTTTGGCTAAACTAGGGGTTAATTTGGTGGAATCCACTATCGGACACTTGGATTGTATGTATCACTGTTATTAGGTCATGACATTTTTATAAACTAACACATGATCTGATTGAATCCATCTTCGAAGAGTTGAACTGTATGTATCACTGTTGTGTCATGAAACTGTTTGGCTAAACTAGGGGTTAATTTGGTTGAATCCACTATTGGATACTTGGATTGTATGTATCACTGTTATTGAGTCAAGAAATTTTTCTAAACTAACACATGATCTCATTGAATCCATCTTCGAAGAGTTGAACTGTATGTATCACTGTTGTGTCATGAAACTGTTTGGCTAAACTAGGGGTTAATTTGGTTGAATCCCCTATTGGATACCTGGATTGTAAGTATCACTGGTATTGGGTCAAGAAATTTTTCTAAACTAGCACGTGATCTGATTGAATCCATCTTCGAAGAGTTGAACTGTATGTATCACTTATTGAGTCACGATACTATATATATCCACTTATTGGCTAAACAAGTGTATGACCTAGTCTCCATTGTCGTCATACGCTGCTTGGATCCTAAAAATGCATTTTAATGCTAAATCCAATTAATGCATCTGAAACCTATTCTTTTATGTTACTCTTTACACTTGCCTATACTGTAAGAACGGGTTTCAGGTAAAATTGTATATGTGTATTGTTTACAGGTATGTCAGTAAATGGAGTGAACTTTTTGTTGTTTCTGTACTAATTAATTTTAGTTGTTATGTTTATGTTGTAGGTTTTTACTTTATTTCTAAAAACACTGTGTATAAAAAATAATATTGTATCGTTTATCATTTTTAATGCGCATAAAACAATAATAATGAATAAAAGTTCCGTTATTGCATTTTTGAAATTTAAATTCTATAATTTCAATTAAACATTGCTAACGATATCGTTTTAGAAGATAAAGAGAATAGAGAATAGAATCGTGTTCGCGATCCTTATATATCTTAGAAATAAAAAAGGATAAAAATTTCCTTTATTTGAATAGTGTGAGTTTGTCACTTTTAGATACAGACAGCCATTTGACCATAGTGGTAATGACATTGTCAATGGCTGTCACATGACAGGGCATGTGTATAGACCATGACAAGCTAAATACTCTCAGAATGTAATGATTTTTTTTATTTTCTAGGCAGGTAGGCTTCAAAAAGTCAATGTTAAATACATAATTACTAAGAAATAAAATAATAATTGTTAAAACCATTAATAATAATGAGAAATAAATAATAATTAATAAAAAAGGTTCCATTTTCAACAGTATATATTCAAGTTATCTACATTTTCCAGGTAAAATCTATGAATTAAAATTATGTATTCGTTTGTCAAAATTTTATATTTTGTAAATATTAAACCATTCTAATTTTACAGACACTTTAGTAACTAATGGAACACTGACTTTTAATGCAAAAATTGATACCTAAATAAAGTTTAAGGGTAGAATCATTTTTAAATTTCTGACAACTCAGTAGTTTTTGTGTTTCATACACAATTTGGTCAATTTGGGTTGGTGCTCTGAACCTATATGAAAAACGTTTTTAGTGAGAATTTACAAGCTCTTATTGAATGTTACCCAGTAGTTTTTAACTCTTGAAATGTTGAATTGAAATAATTTGTGTAATATAAATGTTCCTCACTGAATTTCTAGTTAACATAACGTGAATTAAGAATATGGACAAACAATTTTGAGTTTCCTATTAATAACTAACGTTTTAAAACCGTAAAAAGTACATATATGAAAAAATAAATATAACCACTTTGTAAGTAAACTTGAATGATTTTTAAGTTTTCAGTCTGTTTAATCATTGCACATGTCCCTGTGTGTTTTATGGTTATTGTCATCCGTTGCAACAACATCTGCCGAGATGTGATTTTTTTAATCCAAAATAGTGAGTGATTAAAACCTATTTTTGAGTGAGTATTTTTATTTTTTTTAGAAGTATCATATTTATAATTTTTTATGTTTAGGTTAATGTTTAATTTAATGTATTTAGTGAAGTGGATTAGTGTTAATATAATTTTTTTTACATTTGTTAATAATTATTGTTCAGACAGGTTAAGTGTAAGAAAGGGCAATGAGGCCCTGACATTGCCTGTTTAAATAAACGAATTTTCATTTCATTTTTGTTTTTTTAACCTAGACGTAACAAGTTTGAACTGATATCAGTTTCGGGCAGACTACGCCTATTATATTTATTTTAGAAAATATTGTTCTATAATAATATACCTCTTCTACGATATAGTTGATTTTATTGTTAGCCACAGTCGAACATCAAGTTGATTCATTAAAATGTTTGGTGTATTACAAGTCACACGTATTGGCCTATGCCTTTTTTGCTTCGACTGTAGTACTGCTCACATGACTGTGTGTTGTGTCGTTAATGTGAGTGTGGGTAGATAACTTTTGTTAGGTTCATCCAATTTCTAAAACTGTATAACACAATCTTTGAAAGTAGTAGTCAATTTTTCGGTTATATTTTTTATTTTAAATTCATAGTTATAACAACTTTTTTGAAGACAGGAAATGGAACCAAATTTTTTTATTACTCCACCAGGAATAAGAGGTTGTAAAGCAGGAAATTTAGGAAAATGTTTAATCTGGATTATATAAAAACGGATGAAGATTTATATTTAGTACATTAAATATAATTCCAAGAACTCAAGGGAGTGACATGTTTTAGTCTTGATTTAGACTTAAGGACAACATCTTGCATTAGCTAGTTATAATTTAAGAAAATGAAATGTTTTAAATATTTTTCTTTAGGAAATTAATTTATTTATATCTTAAAAACCATGTTGTTCTCCTCAATCTTCCTTCATGGGGTTACTCTACAATTTCGAATTCCTATCTTTAAGCGTTTTTATTTCGGCGTGATTGTAATAAGTCCCAAATTCCTGCTTCTTATCCTAACTCTTCTCATGGCATGGTAAGAAATTGTTTTTAAACAAATTTCTCATAAAACTACCACCAAAATGTTCTTTAAAAATAAAATGTTGACTATTTAAATTTTAAATAATTCTAACCAAAATCCGAATGCGCCGTTCTAAATGATTATGTGGGAAAATTAGAGGAAAAAGTAAATGACAAGATCCACAAATATGTAAAGAAATTTACCTCAAGGGCTGACGTGGTGAGGTAAACAAATATTTATTGAAGTTGAAATGACTCCTTTGTCAGGATTCCCAGGAAGTGTCAAAGTAAGGTATTTGCACGCAATCGCTGGCTGTAATGAACTATTGACTATCGATACCGGTTCAGGTGGCCTCGACTCAAAGCTCTGACAGAAACCGTAGCTGTTTTGCGAGCCTTATATCGATTCCCCTCTTCAAGCCAAAGCTCACCTTCTTGTTAAACGAAAAATTAATTAACTTTGTCTTAGGAAGTTGACGTTTACCTTTAGTGACGTCATTATTCTTTGTTTGTTGGTTAGCGAAACCTTTCATCCATGAGACTAATTGTAAATAATTATGATGTTAACTTTACCAAGAACTAGTGCTTATTTTTTTAACACATTTCAAACTGATTGCAAAGTGTTTAATACCAATAACTTTAAGACTTTTTCTCAATTTTACGATATGTTGATTAAAATGGTTTCATTACTTGGTGAAATACTGTTCCGGAGACACTATTCATGCTTAAATTTGTGCATTTTCGGTAGATTACTTATAAAGTCATCCTATTGAAACGCCCTCGTGGTAGCATTTGCAAGCTTTTTAGTAGCCCTCATCGAACATGACCTCCAGAGACCAAACCACTCTCCGTTCAAAACTTTGTTATATAACGCAGCTTGCCGACAAGATAAGGGTCCCTAAAATGGCAAAACACAGGTTAAACCTTGGTGCAAAAATTGATCTTGTAAAGTTCGTTGGCCATCTCGATACGCTTTCCGTTTAAATATGGCGTTCAATGTTTTTTTTTTTTTTTAATTCCCAAATCTGTTATTTATAAACCTATAAAATAATTCTAAAAGGGTTCTGGAATAGTTATAGAAGTTCAAAGTTGGAACAAACATTGATCTTGTAAATCTCTTGAGTAATTTCATTGTCCAGCTTGGTCAATTATGGCGGAAATTCAAGCATTAAAACCTCCTTAATTTATGAACCTTGTGGAAAAATGGAAAATGTTCTGGTATGCTTATATTATACCCTACACTTTTTGACATAACCATCTTTGTACCTCGAAAGATATTGCAAAATGTAAAGTACGTGTAAATGTTATGATGAGCCGGAAAAACTATTCCTATTATAAAATTCAAATGATGAATTAATCTGTATTCATCTTTTTTTTATTTTAATAAATATCAATACACAGAAACTATTTGCTCCTCTAAACCTCTGTAGTATAATAGCTAGCATGCTCGCTCGGAAAGTGAGTGTAAATAGAGTACTAATCATAGACACGGAGGGACAATTAAATATTCTTTAATTTTTACTGTAGAAAAATCACCATGCTGTTGTTACTCGTGAAAGGTTTGTGTGTGCAAGTGTGGCCGGAGACGAGGGAATTAAAATACGGGGTTCAAGCTGGATAATATTTACGATGTGATTAAGCATATGTTGTATAATTAAAAGCCAATTAATATATATTTTTTTAAATACTCTTTTACTGTCAGGCGGATTATAGAACATTATAGGTTTGAAATGATGAATATGTCATCCGTATTTGTATCCTTATTAACTATTTTTAGTAATGATTGAACTGGTTATTTCAAGTATAATATCCTCCATCTATAAATAAAAAAATAACCATAACCAAGTTAAAACCTGTTAGAAGTTACAAATCTATTTTATATTAACCCATTAACGTATTGTAGTTTAATACCAAGCATGCTTCTAATAAAGATCTTTTCCATTTTATTTTTAATTACAGGACCTCTGTTGCAGAAATAACTAGACATATAACACCTTAGTGCTTTAACACCGCATTATTAGGACAGATAAATGTAAAATCTGATAATATCAATATGTTGTACAGGCAAAAGAAATAGACTGAAAATCTCATATAACAGTCATTGCAGGAGTTGAAGCTTAACCACGTCTCCTTATTGGTGACAACAATGTCCAAAACTAGCGCTCAGTTTTAATTAACTGAGTTTCATTAACACTGGTGTAAAACATAGTTAGAACTGTAATACAATCTTAAATTTTGTAATCGTTAAAAATAATATTAGGATGATAAGCATTTTTAAATCGTTTGCTTTTCGTTTTAATAGAATCAATTAGTAAAATAACTGTTCTTAAGTAATAATTATTAAATAGTCTTTCTGAGATAAAATGTTTGTTTATTTGGTTAGACGATTTATGTATGGGGGAAAGTTTTTGAAAAGGTCTAATTAAATTTTTATTAATTTTATACAATCTGTAGTTTGACTACAATAATAAGGTCGGAAGTAGGTCATCGCAATACGTGAGCCATGCTATAACGCGACCTATCCAACGGTTATTAAATTGTTATCAAACATTCTAACAAGCTCTTCTGCAGTGGTTTATTTTCTAACTGATATTTTTCAATTAAAGTCAAGTTAAAAACTGTAAATGCTAATATGATAACTGTGCAGTAATGGATTATTAGATTATATAAAAAAAATACCTTTACCATGACAAACATGTTGAAGGTGAGTGAAATGTTTTATCACGAAGATCATCAAAATTATTTTTTTAATCTCCAAGACTCCGTGGTGCCATTTTTCAAAAAGTACACAAATGGTTTACGGTATGGCGTGCGGTAAGGTACGGACACTTATTTATTACCTTAATTCTTAGACTTATGAGGCCGATGTAATGTATTACCTGCGTTTTCAGTTGGCGTCGCGTAGAACAATGGTAAACCCGATGACATGCAATTCTTTTATATTTATTTATAGCAAAAAAATAAAATTGTCTCAAAACCTTTTCCGGGACGATGTGAGTATTAAAACTTAATCTAAAGATTCTAGATTAAAGCTGTCCTTGAGAAATGACGCTGATAGGCGGGCCGACAGACAGATACCTGAGTTGATGGGTTCGCTCAGTTGACTAAGGAAATAACATCTGTCAAAACATGCCAAATGAAAGCGATACATTTACAAAGAAATACGCCACGTGGGCATTCCAATTTTAAAATAAAAAGAGCTTTCATGACAAAGAAACGCGTGTTATATGGGTAGTTCCTGATATATTGATATTAAAAGCTGTATTCGTGTGCTCGTTTTTTCTTGTGATACTACTATAGTGCAGAAGTTGATTGCCGTACTAATATTTTAATTGAACACTAACCGTATTATATGCAATTTTATTATAGTAAATTTTTATCAATTTATTTTTTGTTGTTATATTATATATCGCAACATTTAAAAAGTACGTTAAGTGAGACCGCTTTTATTTTAATTGTATTTGGTAACATTCGGGAACACTATGAATTTATCTTTAAATTATTAAGACGGAAAATTATGGCACATGGGGCTATGAAATGCCCATAGCATCAAAGGAGATACAAATAAGCATATGCCAATCATACCAGTCTAATAGCCTAGACGCTCAAGATGTTTCTGTGATGTGATCAAACACAAATACAGAGCTGTCAAAATGAGTGGAAATTCTTAATAATTTACTCGAAATTCATAGAACAAAATACCTCTGATCGATACCATATTCCATAGAAGTACCCATTAAGTGACCAAAGGATAAAGTTATGGACGTAGAGGAATTGATAACCTATACACTGTAAAATAAAAGGAGCACAAGACTTGTAGACTCTGACCGAGAAAATATATCATGGTGAGAGTACACATGGTCACGTACGAGATATTAATACTTTAAGTATTGTAGAATGTAATAGAGATCTAATAACTATGATACCTATACAACATATTTTACAAACATGTATGCATACCAGTTATTATTACGTTGATTTAGATATGATGATTCAGTCAATAACTGTTAATACATCAACCGACTGAGTAATACATTTGGTGTATTTATTGAAAATTTTTACAAAAGCATATTATATATATGTGTACAATATTAGACAAATTGACCGATAAAACCCGTTCAACACTTGATTCAATGCGATACAAATAAATTACGTGGAACAAAATTGTTGAGCTTGATTTTAGCTCTATATAAACAATATTTACTTTAATTTTAAAATGAAATGTCTCCCATTGTTATAATATGACAAAAAGTAAGGGTGTAAAGTGAGGGCTAACGTTGTTCTTATGGGTAAAACCGAGAGATGATTGACTGCAGCCGTCTCTCAAATTACGGCGGAGACATTTTAAAGCAGAATGCGTCTTTACCCGGAACAATAATATGGGTCACTGGGAATCATTATTAATAAGGGTAAGATTGAAGCTTTTCAGAGTTAAATTGTAAGCGTCCTGGCTTTCCATTAACTAAAATAATTGGATATGACATCTTTTTTATTGCTAATATTCCTACAAAAGTACTTGGACGAATACAGCTAAATTAATTTAAAAAACATTAATTCATTGCAATATTTAAAAATAAAGTTGGATACATTACTAAAATTTTACTGTGGATCATTTTTACGAAGAAAGGGCCAAGTTTAGGGAGAAAAGACGAACGACGCAAAAGGTTAATTAATTCCTCGAGAGAAGTCTTGAGATTAAACCAGTGTTTCCGCATGTTATATAGAGGAGGGGAGGGGTAAGGAAGGGTTTACTCCTCCTCTGGGAGCTGAAATACGTCACTGTTTGTTCCCCGCTGTTAACACTGCACATCAGCGAGCTGCAGATTGCTCAGACGTGGCACTAAACTTGTCCCCCCTTCCCCCATCTCACCCCATCAACGTCTAACCCCGCATTTCGTTTATGGCCGGAAGACCGTCTTAATAACAGCTACTAATGCCACAACCTATTTATAAAATTTACTCAATCAAGACCAAAATTAACTTCACTAATTAAGAATTTTTTAAAACGTCCATTGCTATACATTGTTTTTAGTCATCAAAATCTGCTAAAGATCTCCTCCACCAAAACAAATTTTTCGAAAATGAACGGATCACTAAGTGTTTTCCGTTACCGTCTTTACGGGATCATTTTGGAACGCGTTATTGTCCACCACAAGATGTTTAGATATCAATATGTTTGGACTCATGCGTATTGTATAGACCAAATCTATTTGCAAAGTTACTACAATCACTTTTTAAATTTTAATGATTTATAATTGAATTGTAATGTTCATGTACCACATTATTATGGATACTATGACAAAAATACTTATCTGCAAAAAGGAATTGTAAAAGCAATCGCACAATGGACAAACAGTGACTTCGAATAAATGTCATCTCGAAACCCAGTTTGCTCGATTCTTAATTGGCGTTTGCAATTTGTCAAAAGTTTGCGACAGCGTCTAGTTCTGTTTTTGTGATGTTTCTGAGTTGCTCAGTATCAAACATGACATCGGCTCTGACACATCTTCACAGTAGTAGGTTACAGCAAGGGATTCTCCCCATGCAATTGCTAATTAGACACTTCCGTTGCTAGTATTTTCGTGGCTGAGAACACTTGAATAAATGGCATTAAACACAACAATCAACCTCTTTCTTTACTTTAGATATGTATAATTCACATAACGTTCCTATAGTCTGTATGACTGACCTGTCCAGAGCAATGGCAGAGATAGTCCCAGCGGAGACTGTGATGTTGGTCCCTTGCGCCACCGGCACCATCTTGCACATCACGACACCCAGGGTCCAGCGCATGCGCAGTAGTGACACCAGCGTGAAGGGCATGACAAGCAGGCACAGGCCCAAGTCCGCCACAGCCAAGTTCACGATGTACAGGTTCCTGGGGGTCGGTCCAGAATTGGATATTGTGCGGCGGGAACACTGCCGAGCTACCACGAAACAGAGCAGCGCGTTCGACACCACACCTGCAGAACAAAGTGGGAATTTAACGATAGAATACAGTTATCGGTATCTTTGTGAACGAACACTGCCGAGCTACCACGAAACAGAGCAGCGCGTTCGACACCACACCTGCAGAACAAAGTGGGAATTTAACGATAGAATACAGTTATAGGTATCTTTGTGAACGAACTTTGCAGAGTGCAAGAATAATCATTGTAACTTCATAAAGGAAGTTTGTGATACAACAGGAAAGCACGATACATGATATTGACTTCAACATGTTACAGGAAAATGTGTATTGATAAAAAACAATAACGCTTTATTGGTTAATCACTGCATACCGTGGTACTTTCGTGTACAGTTTTCATCACCCATGTGGTTGTTTTCACCTCACAAATGTACGGTTTGGTATAGAAAGGTTAGAACTCATACGATTGGTAAATTCACATTCCGCTGCTCCTTCGTACAATTAATATCATAATGTAAAAATGCATTTTTAATGAATTTAGACTCCTTTGGAATGAATTCAGGGATAATAAAATGTGTTTTATAAAAATATCGTGTTAAAGATGGTTTTGGTGCAAATTTTTCGCCAAGCCATATTGCATTTTGTAAATAGTTCTTGACAAATGTGCACAGAGTTGAATGTGTTACATAAATAACAATTGTAAACCTTTTAGCTTCTTTTCGATAACAAAGGGGGGGGGTTAGTAAGACCACATGAACTATAAATTAGTATGTGATGGAGGAGTTCGAAAAAAATCGTATATTAAATTTGATATAAAGTTGTATACAAATCAGTGATGTGACAACCATGACCAGCAATGTAAGAGCTACACATGAATTTTAAGGGCAAACTTTGACGGGAATAAAAAATGTATTTAATCACGAAAAGTATTTAACACGCGAAACGCATGTTTCAGAGTTTGATTTTTAAATATAAAATTCATTAGTATATTTGGATATGGAAATAAGAATTGAACTAAAATCATCATAATCGTTATAATAGCAGGCCAAATTAATATAATAATAAATATATGGTAGTATTTATCTACAGTGAGATTTTTATGAATTGTTGTTGATATCTTTCAATTAACAATGGAGGTGAAAATTGATGTAACTAGTAAGTATAATGTTATTAATTGTGAACTATTGTTTTATATATATATATATATATATATATATCCTCACCAAACTTACATAAAATTGTTAATCTATAAATTTATACCTTTAAAACGATATATAACGTCATCCAAATGTTTAATTCAAAAACATAATCAGTTTTGAATCTACCGGAACGGTCTTTTAAATGTGTAACAACTGCCTGTACCTAAATTTGTTAATTTTAAAATGTACTACAACTAGTTTACTTACACGAAAATATATGTTGATAAAACTCAGCTAATCTATATATATATATATATATATATATATATATATATATATATATATATATATATATATATATTATAAAACGCTTTAATCTACTAATTGTAAACACCATATAGTCCTAACTAAGTTATTTACGTAAAATTGGAATGCATGTGACTGGCCGCCTATAATGAAGAGCACACCTAAAGTCTTTCGTTATTTTGTACTCGTCGCTTCTGCTTCAGCGAACTTTGCGCTTCCTGTGCAATGTTTACAGTCAAGTGCACAGCGCTACGGTAGCAGCGTTTACACACAGCGCGATGTAAAATCAGAAGCTATTTGGATCAAACTGACTCATGAATAAAACATGATTTTATCCTCATTTTCTCAAATTGCTCATTCTATATAATAGAGTGCATGGCAAATACATAACACAAAATGTAAATTTATTGAAAGTGCAATTGGTAAAATTTTTTTTGTTTTCAAGTATTATAAATAACATATAAACTTATCAAGCTGAATACAAACTGGAATAAAAAGGATATATTGAGTTAACGTACCTGAGGTGATGAGGATGGAGTAGAATACTATGAGGACGATCTCTGCGTCAGGAAACAATATCCTCCGAGACTGCCGGTGCTCGTGGAAGACCCTGAAGAACTCCTTAGGGGTGAAATTAAAGACTGACTCGGAGTAGTTGAAGGAGTCGGTCGAGTAGTCGTCATAATAGCTTCCATCGGCACCAAAGTTCATAGTTCACTTTCAGCTAAAGTACTTCTCACATTAATATCGTTCTAAGCTGAACCTTTAGTGAACGCAAACACTGTTCGAAATCATTTCACTCACTGTATCTACTGCTGATGTGTTGCAGAAGTTTTGACAGTCCGCAACTGATTCATTTCTGCAACAAAGACAACACTGTAACCATTATTGTGTTTTAATAAATTAGTAATATGTAGTTAGCATACTATAGTTTTTAAACAAAACTACAGTATATTAATAATTAGTAATAGCGATGTACAATAACGATCAATTACTATAGTATAAAACTACTCATTACACTTATATCACTTACTGACAGAATAGTTAGAGTTGGAGTTTTATATTTCGCAGAAATTTGGACACCTTATAAAAGGTATTTAGAAAGGGGGTTAGAATCTCAAATCTTCCAAACATCGCATCAGACGTATACAAAACTCTTATACAAATATATAGTTTAACTTTAAAATATAAAAATGTCGGCGATAAAAATTTGAAGTGAGCTTATACGGTTGCTGATGGTAATCGTTAGACAGGAAGTTTATGATCTGCAGTAATGGTCAATTGGCAGTTTTAGTACCCTCACGATTAAGCCACAAAACAGCTTCTAAAACAACTTTTCTGTAAATTTTTATTCATTTTCTATGCAAACTTTTGGTCAGCGTATAAAATTTTAAGTACGCATTGTACTACCCAAAGTACTGTCATTGCTTTCTTGTTAGCCTATATGTAAAAAAAATTATGACCTCTTCAAGGCCCGAAAGCTAGTCTTAAAAAATCTATTAGAAATAAGAAATACTTGTGCACCATTACGGCAATTCCAGTTGTCTACTGATGTGTAAGTTAAAAGTTTGTAACTTGTTTCTCTATGAAGAATGCTCGTACAACGTTAAACAGAACAAAACCAGCCATACAAATTTTTGTGAGAAATGATATGACCCTGTGTCCCCTTTAACTCCCTCCCCTCCAACTTACGCATTACCGTTTATTGTTTTAGATTTACCTACGAAATGTGTCGATATTGATTTTTTCGTCAGACTTGTATGGTTCGAATATCATGTGTATACGCCTATATTGTGCAGTCTATATTTCGTGATTCTTCATAAGGTATGTGTCCACATTTTTTACATACGTTTTGTTGTCAATTTTCTCCACTTTAGTGGGTTCCTTAAACCTACGTGTTAAGACTTTTCACACATGAATAAGAGTATAGATTCTAATTCTCAAAACATAGTGTTCTATTTTTATATAATATATCTAAGGCACATGTCTGAAATGCTGTCCTCCTTTTAAATCAATCATCGTTAAAACTATAATAGTAACAAAAATCTTCGTATGTATTGTGATAAATCTTTTTTCCCAATCAAGATAACAATTTTTAAAAAGTGTTTGAAATTCTACATCTTGCAGTTATCAGCGGGAATGTAGTGATCATCGGAAAATGTATCCCTGGTAAATGGCTGATAAACTTGTGTTATAAGTGTTTTTGTTCTTAAATTTATGTTGAATTTTGTTAATAATTCGATGCAATTCCAGCTTGAAGAAAGTTTCTGTTTGATACACGTATGACAGAACATTGCCATTCACGTTCACTTTAAACGTCACTGTGAGACGTGCGTGACCTGTGCCGCTATTTTTCATCTCCAGCTGTCACAATGGTTCAATCAGCGTGGACAATTGCTCGCTCCGTCACTCGATTGATCGATTGTCGACAGAACGTCACGAACCAATCAATGCGACTGTGGTTAAATGGGCCAGTAGGCAATGCAAATACTACTGCTAAATTGGATTCTTCAAGAGCCAGTTCATCTCCGTCCCGACCGATTATTACCGTCTTACAACAGTTAACTTTATACAATCATGAAATGAGAGTTATGTATTTGAATACTGCTATTAAAATAATATGATTTAACCTGATTAATCAGTATTTTAATTTGGTTTTTTTTTTGTTCTCTTAGGAAAAGAAGCTTATAAATTGCACTTAGTCATGTAAGAACCTTTGTGCTGCTTCCGGAGTGACAGGATATTCAGGATGGGTAAGGTTAGGGAGTAGGAGCCGTCTCATATCGAGATCCATGAGGAAGAATTAGGGCACTACATCTCAAAGTCATGTCTCCCCGGAAGAAGGCAGGCCAGCTCTAAACCAGCCTCTCCAGTCAAAGTAGGCGTGGGGTGGCACACTCTTGTTGAGGCTAGCAAGAACTTCTGAGGTAGGGAACAAACCCCACCAACTCCAATAGTCATCTTCCACTGTATACTAATAGAATTGCCCATGAACCCCAGAATCTCGACATTTGCGGTTAGTGATGTGCCGCTCAAGAACATCCATGAGATTTCCCAGATTTAAGTGACACATCGCTTTTTGCTGTGACCAGTGGTGGGTTCAACTCGAAGGTATAAACCGCCACAAGCCAGAAGTTATCCCTGCTGGGTATTTCAATTTGGTTAGTTAGAATTGAAAGCACAATTAAAATCAAAATAACCTTAAAACGTATTTTATATTAGCTTTATATTAAGTGATACACTTGTGATACTTCAAATTAATTCAGAATATACAGACGTGAAGGTTGCACTACTTGATTTCAGTGTTACGTTATAAACAATGCCAATGTAGGTCTTGAACGATTTTTGAAGGTGAGAGGGCCAATCACTGTCTGTGTAAACTTGAGTGACGTCACCAGATTGTGTGAACCGGGCATGCTGTCAGGCAATCTCTTAGTACTTCGTGCCAGACGGAAGTTTTGCACAAATTGTTTGACCGTCTTTCTTCAAGGTAACTTCATGGTTTCTCTTTCCACAGGTTTATTCTAATTACTAAAAGGATGAAACCCATAATCAGTGTATGGTTTAGGTGTACGCAATGAAATCAGGCATGTACTAAAATATTTCATTTTACTCAAACTAAGAGTGATCACTATTTCTTCACTTTATTATACTGATAGTAATTGTTAGTTACTACTATGGTTGTACCCCGAAATTTTGCTGAAGTTATCTTAATACAATTTCGTCATATGAAAGGTGACCTATATTATAATTCACATGTTGGACTCAAAAGCGACTCATGCTCGTCTAAATACACCTGTAATTGAAAGCGTATTATTATATCCTAACTAATATTATAGATGCGAAAGTTTGCTTGTTTGTTGCTCCATCACGTAAAAGCTACTGGACCGATTGTACTAAATCTCACATGGAGATTCTAAGGGTCTCTGGTTAACATACAGGCCAATTATTATTTCTAAAATCTCTCTAGGCTATGCCCCACTGGTCTCTAAAGTCGTGAAAAACCTCATCTTGGTCTCTAGAGTTATGAAATACTAATTTAAAGAGCCTATCAATATTAATCAACTAATCCGTGGAAACATTTTATTACTGTTCCGCGAAAAATTTACTTTATGACAGCACAACCATATATCTAATTAATATACCGTACCTACTATTTACATGTTTTACATGTATAGCCATGGAAGCATATAGTAAGCTTGATAGCAACAACACTTTCTGTCTACCTTTTCTTAAACTGCCGTTGAGCACAGACTAAGAAAGTATCCAGACAGTAAAGTTGAAAGTTTTACTAAAAATGTACTTTTAACTGTACATTGGGGAAAATATCCAGTGCTTGCTCATAACCGTAATGCAGGTATAAATGAAAAAGTTACTATCTAACTTACAGTATATAAATTTAAAAACTTTTATAAAACCCATCTTAGTTGGTTTTTGGCCAAAGTAATATGCATGATTATATAAATTAATAAATACAATTTTGGGTAGTAATACTTTAAGTTAAATAGGCTAGACCGGAATCACAATATATCACTGTCCTGTACGTTGCAGACTTCTCTTTGAAAGTAAGCAGTACTGTATTTGATAGAGTTATAGAAATATGAATGAATGAAATTAGGAGTAAATAGTCCTTTCTTACACTTAACTCTGATAAGTATTAAGGCCATAGGGCGGAGTCCCGAAGCCAGAAATCATACATTGGCATATTTTTCCTTTTAACCCTTACAACTAAAACAATATCTCAAAGCAATGACCATTTATGTAACTAGAAACGTGACAGAGCGTAATAATACCATTTTGGCTTAGACTTATATGTCTCTGATTCTTTTATTATTTCATTTAATGTGACTTCTAAAGAGAATGCCCATTAGTAAATTTATTTAGCATGCGATTATTGAATAGTATGATGGCCCACGAAACTAATCGAATGCCAGATATTAAAACCTATACAGAATAGAACTATAAACAAGAGACTTCAGTTCACTTATTCAACAGACCCAAGTATCGTTTCATATAAAGTAAATTAATTGCTACATCTGCTAATGAATATTTGTTAAATCGTTAAAACTGGAGGAAATTACAGCTTATATTCGATGTATGTGAGACTGACAGATACATCTGTATCGATGAGTGTATCTGATTGAATTCGGATATCGAATAAATAGAATTTCGCAAACAACGTTTTCCACAAAATTGTCGGATTTGTCAAATCGGAGTTCTCACGTTGCAACGTGAAACCTCAAAGGATCAAAAGGCAAATAAGCCATTCTGGTTGGAAGCTTAGGAAGAAGAGGATAGGAGGATATTGGATTTATCTCCAAACACTCCTCAGATCTCTTTCGATAGTAATAATTACATTTGCCTGACAACAATCCTTTCAATAACTTATTTAAATGGTAAAATTTCTTTCAGCACGTTCAAATATTATAATTATTAACAGTTACCCACAGTTTCACACACACACATTCGTAGGGTTTTTACCACTTTTGGTTCAAGTTATTTATATTTCCGACGTCAATTTTGAGTTTGTCTTCTTACCATGATGAATAGAATACATTTAAAAGTATACTTTTATGGTCATTGTAATTTTCTCCGGTCTTAGTATAATATTAAATTTGCCTTGTCGTCACCATCAAGAAAATAAAGTTTAAAGTGTATATTTATGACCACTTTAATTTTCTTCCTTTTTTATGTGTTTTTCCATAGTTGATTTTTTACTTTAACCGATCAAGAATATATATACACGCAAAGCTCTGAGAAGCCTACTTCTGTTAAAAGTCAACTGACAGAATAAGATGGGTTTTATAGCAGTTTTTACTTTTATAGTAAAGGTTAGGTATTAAGTTTGTCTTTTATATCTAATACTTGATAATTGCTAAAATATTCAGAGTCACCAGTATATTATCAATAACACTATTTATGTGTGTTTCTTTATAAGCTGAAAAATATATTTTATATTTTAGAATATTAAGAGCTGAAGTTAGGTTATAAGCACAGTCCTACTGACATGTAGCGTAGTTCTTGACGATTGCTTCAAAGGGAGTTTTTCAAGTCAAATTCTCACCATTTATGTTTTAGAGCATCTTCGCTGAAATCTAAAAACACACACACATATATATATATATATATATATATATATTCACGTTGTCCTCTCTTTTGTTATTTGTAAGACTCTATAAGAGTGAGTACACAAAAAAGTATATATATATATATATACACTTATTGACATTGACTGGTCTTGGTTTCTCTTGGAGTTATTAATAGGAACTTGTTTTAGAACTAGTCTATATCATTCTTACATTGGACCGAGGAAATATTATGATATTGCAAACAATTATATAAAAAATGGTACGGTATTGGAAACTGTCATTTTTATATATGGATGATAGCTGTCATAATATAAGTATTGAATTCTTTTAGTATTATTGATATTGATTTTTAATTAGAATTCAAATGTGTACATCCATACAATTTATAAAACTGTACTGTTTTAATCCAATCTCATTACAAAATTATACATAGGTCTATTTATATTTTTTCTCGGGGAAAAATAGCAAACCCCAAATTTTGCGATGGAAATATAATTATTTTGAACCGAAAGTGCAAAACCTGAAATGATAATTACTCGTAGTTTTGCTTACCTTCTGGTATAAATCATGAAGATTGAAAAATGAGTAATTATGCATAATATTTGAGTAATTCCATTTTAAAAATTTCATCGTATTACACTACAACTACATTTACTAAGAAATCTACGAACTTCGACTTAGGAGATCCTCTACACTTGATATAAAATAGTTCAAGTGTTACTGAAATCATGGGAGCTGTTCAAATAAATACACTTAATGTTGCATGGGAATTGCGGGCCGCGGGTATGTCTTACTAATATTATAGATACTAAAGTGACTTTGGTTGTTTTGCTTTTACGCGTAAACTATTCAACTGACTGTACTGAAATTTGACATGAACATTCTTACGGTATATAAATAGGTCTATTATTTTAACGAAAAACACTCCGGACTACTCCCCACTGGTCTTTAAAGTAGCAAAAAATCCCGTCTTGATCTCTAAAGTTGTAAAATATTAATTGAAAATATTAATTAATACAAATGCAATTAACTGTTCTTTGTAAACATTGTTTTATGAAAGCATAACTATACGTTTAATTAATTCAACCACTATATTCAGTTTGCTTAAATTTATAGAATGTATATTCTCAAAGGAGTAACATATATATATACAGTGTGAATATAAAGTCAGGACCCCCCCCCCCCTCTATTTTCTTCTATAGGTAATATAAGGAGATATCCTTTGGGTAGTGGTGCAATGTGGAAAGGAAGTTTCATTTTATGACATTGAAAATTTTTTTTTGTCCCCCAAAAAATGCGAAATTTTGGGGGCAACCCAAAAATTTCAAATGTAAACCCCTATCAAGTGACCCCTCATTTTAAAGAGCATGAAAAAACTTAAATAGTAGTGAAAACCAGAGATTGCTATCTCTTTCCTAATCCGAAATAATAGCCAGTATTACTAAAACAATTTTAATAACTCACCACGTCACGAAGATACGAAAGATACGAAAGTGACAATGTTCCAGCTGCATGATCAGCTGTTGGTGTCAGCTCTACTGTCTATTATAAATAATAATGCATCAGCTGACTCATACTGCTTATTATGTTCTGACGATTTATTTACATTGAGGTTATGTATACTGATGATAGTCCAGTTGATTTAATGTGAATATTTCTTAATTTTTGAAATCAATACTCAAAAAAAAAAAAAAAAAAAAAAAATCTCCAAATCAATCACTGGATGAATAACTTTCTAAATCACTCTGTGCCTTTTTTAATTTCAAAAATTGGAAAAAATGGCACAGAGTGATTTAGAAAGTTATTCATCCAGTGATTTATTTGGAGATTTTTTTTTTTTTTTTTTGAGAATTGATTTCAAAAATTAAGAAATATTCACATCAAAATCAACTGGACTATCATCAGTATACATAACCTCAATGTAAATAAATCGTCAGAACATAATAAGCAGTATGAGTCAGCTGATGCATTATTATTTATAATAGACAGTAGAGCTGACACCAACAGCTGATCATGCAGCTGGAACATTGTCACTTTCGTATCTTTCGTATCTTCGTGACGTGGTGAGTTATTAAAATTGTTTTGGTAATACTGGCTATTATTTCGGATTAGGAAAGAGATAGCAATCTCTGGTTTTCACTACTATTTAAGTTTTTTCATGCTCTTTAAAATGAGGGGTCACTTGATAGGGGTTTACATTTGAAATTTTTGGGTTGCCCCCAAAATTTCGCATTTTTGGGGGACAAACAAAATTTTCAATGTCATAAAATGAAACTTCCTTTCCACATTGCACCACTACCCAAAGGATATCTCCTTATATTACCTATAGAAGAAAATAGAGGGGGGGGGTCCTGACTTTATATTCACCCTGTATATATATATATATATATATATATATATATATATATATATATGTGTGTGTGTGTGTGTGTGTGTGTGTGTGTGTGTGTGTATGTTATATATAATATATATATATATATAAAACATTTCTGTGTATATATATATATATATATATATATATATATATACAGTATATATAACTTATATGTAGAGAAACTTATATTGTGTTGAATTAAAATAAATATATAAACAACGATTTTTATTACAAGGCATGAGGAGGTTTAATCAACCAACCTTTTCTACTGACCCGAAATTCTGTTTAACATAATATTTTCTTTTCATTAATCTCATGCAGGAGTGACAACAAATTAGGCTCTCCCTCCCTCCTATCCCCTCATTAATCTTCTCCCCCCCCTCTCTCACATTCTCGCTTTCCATTTCCATATGTAAAATATTAGAGCAAGTACCAATTATAAACAAGATAACTAAAACATTTTTTATTAAATTTATCATTATCTATTAGTTTCTTTAAACTGTAGATGTGGAGGGCAGGGGAAAAAAGGCTTGATCACTTTTTTCATAAAATTAAGTTTAATAATGGCTTAACGATGATAACCACACTCCATCGCATTCTCAACACATGTTAAATTACTTTGCTTATGGTATAGGTCTTGTGTTAAAGTTTGATTACTAAAAGATAGTGATCTATTTTAGTTCCTGCTTTCTGAAATCTGTCACATAATATAAGAAAGCATGAACTGTCTGTCGTATTTAATCCCACTCGAGGAACTACGGAGAAGTACAATACGATGTGAGTTCTGACAAAAGGAGAAATGAGATCCTCTCTTCGAGTAGGAGGAAATCCTGTTAGGCAATCTTCGTTTTACTTCTGTTTCACTCACTCGTATTTATATGATGAATTTTTTACATACGTGAAACCGAAACTGTATTAGGAACGTAGGTGATTAAAGATACAAGCCATTTTATTATAAATCCTTGTTATATTTCGTTTAATTCAAGGTTAACCACATATTTTTGGGTGTAATAGAAGTATTTTACTTTTAATACAATTTTTAGAATATAATTATTTATTTTCATATTGTTACAGGGTATTATTGATAACTTTACTTTATGCGCTTGAAAAGGGTAGTGACGCTTTCCTGAAGGAGTAGAGACTATTGATTGGGAAGGCGCGAACGGTAAATTTACATTCAGAATCAACATAATGACCGGAGTACTGATCGTATCAGGCACGCGACTGAAAGTGGGAGGGATGGCCTGAAGGAGTAGAGACTATTGATTGGGAAGGCGCGAACGGTAAATTTACATTCAGAATCAACATAATGACCGGAGTACTGATCGTATCGGGCACGCGATTGAAAGTGGGAGGGATGGCCTGAAGGAGTAGAGACTATTGATTGGGAAGGCGCGAACGGTAAATTTACATTCAGAATCAACATAATGACCGGAGTACTGATCGTATCGGGCACGCGACTGAAAGTGGGAGGGATGGCCTGAAGGAGTAGAGACTATTGATTGGGAAGGCGCGAACGGTAAATTTACATTCAGAATCAACATAATGACCGGAGTACTGATCGTATCGGGCACGCGATTGAAAGTGGGAGGGATGGCCTGAAGGAGTAGAGACTATTGATTGGGAAGGCGCGAACGGTAAATTTACATTCAGAATCAACATAATGACCGGAGTACTGATCGTATCGGGCACGCGACTGAAAGTGGGAGGGATGGCCTGAAGGAGTAGAGACTATTGATTGGGAAGGCGCGAACGGTAAATTTACATTCAGAATCAACATAATGACCGGAGTACTGATCGTATCAGGCACGCGACTGAAAGTGGGAGGGATGGCCTGAAGGACTATCTACTTTGTGGTTCAATTATGCTTGTTTCTACATGAATTCTTTTGTTATTATTTGAAAAGCTACGTTCTTTATTAGAAAATATGAGTCGTTATTTATTATGATAGCACTCCAATCGGTATTACGTTTTAGTTACAAGATCAATAAAATTCCAAAGATTATGGGTTGTGTAACTTGCAGTTACCCACTGTTTCACACGCTATTTCGTAATTTTTGCACCCGTATGAGCACTTTTGGTTCGGGCGAATTGTATTTCTGACGCCAATGCTGAGTTTTCCTTATTACCACGATCAAGTAAGTCCGTTCAAAAGTGTATATTTATGGAAGTTGTAATTTTCTCCAGTCTGAGTATTTTTTTTCTACAGACGATTTTGGTTTTTTCTATATCGCGAAAAAATCTATACATACTGATCTCTGAGAATCCTACTTGTGTCAGAAGACAACTAAGATAAGTTTTATAGCAGTCTTTAAATGTATTCTGACCATTTATGTTTTAGGACATTTTCTAACGTAGGTGAGTACTTACCTAATCGTTTAAATGAAAATAGAGCGTGAAACTAATGGTTACTTCTTAGAGAATTTACACACTTTAAATGTAAGCAAATTGAAAATAATGGTTTAAATTAATTAAACATATGGTTAATTAAACTAATAAAATGTCTCCACGGATTAGTTGATTACTATTGATAGGCTCTTTCAATTAATATTTCACAGCTCTAGAGACCAAGATGAGATTTTTCGTAACTGTAGAGACCAGTGGGGCATAGCCTGGAGAGATTTCAGAAATAATAATAGGCCTATATCTTAACCAGATACCCTAAAAACGTTCATGTAAAATTTCAATGAAATCGGTTAATATTTTATGCGTGAAATTAAAACAAACATAAGTATTTTACCATTTATAATATTATATTCGAATTTTTCAAAGGCCAATGGTTTTTAAGTTCTAAAACAAGTTCCTACTAGTAACTGCAAGAGAATCCAAGACGCTAACAAAAGTGGGAACAACGTAAATATATATTTGTGGTAAATATATATAACTCTACAGTATGTTGATAAACAGAAGATTGTTGTTTAATCGCATAATTGATTTAAAAGTGTTAACAACAATCTTCTGCTTATCAACATTCTATGGAATTTTCACCTAAAAGATTACCTGGCTTCCTATAGATTATTTGTCATGTAGGTTACTTGGGTGTTCCTGTAAAATAATCCTTCCTAATGCAATTCTCTAATAATAACTGTTAGGCGGAATAAATTAAAATTGGAGGAAGTTTGCAAGTTCTAAGTATTGAAAGATTCAACAAACTTAAGACAAATTAGAAGTTAAGTTACATAAAAAAAACTGTCCAAAATTTCTTAGAAACCAGGAAATGATCTTTCGAAACATAAGGTACGAGTACACGTGGAAACTGTTAGGTTCAATTGAGCTATACTTGGATATGCTGAAAGAGTTTATCGGCAACATCCATACGATCCTGGTTTATTTGATTTATTACAGGATAGAATTTCTGATTCTTGAGAGATTGTTAACCGTTATGCAAAGGAAACGCTTTTCCTGAATGGGAAGCTTCCTCAACTAAATTGAGTTAGTTGTGCACTGATGTTGTTTCTGACGTGTCTTCAGTAAAAATGTCAACGTAACATAGGGTTAGTTTCTTTATTCTTACTAAACGTTTATTATACACACACACACACACAAACACACACACACACACACACACACACACACACACACACACACACATATATATATATATATATATATATATATATATATATATATATATATATATATATATATATTGGAGATTGTTATTTCTCGTAGACAATGCACCAGTTCTTTCCCTATAATGCAGAAAACACACTAACATTCACATACAGTGACCTAACCTTATGTTTGAAAAGCTTTCAGAGCGAAAAAGAGTAGAAATGACAGAGATGGTAAAGCTTTATTGTGGTCTATTTCGAGGAGAGGCACAAAGAGAGGACATAAAACTAGGCTTTGTGGGATTTGCTGGGGAAGTTACAACCCGGAGCGACGAGTTTAGGAAATAACGGTGACACAACAGTAAATAGTTTCGGAAACCTCAGATAATGTACTGTGTTAGATTGCTAAAACATGCAACAAATAATTTATATAATTTCGTACTTTATTTTAATGAAGAAGGTATAATTTTGTATTAGCAATATTAATGTAACTAAAGCTGATACGTTATAGTCAGCTACACTTTATTTTAAACTGCATGCAAAATAAATATAAGTGCATGTTGGTTATTACAGTAAAATTATTCATACACATAAGGGCGTTACTTATAACAAATATCGTTATTTTTCTCTTTTTTCATTGCTGATGGTAATCTGATGCTATAGAACAGTTAAAACATTTTTCAAAGCTAGACTCAGATGATTCCCGATCCATGTCCTGTTATGTCTATTTGGACAGTACCGACTGTAACTGCCATCAAAAATGTGTTAAATAAATCAACAGTAAGTTTCCAATGAAACATATTACAAAGATCCATTGCAGTAAAATTCTATGTATTATATTGCACATTACTGGACAATGAACCTGTGATAAAAATATTTTATTTGCATCATTTAATCTACTTTGAATATGAAACAGCTCTTGCAATCACATATAAATACAACCTCTAATTCTTGTGCTTTATTAATATAACCTGTTCTCCACACATCTGCAATATATATATATAAAGGATATGTAGCATTTCTGAAAACTTGAATAAATTTAAAAATTTAATATTAATCCTATCTACTTTTTAATCCTATTATTCAGGATAAAAAAACCACACGCTTAAATTCGGGAGAATGGCCGGTGGGGAGTATCATAGAAATCTTAAATGCAAACAAGTGTAAATGTGCATATCACTTTAATAGTCTTCATTATTAAAAAAGTAATATCACAACCCTCATTTCATAATCTTTATTCATTAAAATTTGGTAGCCGTTGAAATACTAGGAATATCCATGCAGTAGATTACGTTTCGCTCTGTAGCCGTTAGGGGCGGGACTATAGTAACCATTTTGATGTCAGGACTATCCAGCTGTGCGAGTGAGAGGTTACTGTCGCTCCTTGTTGTTTCACAGCAGCAGTTTTAAATGTGTGGCGTAATTGAAAATCCCGCGAGTTGTGAAATGGCGGTCAGTAATACGGGTTTTGTTGACTAAACAAAATAGGCCCAATGAGATTTATCACCAGCTCTGTGACGTTTATTGTAACGATGTGACTACTGAAGGTGGAGTGCGTCAGTGGTGTATTGGGATTAAAAGTGGCCGAACTAATGTACATGATGACAAACGAAGTGGACGGCCAAGCATTGTGGCCAATAGCATTGTCTCTAAAGTCGGTGAGAAGGTTAAAGAAGACCACCAATTCACAATAACAGAACTTTCACTGTTTCACTGTTGTTTGAAGTTTTCTTCAAATAAAAAGAAGTGTTACACAGAAGTTAGGTTACCATAATTTTTTTACAAGATGAGTATCGACCACACACGGTAAATCGTACTCGAGAAGTCCTGGATGCTTTTAAGTGGGAGGTGTTTGCACATCCGCCTTACAGTCCGGACCTTGCACCCAGCGACTACCACCCGTTTCCAGAAATGAAGACATGACTTGCGGCCTCAGGCGGCAGAATTTTATAACACTGGCATTTCAAAACTATGTTGTATACCGGGCAGTATGGTATTTTGGTCTTGAGTGGCAGTTTGAATTGCAACTTATTTTGCTAGTATCTGTAATTAATAGCTTTTACTTTGTTTTCAGTGCTCTAGTTATTTCAAAATCGTTTGTCATTCATGATTTGGATTGCAGTAATTTTAAATATTAATTCACTTTTAATTGCTTAACATTAAATATTTCATTCCAGTTGATTTAATATCTTACTGAATGTTGGACTTAGCAGACGATCTCATATTGTAATAGTTGTCAGTATTGAGTATTCATGTTCAAAGTCATTGTCAGCTAAATAGTTTATAGCAAGATAAATTGTTGACAGCTAACACGTCATTAGGTGACACTATAGTTTGACACTATAATAATGCATGTTGTGTTTTTGCTTCAGTTTTGCAGGTAGCCTGCGTGATTATTATGCGTGTGTTTGATCTGTCTTCTTTTATATAATTTTCAGATCTAAACTTCTTTATTTATACACATTATCGTTCATAATACTTCAATATATCTGCTGCTTCATTGTATAACTTGTGGTGGATTCTCTTCACACACAGAGTAACTATCTGTGGAGTTGCTTTTGGCATAGTTTAGTAAAAACACATAATTTGTGTTACATGTAAACCTGCCGATATTCGTACTGTATGATAAGGCTTCTCATTTTCCTGAGACTATCTGCCCTCAGTGTGTTAAAAAGGCTGTAGAATCCGAAAAAGGTATTCAATATGATAAAGAATGCTCCACATGGTTTCACGTATCCTGTATTAATTATGTCGGATTCTGTATATAACAAGTATGCAACTAATGCAAACAAACTGTGGCGGTGCGATCGGGCAGACTGCTCCAAAGGCGTTGATAGATTTCGGATTATGTCCGACCAACTATCGGAAGTCCTGAGACGCATTTCTTCTCGTACAACAGAAGATGACTTGGCTATTGTTAGTACTGGTATTTCTGGATTAAGAGAGGATCTATTGAAAATTAAGAGGAAGATTTATCACTTTGAACAGCGCCTGGAGGCTACTGAAAATAAACTCAGTGCTATTGAAGGTCAAATAGCTACTGCGGGCAAGACTAAAGATGTTATTGGAGATCTAAATGATCGATCAAGAAGAGCCTTTAATGTATTGGTTTGCAATATTCCTGAAATGAAAACCCTGACGAGGTAGTCATCCCTGATACAGGGAATGAATTGGAAATACTGAGGATTGGTAAGCTTAATAAAGATAAGCCTCGACCTATGAAGATTTTATTTCAAAGTGAATACACAGCACATCGGTCTTTTGCTCGGGATCTTATTGTTAACGCCGATGTAGCTTTTAAAAACATCAGCATTTCCCGATACAGAATTCCTAAAGATAGACAGCATCTGAATGATCTTAGCGCTGAACTTGATAAGCATTCCAGAGATAGCGAAAGGAATCTCACCATAACCTAAGTACAAATTCAAAAAACATGTAAGGGTCAATATACCGATTTGTGTTTACTATCAGAACGTTAATGGTTTGAGAACAAAACTTAGTGATCTTGTTGAAGCAGTCAGTTTTTGTTTGCATAAAATAGTCATACTCACCGAAACGAACCTCTCTCCGGACTTCTTGTGAACTGAACCTTGTCTGTATGACTACTCAATCTTTAGAAAGGACAGTTCAGATCTCACCATTTCAAAATCTTTGGGTGTTGGCGTATGGATTGCCGTTAAAGCTGACCTTCCATCCTATGAAATTAGCTCTCCAGTCGATAATATAGAATCTCTTTGTGTCTGCCAATTTCTTGGGATAAAGGTAATATCCCTCCCAGTTCACCTTCTGCGATTTATTCCTGCTTTTGTGATGCCTTTGAGGGAGTGTGCTCATCCGTGTATAATACGTAATACGTCTGTGATAATGGCTGATGATTTCCATTTACCCACAGTTGATTGGAATAATTTGTTGAACACTGATCTGAAACTCAGCGCTGGTCACTTATTCGATACAATTACCTTCTTACAATTGAAACAGGTCAACAAAATTAAGAATACTAGAGAAGTTACTCTTGACCTGGTTTTCAGTTTTAACGCTGAACGTCAAGTAAGATATTGTGCTGATCCATTACTTAATGGAGAGGGTAACCACCCTGTTCTAGAATTTGATTTTTAGTCCAAATCAATTTATAATAGCCAACACTTTACTCTAGTCCCTAATGTTAACAAGTGCAATCTTGGTGCGGTTTATAAGTGGATTCAGTAGCAGTCGTATCCCATTATTTGTTCCTCTGTGAGCGCTGAGGGAATGTTTATTGAATTCTGCGGTAATTTGAAAGACGTCATTACCAAAAACTGTCCTACGAGAAGATAGGGCCAGTGTACCTACGTAGGTTTGTTCTCCAAACACCTTATTACATGTATTACAAGAAAAAAGCAGCTCCATGCTACGTACAAGAAAACTACAAGTTTCGAAGATTACAATAATTTCAAACAAGTTCGTAAACAATGCAAGAGGTTATCTAAGGAGTGTCATACCGATTAACTCAATAAAGTTGATGGTAGCCTAAAATGTAACACTAAGATTTTCTGGAGCCATGAGCGAAACATTAATAAGACAGCACTACTACATAACAGCCTTCATCTAGACAACAGGTCTGCTGAAGATCCCCAGTCCATGTGTGAGATTGTTGCTGATTTTGTTCTCTTCCGTGTCTGCAACTCCGTATGTTACAGCTCTTAATTAATCATATTGCACTAATATTAACCTCTCTTCCATATGCATATGTGCTACTGAGGTGGAGAGAAGTCTACAGAATCTTGACTGTTCAAAATGTTCTGGACCAAACATGATCTTTGCTTTGGTCCACTCAGGTTCTGCAGTGAAGTGCTTGCTCCTCATATTTCGATAATATGTAGGTCATAACTTTCTCCGCCTTGTACTTTACTCTTCTAACCTTATAGTAGGATGTTTATTGCCGATCCATAGGTCCGAGGATCGATCTGGTGCTAAGAATTACAGGCAAATATTAATCTAGCCAACTTTGACAAAACTCTTTGAAAATCTTGTATTGGATCGACTAACCTTTATCTTCAAGAGTATAATAATTACGCAACAACATGACTTCCAAAAGGAAGATCAACTTCTAATAATTTATTGATGTTTACCAGCAGGATCCTCTGCGCTTTTTCGAATAGAAACCAACTAGATTGCCTTTAGCTTGATTTTTATGAGGCCTTTCGCAGAGTCAGCCACCTTCATTTGATTCGAAAACCGAAGGCACTGGGTATCGTGAGTCCCTTATTTTCTTGATTCTGGAGTTACCTTTATATGTCAATTTTTCTATTTTTCTTTCAAGATCTATTAACGCTCTTCTGGTGTTCTTCAGGGTAGCCACTTAGGATCTTTTTTCTTTTGCCTGTTTATAAATGATATTGACAGTGTACTTGACAGTTTCTTCCTAGTCTTTGTAGATGATGGTAAAATATTCAGAGATATGACCTTTCTTGGTCAGTAAGTCAGGCTTCATTAAAGAGCTAGTTCTGTTTTGAAGTACACTGTTAAAGCCAGTTGTATAGTACTCTTCTCGTGCACGATCATTTGCTGCGTCATCAGGGTGACTCAGAATTCGATGCACCTACTCTCCAGTGTCGTGTGTAATTTGTAGGACCCAGTATCCATCATAAAGCCTTAAAATTTTAATGTAATGCATTACATTTATTTATTCCCTCAAAAATACGAGAATTTTTTATAGATATGAGGATAAGATATGAATACGCCACACCACGTGTTGTGCAACAAGCTCCAGTCCGTGCAAAATGTAAAGTCTATAGCTTACTATAGTTACTGAGTGAAAGCTTCAATGACGCTCAGCCAGATTCCATGGACAGGACATGCACTAACATACAGCGCATTCTGGTCTATAAGAAATGAAGTACCTATCATCCAAACTTTAAAGTCTATAAATGAAATCTTTCTATTTTTCATTTATAGTACCGATATCTTACCGATAGCTTTGATTACGTAGCAGTCTATAGCAGAAATTGCATATAATGAATTTGTTGCCACTAGAAAAGTTATTTTGTGTGCTATATTGCGACAAATGAAAAAAACGTTGATTATAAATATATTATATTAGAATTAGGAAAATTAAAGAAAAATATTACATTTTTAATAAAACTCCCTAATATTCTAAATAAAATTCATAAAAATGAGGTAATTACTATAAGGTTAAAATGAATTAACACTCTAACAAAAGGTTAAGTATAGTAGTACTGTATAAGCCTTACCAAACAGAACTAACTTTATCAAACTAATCTCTTCCCCACTATCCCATATGAGTGCAAAGTCTATCCTCAGGAATTTTAAAGCTGAAAGTTAGGCTACATGTACATATGATTGTACTCAGTTTGTTCACAAATTTATTCACTGCGCGATTTTCACGTTGTTGTCATGTGAAGGAACTCAACGTGTGTGTTCATTTGTGGTGTATGTGGCTTTTACATGGTTACCCATAAGACCAATATAAAAATATCCACTAAAACTCAACCCAATCCTATGTCGTTGTATGCACCATTATCGAACTCGATGTTGCTTGTGTCAAATTTAAGATCATGAAAATTTTCAAGTCTATGTATCAGTTCGTTCTTGAATTTAACATCGTGCAGACAGATAGACAGGCAGACAGAAATGAATGGTTCTGACCCATCGAGGCTTTGCCAACCCTCAGCCTGTCAGCTACTGTTCTATTTTATTTTTTAATTAAAGCAAACCATGTATAGATGTTCATAGAATATTAGGAATAAATTGCTTTATCACATGAAGATTAATTGAGCCATTAAATTATTCTATAAACTGAATAGTCACAAAACAGTTTCCATATTTTATATATAAAATCCAGAAGGAGCGCGAAAAATAATAATTAATCATTTTGAGTCCTATAAATGAAAAAACCTATATGCACTATTAAAAAATTGCTTCAAACTACAAGGAAGTTAACCAATAAAATATTCCACAATATGTATAATGGTTAAAATGTTACAATCGTAATTATGGAATTAAATTGTGATTTAAAACAAGATAGGGCATTGTTAATAAAACTCGTTTAACTTCGTGTAAAACTAAGAAAATACAAAGCATGTGGAAAAAAGACAAAAAGACGAACTTTTCCCTGCACAATGTGCAGTGACAAAATCAGTCTTTTAGTAAAAAATGTCGTACGACTATATCATTATGCAGTTGCAAAGATTATACAAGAAGCATGAAAAGTTAATGTATCTTATGTATAAATTTGATAATGCCCGGTTCATAATCACACTAGTTTTAGAATTCTAAGCTAATAAAAAAAAGATTACGGGGAAAATTTTAATTATTTTGTATTAATATATTTTAACTTAAGTACATTATTATATTTATTTGCCATATTTCATCGTTTTTTTTTTTTAGAATTCATAGATAGGTTAAACAGAAGCTACGTTGAAAGACTAAACTATGACTATTACTGCATTAAAATGTACTTCGGTTATAAATATTAAACATTGAAACCACAACCTTTATTTTTTATGCTAGTTAATTTTTATACATACTGTCTACGCAAGCCTTTATATATTGTACGAGTATTGTAAAAATATTTGTAATTAATTTAATTTTAAGCAACAAAACTTACTCATACAGACTCTTGGCAGCAAATTCTATCTCATCAACTAAACTAACAAACACGTTTTAAGGAATCGCTAAAAGCTTTCACTGAAGTACTAAGAACGAAGTTTGAAACAAACCTCAACCTCTTGCTTACTTTCCACATTAAGTTTGAATTATCACTATTAGTATTTTATAAAGGCTCTTGAGTTTAAAATGTTACTAATAAATGGGTTACATTTTTGTGTTAATACTATAAATGGCAACCAAGGCTTACCGAGTCAACTTGTGTCTATGCCCTTGATATTGCATAGTTATAGGGCAGTATATCGCATAGTATACATGGGCTGATTAACGATTTTTTTGAAAGCTTCAGTAGCATTTGGAGACACGTACTAGATAAACTCCTGTATGTTCGTCTCATTGTTATATTTGTGATTAGACCAAGAACCTATAATTGCTTGATTAGGAAATTTTTATAAATATATACTTTTAATAAAGTCAATTTTTATTGTACTTTATTAATCGATAAAAGAAGAAAAATAATGTTTGATTAATTTTTGGAACCTGTTGGCATTTGAAGGAAACACAGTATTACATATCGAAGTACATATATTTAAGTAACTATCTAAAATCGGTTTTGCTTTAATCCAATTTGATTAGTTCCAATTTGAAAAAATATCATAAATTTTACAAAATAACGTGTTTTTTGTAATTCACTGAAAAATATCTTATTACTCATCAGGCTGTGTATGTGTTTATTTATCCACCCGCCATTACTCTTGTTTCCAATATTTGTAATGTGGCACGGCACAGTCTTAGCACACTTTTACAATTGCGCAATGTAAACTTATTGTAATTTTCCAATTAAGAGGTAAAAACCAAGTTTTATCAAAGACGTTACGTTAGTCGGGTTGTGAGGGCAATTCACGCAGAAATTCGAGGTCCGATTTGAAGATTATGACATTTCGAGAATAGGCTATCAGAGTAAGCATTACGAAAATAAGAATAGGTTTTAGCCATAAGATGTTGAAGTATTCAACATTATAAACTTTTTTTTGTAAAATTTTATGAACTTAATTATTAATATATCACACAGAGGAAGTATTTAGTTAGTAGACGTACTTAGTTAAAAATAAATACTATATATGTATATAATTGTACTAACCGAATGAACAATAAAACCGCTCTTGATTATTGTTACCAGAATCTTTGTAAAATCACTTGGTTTTATAAAATAGTTCAGTTAAATTAATAACGATGATATAAACCTTGCATGTACTCAAATAAACTATTTAACCAAGAATATACTAAAAGGTTTATTAGATGTAATTACTGACCCCAATATCTATCAGCAAAAAATTTAAATTATTTGTGATTATGAAATTATTTAAATAAATTATAATTTAGAACGGGTGTTTCATTTGAGAGTTTATACCACTGTTACATTAATTAATTAGTTTTTCATTATTTATATTCCTTAACATGCTAAGCAAAATAGTTTAATCATACACATATCCATATAAATTACAGTTTAAATCGTGTATGTTTCTAGGCATTATTAAAAACCAGAAATAACTTTAGACGGTCAAATTTGGTGGAATATTTCTCCACCATTTGGTGGAAACGCGTTTTACTCATAATACGGATAAAATGCCAATTTAACTTTATAATAAATTGCAGAACCATTATGAATAAATCTGGGTAGAAAGTGGTTTAACTCTTCATAGTTACATATTTTAAGCAAATATTTTAAAGACTGATTTTGCATTCTACTCAATATTCTTTTGTGACTCATTTAATGCATTATTAAAATGAATTGAATTGTAAAATTTTCACCATAGCTAAAATTTTCTTTAAATCGTTTTTCTAAGAATTTTTTATTTTAGTGTTTAAAAATTGTTATATCGTTCAAAACTATTTCAGTTCAAAGGAAGGAAGAACGTTATTTTGACATTTTTTACACACATTTAGGTTTATTTTTTCATCAAAACGTGGAAAAGGAATTTTATTTGTAGAGCTAGATTTTGAGATTTGAATTTGAGAACAGTGTTTGAATTTTATAATTGTGTTATTTGTTTATAAAGATGACAATGTGGTTTTTAAATATTTTCAACATTTGTATGCTAAAACATTTACTTATAATTAGTAATTTTATAAAATTGCGCAGTATAAATAGGTAGCTACCTGAGAGCGGTAGAGAGGGTGGCTACACATGTTGCTGCAGAGGGTAGACAACACACACTACTCCGGTTGGGCTCTTGCACCGACCTGTTGCTTGCATTGATCTCCGCATGCGCACCTCCACCACAACAAACCCCTAGCCGAGCCCCCAACACCCCTTGCCCCCTATGGTAAGTTCTTATTTGGATTTTCTCCTTCAATGGCAGCTTAAATGCCACCAGCTTTCCCTAGCCCACATCGTATGGTATTTTCATGTCCAGAAGCAAATATTCCACACGTTGCTGGAATGTAACATGTCATTAGACAAGTACGTAACGCTACAGTTTAACAGCGTTTTTTTTCTTGTTTTTAACTGTGTAAGAATCGCTAATTTCCCAATAAGATGTTTTAGGAAGTTACGAGCAATTATTTATTTATGTGTTTATTTATTTATTTATTAACTGTACGTAAATGTATCTATACAAGAACAAATCTAATATGTAGATTAATTTAAAAAATTGTGTTTTTTTAGTTTTTATAACATTTTAACTAATTTACTCTATAACAGCAACAATTTAACACTTGTAAACGTACCAGAAATAGTTGAGAGGCAACCAAGAATGATATTCCAGATGACTTAATCTTGTGTTGTTGCATGTATCGTTTAATATTAGCACGCCGAGAAGGACAACTCTAGAACATATTAGGTATTTCAAATGTCTACATATTGAAACAAAAACTGGAAATAAAAATTAATGTTTATATGTATGTTCTTCATAGAATCGTAGACTATTTGACCGATCATTATGAAAATTAGTATGTATATATTTTTTCCACGGAGAAGGTTTATATGCTATGCCCATTGATGGAACTCGCTACCAGGCGGTACTGCAAATAAGAGTTATCAAAGCGCCTGCACATTATAAACTGCAACTATGTAATAGTCACGTATATTACATAGCTAAACATTATTTTAAGGAGCTAAGTTATGATATAAACTTATAATATAAGTTTATAATGTCTTTAAAATAAACATCAGTTTGAACTTAAAGCTTGAGTGTTAGACCACTCAATACAGTACATATACAATGGCTGTAAACATACACTTTTGACGGATTTTCTTGGTCGTGACAACAAGACAAACTCTACATCGGCGTTGGAAATATAATTCACTTGAACCAGAAGCGCTGATACACGGACAAAGCTTACGAACAGCGTGCAAAGCCGCGGTGAACAGCTAGTGATCTATAAAAATCGAATATGGAGGACAAAATATTCTTAAAGAGCGATAATTAGTATTGTAAAACATGTTATGGATTTCTAAGTTGGAGTATATATTTAGTGAAAATTATTTGAATTGCTTTCATAAACATGTACATAAACTAAAGTTAAAATGTTTAACACGCATAAGAATCGGTAATGCTCTCCTAATGTATGCTAAAAATATCCATTTATCGAAGTAAGCAAATCAAAGTAAATTTTAAATACCTCTTGCTTTAAAAAGACTTAATTTTTTAATATGTACCAAAATCCTTATAAGCTAAAAGTATAATTTTAAACCGGATCTAAAGTAAGCTTTCAAAGGTCCAAAGTAGTTAGTAATTGGAAGGGATTAAAACAATTATATGCCGTTAAATAAATAACGCTTGGGGAATTAATGTTTGAATGTAGAGTTCAGCTCCAAGTTCACCTTCCCTTTATTGCAGACTCTGGTATCTGGCGCTGTTTCAGACTTGACTCCTGGAATCTAGAGTCATGTTCGTCTGAAGAGATCCAAATAAAGTCAGCGACTAAGAAGCTCAAAACGAACCTTTACATCGTTTTCACATCAGAGACACCATTTATAGGTGAAATGTACATAGCTACGTTAAATCTAATGTGTCTATATTAAATTGTGCCAAGGATCTACAAAGTGTACCATAAATTTAAGGCCTTGATCCATTTAAATATTGACAATATCGTATAAAAACCTGTGTCTAAATATATATAATTTTATACTTTAATACAAACCTGACGTTTTAATTAAAATAAAATTAATAATAACATACTATTTTACAAGAAAGTATGGTTGTACCATACACATCCAATATTTCATTTAAAACACCTTTTACGTTGTAGCTAAACAGCATATTTTGCCAGTTTTTTTTTACTTTTGTTTTAAGAATAATGTAATATATATATATATATATATATATATATATATATATATATATAAATTTGTCCTAGACCAATGAGTAATCGTCTATAATTCTAAAAGAATATAGACTCTTAAATACTCTATTCCCTGTAAACTTGAGAATATAAAATGTTATTCCGTAATTATTTGAACCGAAAGCAATTTGTTTTCAAAACTAATTATAAACAAAGTTGTCGATTATCAATAAAAAATAATATAATTTAATTTAATGAATAACTTTTTAAATCCATTTTTGTGCATGCTGTCCAATAGCTGGAAAAACAGTTGCACAAATTTTAATGGCTGACATTTTCTATAAAAATAATTGAAAATATAAAATGTTAGATGGTGATTGTTTAAGCTGAAAGCTGAAAAGCAGAAAATAACTCAATTGAATTGAATGAGTGATATGTGAATTTAATGTGTTGTCCATGCTATGCAATAACTGGGGAAAAAACAATTTACACAAATTCGAATGGCCGTCATGTTGAAACTGTCTACTTATTATCATAATAAACAGAACTCCCTCTAGGAAAGAACACCTTTTTATTTTAACCCCCGGTAACATCCCCCGGGGAATCACTCGTATGCTTAGATAATCTTATAGGTAAATTAAATCCCTTGATAACTCAATCTGTTGACGGTTGATGCCTTTGATCAACTAGTCTTCAGGCAATCAAATCACCTTGTTGTTCCAAACCTCTTTGGATGAACCGCAAATTGTCCTGGAAGTAAAAAGAATTCTAAAATCTATCTAATTAAACATACACTTCAGTCTGCTTAACTCCCTGGAAAACTTAATTTCTAAAATTACCTACTTCAGGTTATCCCCGATCTTAGAAAATGACCAAATAAGGCATTGGGGCCTAAAGCCAAAAGCGAGTTTTTTTATACACGGTTAAAGAAAAGACGAAATAAGTTTTCTCAACTTTTGTAATTGTTCTAAAAGCTTGAAAAGTTGCAAAAACAAAAACCTTAAATACATGTATACAGGATACAACGAACCTCTGAAGCAATATATAGAATGTTCCAAAAACTTACGATTTATTTATTTTTATTAAAATATATGACTTCTACCTATAAAAACCTTATTTTAAAAAGGCCTTATGGAGAGAAGAACTTTTACCTTTTTTTGTTAGTTAATTGTTTTTATTGAAAATTTTAAACTTTATTAAATGGCAGTGTATTCCATAAACTAAAACTCTATGTTAGTTAAGGTTTAATTTTTGTTTAAGAAAAACGAGACATAAACGCCATTAGTTGACTTTGTTTATCTACAAGATCTAATAATTTTGCAATCATTTGTTTCAATGTATAAACAGAATTCCAGTTGTTTGCTTTTAAAATAAATTGTTCTATGAGGATAAAAATTGCAATTATTAACATAAATGTTTGTTTAAGGTTTTATATTTTTAATAAAGTCATTCAATTTTATTATTTGTATTTATTGTGTGAATTTAATTATTTTACTCTCTTTATAAAATATTAAACAAATAGCAAATAAATCATTGTGATTTTAGTACATTGATTTTTAGCTTACGGAATAGTTTACCTACCGGGAAAATTGCAATCAAAATAATATTTTTTCCAAATGTTACAGGTAATATTTTATTGTATAATGGTCTTATAAAAATATAGTGTTATTGAAATCTTACAGACTTAATAATGCACTTGTAGTATCAAAACAATATGGAATATATGAATGATAATATAAATATTTTTAATACATTATTAAATAAGTTTTTATTGGTAAAAATACCATTCGCTTCTTATTTAAAATTTTTAATAAATCATGATTTAAACGTTCTTTAAATATTGAGCATTTCGCTCTGATATTCCTTTTAATTCTATGTAGATAAGGCAAAGGTCTTTCGATTAAATACTTTTCCAAGTCTTCATGACAACTACAAAACCGAAGTAATAACTGAATTTCGTACCTGCGCTGCTCATATCTATATGTAAAAACAGCAGTTTTTGTTTCTTAAATGGATATTGTGATTTGCTAAAATACGAATACTGTTCCAAAACGTCCTTAATAAAGTTGAATTAAATGAACATAAAAATAATTCTCTGCTCCTAATATTTAGTTTATATGTAACATTTACCTTTTAGAAACCGTTTTAGCCGTTCTAGGCGTTCACTAATAAATACATCTTTTTAAACTGATATTAATTTTTAAATTTCTGTAAATTAGACATAATTTTTATTGTGGTGATTGCAAATAATTAGGACATGAGTTAAAAATATGATGAAGGACATTTATTTATAAATAAGTGTTGGAGATATCCAGACGCTTCTCTTAACGATTTTGCATCTCTCTCTCTCTTTCTCTTCTGAGTTGAAAATAAGATTGGCACACTTTACTGAATCACAATTCAAACTTAGTTAGGCTAATTAACCTGAATAGGTAAGTCGAGTTATTCAGTTGAGTAATGACGTCATGGCAAACTTTAATGTCAGAAACAAACTTACCCCCCCCCCTTACACCTCTTTAGCAATCACTCCTCTAACCCCCTTACCCAGAACTTACTAATAGTGTTATATGGGCCACTGGCCAAACGTCATCGAAGTTTGTATGTGTGCTTCAGACTTAAGACGCCTACTTTATGGTTGTAATTAGGACTTCCAACTTCTAGCAGCGTAATGTTCTGAGCCTCTGAAAATTCTTTCTGCAATTTCCCGAATCTGGAAGCTCCGGGGCGCTAAACGTTACGGGCGTCTAAAATCTTACAGGGATGGACACTTCCAGCCTTTAGAACCTAATGCCCTATGGAAGCCTATCGTTTCTGGAGTTTTCTATAAACATTTTAAACATGTTTCTCCAAACGTTTTGTCCTAAAAGATCTTTTGGAGTCTGAGAAGCTCCTATCCTCTAGGAATCCCCTTATGTCTGATTATGTCCGATCCCCTGGACGCTCTGCATCTAGAAATCTCTGGCCTCTAGTATAAAAAAGATAAAGGCCTCAAGTTTAAGAATAAAACCTGTCCATCTATGGGACTAACGCTCATTGCAATATCTGGTGCTCCCAACCTCTTGAACATTGTGATCAAGGAAAGATAACAGCCCCTAAACGTCTTTCCGAGTTCTATGAGCTTTTAGCTAATGGCCAAATTTGGTGACAGAGAATTATTGACTTCTAGAAACTTCAGATCTCTGAAAGGTTCTTGCCTTTGAATACTTTCAGTACCTAAAAACTGTTGGTCTCCAAAATACCTCGACTTCTTGAAGAATGTATAGTGTTCCTGACCTCTGGGACTTCCCCGCCCAATGGGTATATATATAAACTCTATATTTCTGGAAATCCCCCAACTTTAAAACATTCCAGCCATTAAATTATTTAACTATTATGCTGCTTGAAGCCATGTAATATTTTGTAAAAAGTATGATGAAAATACGTGTTTATTGGGTATCCATACCTTGATATAATGATATGAATGACATTTTCTCTATTAAAATTGCTCAAATTATATTAAAACTGATTTAGTTTAAAAGCCACAAATCTGTAACATGTCCAAGTACTTGTACGGGATCAACCTTAGCGGCAAAAATGCCGAATACATTTTATAAATTTATATTTTTTCAACAATATTATTGGTAATTTTTATTAAAAACCCATATAAATATATATATATATATATATATATATATATATATATATATATATATATAAGACTTACAAGAAGTAAAATGTGTTCATTAAAATATAAATTCCAATAATTTAAAATCCAATGGATGTAAAAGACGTTCGTGGTATTTGGCTTTGGAAGTGCACTCAATAGGGTTAATTGTGACGTCATAATTTCAGTGGTGATTTCCGCCCATGAACCTTTAAGTTACGATGGTTATATGTGCAGAAAGTGTTTGAGGCTCTATGATCATAACTAAAAGTTTAACTGAAAAACTTCAAAAAGTATCATAAGGATATTGAAAACTATCATAGCAGTAAATATTTATTTTAATGAATGTTTATATCAATATTGAATGAATTCTTGGATATTTATAACCATTTTCTTCTTTAAAAATATAATTTTATCCTTGTAGCCACACCTCCTCGTCTCCAAAGGTCCCCACATCATTTTCTTCTGTTTCATTAGTTCCGTCAAATTTTATAATTTATGTAAAACTCTATACATTTCTAAGACATTAATAGAAAACGGTTGCCTTTGGGCTTGACCCAGCTCGTTCGATTTTCGCCTATAACTAACTTGAAGTATTTATTTACTTAAAGAACATCCATTGCCATTTTTGTAAATGTGTTTCTTGGCTTGACAAACTGAAAACCAACCATTACACATGGAATTAAATATACTTTACTATCAGCTAACCATATACATACCTTTAAAGTGACGATTTTCAGTCTCTTTATCTCGTTGTCTGAGGTTTATGTTTATCTATTATTTATCTGTCTGACGGTTAGTTGTATATATAACACGATATAAAAAATATATAATCTGGGGGAAAAACTATTGTTTGATATTTATAACACTTTTGATACCCTCACATTACCTCCGCATAATTTACCGTTACTGACAATCGATTTATTTTTGTTTTAATTGCTTTATTGGTTTTAAGGAAACCAACTTGCGTGCGTTTACAGTGTAAGCTGGCTCTTGAATCCTTGATTACAATTATACCTTGCTGATAATAACTATCATCTAATGGAATGGTAAAATTCATATCACTACAGGTTTTTTGAATGGACATATGATTATAATTACGAAACTATATGCAACCAATACAATGAAATAGAAGAAGCAAATTATTTTAAATATATTCAATGAAAACATCGCCAGAAAATTCAAATATAATTTCTTTACCAAATTAAGTCACTGATGCATAAAAACATTTTTATAGTTTAATTGAATTTACTATCACAATTTATTACGTTATGATAATACTACATTTCTTTTAATATTACATGTAATATTTCAAACCCCCTTAGAAACTCCATAGTCTTAAAACCTTGCAATTTTTTTAATTTTTCTTGTTTAAAATTAGATCAGATTTAATTATTGTATAATTTTTAATTTTTGAAATAGTGTTAATATCTACTACTTTTGGGATAACTCTGTTGATTAAAATAGTAAAAATGAATTTTATAAATTGGTAAATAGTTTATTTAATGGGAATACATTTTACGTGGTAGTTATATTTCACCTTAAGTAAATAATGGACGACTAGTTTGGAATACCATAACTCACGTTCTGGTTCCAGTAAGGATAATACTGAGTATTTCTTGTATTATTTTACAGATATGAAACGTGAAAACGTGATTCTGAAACATAGTGCCATAGAAGATATAAAAGGTAAAGATACAGCGTATATTTGTGCCGAGGTTTTATTGGTTTATCATTCAATCGTTTTGTTTCCGTCATGTTTATTATTTAGAGTAAGCGAATCACCAATACTGTGATCATAGGTTGATGTAATAGAACGCTTTCTAAAACGTATGATACTTGGAAAATAGAAAAGGATAAAAGTATTAATAATTGAAATATGACGTAAACAAGGATCCATAAATGATTTATTACAGGTTTAGTGTTTTATGTTGGTGAGAATTATATGTTCGTATATTTCATCGCATAAACTTGGGCTTATGAACACTGAACTTTACTACTGCAATATTCAACCCAGGATTTCCAAGTTCATTGCAAACTTCATACGAACCACTCTTCAGAAAATATTTTATTCTTTGGCGAATAGGAATGTAATTCGCAAAGATGAAGTTTCACCTTTATTATATATGTACTGTTATTACTTCTTATTCCGTGTAACAAAATTACCAAAGGAGAGATTTGATCATTTCTTGTGTGTGTGTGTGTGTGTGTGTGTGTGTGTGTGTTTTTGTATGTTGGATAAGTATTTTTAATGAGAATGATTAAAATATTAACTGAGTTTTTCTTTCCATGAAAAGAGAGAAAATAAATTCCATGCACGATGACCACGGAGCTAAGACTCGCGTTTTGCAGGAAAACTTGTTGCTACGATTTGTTAGAGCGTTCATAATCATGCGTGTTCATGAACAGTATGCAAATAGTGTTACGTATTATTGCTAACTTGTTTAATGCTATAAAACTGACCTAGCAACAACATAGCGGGATTTTACAACTCGACATGCAAATCAACTCTGTTGACACAAGAACAATTCCAAAAAAATTCATTCTGTCGTTTTGTGACTTCCGGATGTTTGAGCCAGTTAAAGAAGAGTTAGATGGTCACCACTTTGCCGATGACGAAGGAGTGGAAAATTCATTCTTTTATAGTTTGACTTCACATAGTCAGCTTTGTATTTGCTGGGAAAATGTTGTACATAAAATAGGAGACGTATAAAGATAATATGTGTTCAAAACTAATTACTGTACTCCACAAATACATTTTTGTTGAACATCTGTGATTAATATGGTGTAAAATATATTAACTTTGATATTTTTAAGTGATTGAATGTAAGAAAGCTTTTTTAAATTTCTTATACATCCAAGTATTAAAAAAATAAAATTAGTTCCTCGATTTATTTGACGTAAAAATAGAACATTGCTAATTCTTATTTGATAGTCTGGCCAAACTATAAAAATATGCCATCTAACTCAGACAGTAATACATTTCTAAATTATGGAATTATAATTCATTTGATGTAACACATAAAGTTATGATTTTATTTTAAATCAATCAATAATAACCGTGCGATAAATCATCTAAAATGTCTCCAATTAATTTAAAACTACCTATGGAGAAATTGTAGAATAGACATTTTTCAATAAAATAGGACATTTAGATATTCACAATTGTAGGATATGATATGTTTAAAATTTAAATAGTACCACATATTCTTATAAGTTTTACTTTCATTGGGGCCAGCACATACATATAAAACACATTTTGATCCAAAAAGGTTACGGATTTATGTATTAAAAATGTTTAATATTTTAGACGGAGTATTACTTGAAGAGAATAATGTAGCACCACAATTACTATTTTTATTTGCTTAAGTAAACCATGTATTTAATAAACCAAACCTGTCCCCACCAATCCATAAGAAATTCTTTACATGATGAAAATCTAGTAGATCATGGAGTTTTTGAAGATTTTACCTTCGTGTTATGGTGTGACATGTTATCACATTTTTATTTTCAAAATACGTCAAAATAATTTACAAAATATTGCCTACAAAAAAGCTGTTCCAAGATTATTTATATTGTGAGAACGACGTATATTATGACTAAGATTTAGCAAGTTTTATTTAGTTTAACAGTATACGTTTTTAATAAATAATAAAAAGTAGCCAAATGTTTACGTTAGAACTCAAAATAAATTGAAATATCAAATTGTCTTGGAGGCCGCCTAACTTACCATTCGAAACCCGGGTCGGATGCGTTTGTCCGTTTGGTCTGTAGACCGGAAGGAAGGCACTTTTCAGATAAGTACGTATTAAAGATAGTTCAGCTTGTCATGGAGTCCGTCTTAGACAGGTCATAATCGAAAAACATTTTTAGGATCAGGTTTATATGGCGTGACTTAACTTTGTAAGCAATCACCAACTATTTTTGGATTTTGTAAAACAATATTAAAGTTTGTGATATTTGCATATCAGCTTATGAGTTTGTATTGCTTAATTAAAATCATTGGAATTATAATTAACGGACAGCTGACCTTTTCAATGCGTAAAATATTATTGTAACAATTATCTTCAGCAGTACGAAAATAATCGTTCTTCAATATCCAACCATCTACATATCAATTACATTGTTTGCACGTTCAGTGGGTGAACCCTCAATTTATTGTTTAGATTTCACATCGAATGCACCTACTTTATAGATAACTTTTAATTAGATATTGTTTCCGCTACTTTTCCCTACCATTTTTAAAATCAGATTTTATCAAATCATTGTTATTAAAATAAATCTTCAAAATGAAAACTTAGAGAAATACTGTGAAGAATAGGCTTTCAAAACTTTGGCTAGTAAAAGGCTCTTAAAATGGCGCTTCAGTCACATGTTACATACATGCTTCTGTTGTAAACTATACCGTGTTTAGCAAAGTATCATATCAATATCAGACAACTTCTCCAGTGTTGCAATTTAAAATTTGTTCGTAGCTTCCATAATACATACATGGTGTAACCAACATATAATAAGGGCGCAGCTTTATATTTATGTCAGTTATAGCTGACGCAGTACTCTGTAATATAGGAATATGTAATATACGAATGAGCAAAACTTGTTAATGACGTATAACAGTGCATATTTTTAAGTTTTCCTGCAATTAATGTTCAATAGATGATGCTTATTTTACTGAGAAGACAAAGAATCCTGAAGATTAATTTGTCCATCGGATTAACCCAAAGTAAAGATAGAGGTGAGATTCAGTGTACTCTGGATGTAATAAAGAGCTCTTTCAAACATTCAATTTTATGAAAACAAGACAAATTCTAATCTTCGATATAAACATAAACGTTTGTTAAAGCTAAAAACGATGTTCATGCAGTTTTTTTTTTAATCTCTGTGGATCCTTTGTTTGAAAGTTATTATTGACAATTAATGGTTTGAAAGTAAGCTCGGTCTCTTACCTTCTGCGATGCAAACAGTATGGTTTGTATCAAGTGTTTGTATTGCGGTCCGTGCTTCTCCTCACTACAATGAATCTAAGGTATATACTTGAATTGTTTGACCTACAACTTGTTCTGTAGTCAATTTGTTTTACTTTAGCTAATACACCACCATATATTGATTTGTGCACGCTTACTCCATTCAACCGGCCGGACTTACAAGTGGCCGAACCTGATTTTAGACGTGATTCATCCATATCCTGTCTAATGTGCACCTAAAATAATTTCATCCAATTAATCTCAAAGAAATGGAAGGAACTCTGGAAAAACTATATTTAAAAAATTAATTCCGTCTAGCCGAATAAGATAACGCCCACTTTACATTGACAAATTATGGCACGAGAGGGTGTACAAAAGTAGAGACGCCTTCAGGTCTCTTCACTTCCGAACCAGCCCCTTCCTTACTTCTTCCTTGTTTGGTGTGTCTCTTAAAAATCGCAATTGACATTTTTACTAACTTTTATAAAAACATAACTCCGTACTTTTCTAGCTGAACTGCTACATTTATCGAAATTTATAACAGTTCTAACCCAGGTATGTTCTTAGATTTAACACATAACTATTGTTGTACTGTTACATAAGTTAACCCTATTAACTGTGGAAATACACAATAATGTATTTGACTCATTTCAAGTTCAATATTAATTAGGAGTGTATTATTTGTACCTTATTATACTTGTGTATTTTTTTTTTTTTTTTTTATTTAAGGAATATTTTGAAACAACTAATGTTTATGTTAACAACAATTAGATTTAAAAAATAGTTACAAAAACAAATTAAGAAAGCAAGAACCAATACCAGTTCCAAAGCCTAACTTAGCATTTTTTTCAAATAGTTATTGTTTTTTGGTACCTAAAATGTTTAGTATAATTTCTTCAATTATTAGTTGTGAGAATATAAAGTTATTTTCAAAAACATTAAAGAAGTGGTTATTGGGTTTTGATAAATTAGATTTTCTTCTCTGCATAGATTCCTAGTTAATTAAAGAAGGTAACAGTAAATTTTAGTTTGAATTTATTAAAGTGGATTTTCATTTGCTTTGTAACTGCAGCAGTACACTTTTAATCAATTTTTTAGGAGCTTATAAAAAAAATCCAAGTTTTGTTGAAATTTTCTTTGAGCTAAAAAAGATTTTTGTTATAAAAGGAACCTCTCCACAGGCACTTGCCTCTAGAGGCAATAGTTATTTTTGAAAATATTTCTTTTAATATACGAGTGTTTTTGTTTTAATTTTATTTACAAGAATGTTAAATTTTTATTTAAGTTTGCTCATTAGGTTTGTACATTGTGTATACATTTGGTTGTTTAGGTTACTTTATTATTGATTTATTACATTGTGTATACCATTGTATATAATGTGTTATTGTAATATTTTCAACTATAAATCATATTCTATTCTATAATGTGTTACACATTTAACCTCATTACGGTTTTTGTGCAATTTCTGACCACTATTTTAAACATGAATAATTTAGGAATTATCTATTCATTTATTTTTAGCTGTAAGTTTTGAAACAGGGAGATTCATATTTTTACCAAATTGCAACAGTACAGATTACTCCATTTTATAGATATGAATTTTGTAGATATTATAAGTTATTAAACAAACATTCGAATAGATAAGTAGATAGAAAATAACAATTTTATGAACGTTCTCGTTTCTTGTTAAACTAACTAATTTTTCAATAGGCTAGACTTGTGAATGCTAACTATAAATAGATTAGGAAATACGCCTACAGCTATCCAACAACATATAGAAGTTTAAACATTTTTAACCATTAAGTTTACAAGAAAATCTAAAGATTTAGTTTGTAATATCCGAAGTAATTTTTAAAATAGCCTATATGAATGTTAGGTTAACGTGTAAGGCCTACTTTAATCAGCTTACAGTTATATTGTTTTTAATATTCAACTGACAACTCGGATCAATAACAAGCTATTATAAATAATTGTATTAATTGTACATTCTATATTCTACTAAATAATATTTCACTTTTCCCTAAACTCCTTCTAGGGAGACTTCAATAAGCGACCTACACTTGTTATTCGGTTGTTTTCATCAAACAATTCGATATATTATATAACTTCGATATTGAAAAATCGTACACAATAAGACTTATAATAAATTACCGTAACAATAAGAATCTCGTAGTTTACAATTGTAAAAACATAAATTTAACACTAACATTTCTAAACAACAAAACCAACTATGGCCTATGACTTAGATATCAAAGAAACTTTACAATATTTATAAGTTACCCAGCTTGATATCAACGAGTAACTGCTTTTGTGAAATGCAGGAAAGAATTCTCCCCATAGGAGCCAAACCCGCATGTTGAAGCTACTTAAACAATATCTCGTCACTTGTGAGAAATATCTCATATATTTTCCTTATATTCATCGCCATCTTCTAAGTCCCAGAATATTAGTTACTGCTTGCTGTCTATTTGTTACATTAAAATTACTATAACTAATAAGTTGAAATCTTATGCTAAGTTAAATAAAATGTAATATCGAATTATTCCTTCGAATCAAACATCGAACCATTCGATAAAAACAACCGAATAACGAGTGAAGACCGCTTATGAAAGTCTACCCCTCCTTCTTTTCCTCTGGGACCAAGTAGCCTATAGCTAATGCATTATCAACGTGTATAGTTTGCAGCAAATTAGAAATAAATTAGGTCAATAAACAAAGGAATGGATCTGAAGAGAAGTCTCATATTGCTGCTATAACGATGAAAAATATTCGAAATCTTGTTAAATCTCTGTGGATACTACTTTAGAGTACAAGTATAAAAACTGAGTTTTTTAGATTAGGTTGTTATTGGCTGTATAAATTGAATGTTTATTAAATTTGTACATGGTAGCATCAGGTAAGCCATGAACATGTCTCAGATGTACTAAATTGTAAACTATGAGATCGGACTATTGTTAGAGTTATATGCTGGAGGTCATTAAATGTGTTCCCGTTCGCAGTAGGGAAGACAAAATACGTTGTAAAGAGAGAGAGAGAGAGAGAGTGTTGTTAACATGTATTCATTGAAGTACTCACGTGTTGGAAGCTTTGTTATATAAGAGTGTTAGTATTCTATTCATTTAATGCAATACATCCAGTCGAAAATAAGGGAGATAGATTGCTACTAGACATCTGTTGTGGAAGTCATTATGCAAATTTATAGGACCTTCAACAGATTACAAGGTCGAGTTAGAGACATGACGTATTAGCCAGGATCTGGATTGTTAGTCTTTGTTTTAATATACGTAAATACTATGGCTGGGAGTATTCTATTGAATTATGAATGTCTAAGTAGACACGCATTTAAGCATAAAACACGCCACCCTGACCTAATATTGACATGATCAATACCTCCTTGAAGGTCAGGAATGTTTACTTAAGTCCATCGTTTTCCATTCGCTGCCGAGGAATCAGCAAATATTGATTTAATTTAGGTACAGCACTTTTTTGATATGATTAAATTAAAAGCGAAAATCTTTTACTTGTTCATAAAACTACATCATGGTTTATATTCTTTCATCCGATTCCTAAAAAGACTTTGTAAATTAAAAGATTTATTTTAATTTGATATTGAGTTATATACTTCTTTTATTCTTTTTATGATTTAAAACAAACTAAATTTTATTTTTCTTCTATTAACACTATCCTAATGACGATTATCATGAGCTGCACACTGAGGCACTTGCGAAAGATCATTCGTCACCCGCACATAATTTAACTTACTATGGTTCTTATCCTCTTTGCTCACATAAGATACTAGGTGAGAGGAATATCCTCAGTTCCGAATGTATGCTGACAGTGGATGCTACACAGTACCTATGCTGGTGTAAAAGGATAATGATCCTTCACTCTGAACTAAGTGTTTATTGTGTTTATCGAGTCGGGATATCGGGAATAGTTTTCCAATACATGTTAGTACTTTAGTACTAGTATTTACAGTACACCTAAAATCGACTAGTATCTTACAATATCTCTATAGTTCGTCGTACCAGAGAACTTTTACTATAAGGAAGGACATTCACCTCTCTTTTCACGGCATTCTAGTATTTGGTTCGGCACATTGTGGTAGTGGTTGATTCTCAAAAATGTGTGTCCAGGAATGAGCTCTGCCCCCCGAAGGAATCCTTTATATATTTCCCTTGCCTGGCCCAAAATGTATACAAAAGCTATGAAAACGGAAATTTAGATTAAGTACTTGGTACAACATTAACCAGCCATGAATAATTTAATGGGAGTAGGTTCTAACTCTAATCCTCGGGATTAGTCATAGCGTTTTCGGGTTTAATCCTGATTCCTGAACCTGCTTACAGTAACTAGTTTTATATTTGTATAGTTTACTGCAGTATGTTCAAAAAAATAGTTTATTTAAAATGTTTTTATTTCCTCTAGAGAAGTTAGGAGTACACGACACCAAGTATTTGCGTAACAGGCTCAGCTGAATTTGTATGTACAATTTCCCCAAAATCAGTAAAATTCCTCTTCCATATCCTGTATACAGACGATAATTCAGGAAACAAATTTAAACCTCCCGGCAGACGAGACGAGAAATTGTGTTTGGACTACAGATTAATAGGCTTCAATGATGCTGAAAAACTCATAGGTGGTTATGCACCGTTTTAACACAGGAAAAAAATGTAAACCTCCCGGCAGACGAAACGAGAAATTGTGTTGGACTACAGATTAATAGGCTTCAATGATGCTGAAAAACTCATAGGTGGTTATGCACCGTTATAACACTTATTCTTGTCGATGGAGAAATAAAGTGTCATGCAAAATTTAAACTTAACACAATAAATCATTGTCGAAATATGTTGCCACACAATATATTTTCATCTTCATTCGTTGAGTTGGGATTGATAACAGTGTTTAAACAATAAAAGTCAGCATACGATGATACTAAAAGATGGTTTTGTATATATATATATATATATATATATATATATATATATATATATATATATAATCTCGTACAAATTATTATTTTATAGACTATTTCTTGGAATGGACATAACAGCTTGAAACAATCTGAGTGATACTGCAACAGAAGTATTGGAAATATAAAGAAAAATATTTTAAATACTACGCTAGAAAACCTCTGGACAAAGTTTTCTTGCATAAATTTCAAACCAGGGCAGATCGAGAGATTTGGAAATGGATCCAATTAAACTTCGTAATGCAATCAATTATTGCAAGACGTTTTCGCACAAGAGGTCAGTATCTGTTATTTGACAAGTCTCTATCTTCCACATATTTTTTAATAAATACTACTTTTCTTATGGGGTATTTCTTATATATATGGGGTAGACTACATAATTTAATGTGTCATATGTTAAAATATGAATTAATTTACTCAGTTTGCTTACAAATTTAATAATTGTTCTATTTCCTCGTTGCTATCATGATTGCACATAATACCAATGTACAAATATTCATACTGACGCTCAACCAAATCCCATAGGGAGACATACACCGTAATCGTGTTTCCTATATAGAAATAAAGAACCTTGCAAAATTTCAAGCTTACGAGTCAGTTCGTTTTTCGTGATATCGTGAGGACAAATAGACAGACAGAAATGAAATTTGTCCAGCCCCTTGTGTTATAGGCTTAGCAAACACTCAACCAACAACGTGTTTACTTAAAACGTTACTAGATAATGTAAAAGTGTCCTTGCATTGGTATCTGGGTCAAGAGTAGGTTCAATCAAAGAAACCCGGGGGCCACTCTTGTTGATTTAGTTGAGAAAACACTGGGAGGTTAATTCTAACACAATTTCCCTTCACTGACCTATATCCGCCAACTTATCATCTAAAAGACTTAATCATCCATGCCTTTGATGTCAAACTATAAAGTATTGACTTTTTATGTTATATACACTTCAATTTAGGTGTTGCGATGAGAAAACTATATACAGTACAATATTATTCAAATGTTTGATAGAGTCTGGTTTCGGATCTATTAGACTCCTGAAGTACTAGGTATCCTTAGTTATTAACAATGAATACACAGTATTTTCAAATTAACTCTAAAAAATCTTAACGATTGATTTGTGGTACAATACTTGGATCAGACTTATTCAACATTATTTACACTTTAAGTGTCCCCTATGAACCATAATTATTCAATGACTATCCTTCGATAGTTTTTGTTTAACAAAGAAATTTTAACGTATCTGGTTAAAGTACATATATTCAGAAGAAGCCTGTGCCAGATTTTTGAAGCTATATATGCCCCTGGTTACAAAACTCTTACGTGTACACCATTTGCTAATATGAGGAATATAATTTCACATTTCTCATACCAAAGTTGTGGAGTCGCTTCGCTCGTTAAGAGGCCTCGAGTTTTGGACATGATTAACTTTCTGACGTGAAAATTTTTGCATTGCATGTCCATGTGACCTTGACACCTACATTACAATTGTACAGAAAAAGTATATCTATTTCCCAGAAGTAACGTTAAAAATAAGGAGGCCCATGAATCGGGAAGATTCAAACAAAAACTCATCATTCAACAGTGAACACCATTTACTATTAAATTCTCTAAAAACTATAAGTGGATTTTTTTATAATGAATAATTTTGGTGTGCACACAAAACCGAAAGAACCTTTTTTATAAGGAAAACATTCGAGATCAGAGGGAAATATATGTATTTATTTATTTATTGAGTTGAGTATAAGTGTTAATTCGGCAAACTTCCACCTCAGTTTGCCATAATTCAAGAAAATTGCTAAAAGTATGTGAGAGACTAGCCGTTGTAGTATTTTTAAAGATCTTAATAAAATATAAAAGGTCTCAACCTTTATATTCAGGAAAATATTAAGTTGGTACATGAAACTTATAAAAAGTATTAATTTGGACCGTTTCAATAAACATTTTACCCATTTTAAAGATTGAGAATTATGTAAAGAGATCATTATTTTACAGAAATATGCTTATTTTTACAAAAATATTTCAATCACATTGTAAATTATCTAAATTGTACATTTTCCATGAATCTTGGCCGAGCCATTTGTAATAGTTAAGAAATGGAGAGCTCTTCTTAATAATGTCGATAATCTCGTACAAATTATTATTTTATAGACTATTTCTTAGAACGGACATAACAGCTTCGAACAATCTGAGTGATACTGCAACAGAAGTCATGGAAATAAAGGAAAATATTTTAAATACTGCGCTAGAAAACCTCTGGACAAAGTTTTCTTGCATACATTTCAAACCAGGGCAGATCGAGAGATTGGGAAATGGATCCAATTAAACTTCGTAATGCAATCAATTATTGCAAGACGTTTTCACACAAGAGGTCAGTATCTGTTATTTGACGAGTCACTATCTCCCATATATTTTTTAATAAATACTACTTTTCTTATAAATCAATTATAAGAAAAACATGTTAGATCAGAGGACAATGTATGTATTTATTTATTTATTGAATTGAGTATAAGTATTTATTCGACAAGCTCCCACCTCAATTTGCCATAATTCAAGAAAATTGCTAAAAATATGTGAGAGACTGACCGTTGTAGTATTTTTCTTTAAACTTTAATGAAATCACACTTTGTTTACACACAAGTAGTCAATATCTGTTATTTGACGAGTCTCTATCTTCAACATATTTTTAAATAAAATACTATGTCTATTTCTATCTCAAAATCCAACTCTTGGTTGGATACAATAAACGACGTTAATAACCATGTTAGGAGGATCTTTTGGGCCCTATACATACTACTGACATCAAGTTTAACATTGAAAGGGTTGTTTAGTATTAGGTAACTGGTTTTGTAAATCGTGTAATAGGCTGAACGAAGATAAAAATTGTTCGTACCTTATTTAAAATTAAGTTATTAAATTGGAATAACCTATAAAATAACTATATCACAATGCATTCACCAATACGTTCTGTAGACAAGACGTTGTCTTAATAATATCAGCACTGTGTTGAGACATGAATTAGAGAATATTTCAAATTTATATGATCTACTGCTAGTAGAATCTGGCATTAGGCTGAAGAACTCAAAATCTCTCATCTGAAATGCCAGATTTCAGAAAGTAGTGCTCTCTCAAATAAAGAGAGTGCCAGAAACTCTTGTGAGAATGCACTCTGTCCAGTGACGAGAGAAAGACACTAAGAGATCAGAAGACAGTGAGCGGGACAAAGAAAAGTAGATCAGTCTTACCGAAGCACAGCACCCCCCGCAACTTAAGACTAAGGAACACCATCCAGAATCCCACGGAAGACCTTCAGGTGAGAAACATGAGCTTTACATAGACGCTTTTCAAAACTAGGGTAGCCCAACTGAGCAGTTACTGGCGACAGAGCATTCAGAATAGGGAGGGGCCTGTCCACCTATTGGCAGGTCTTCTAGACAGTATGGCTTCAACTGTCCACTTTTACTTGGTCTGGAATAGGCCTAGTGTCTCTTCTTTCAAGGTGACATAGTAACACTTAAAAGTGCTGTATAAACTCCGACTCGCTAAGCTCTGTGGATTTATCTGTGTTCGGTGTACTATTTTAGTGATGATCTCGTTCTTTCTTTTTTCCAAAACCGTTCTGCGAGGGATTTTGCGTAAGTAGAAAATTTATAGATTTTTTTATATTGAAAATTTGTGTAAAGTTACAGGGAATATTGTATTATATTGATACAAATTGAGGAAAGAACTAGAGCGAACGGAATTATCAACGCAACATTGCAAGATAGTACAAGTTATAGCAAGATTTGTTCAAGTAAAGGTTTCAATTTCAATTTTAGTTATTGAAAATTGAATTATTTTAGTTTATTTGCAATATAACTTTAATATTGAGCAGTCAGAATTAATTTAACACAAAAAGATTCCAAGTTTGCAGTAAATAATTTTTTGAAAGAATATAGTTTAATTACAGTTTTCACTGTGAATTTGCACTAACTGTAACAGGAAATGATACACGTGGTACGAAGAAGTTTTCAGCAAAGTTTTAAGTAAGTTTTACTTAGCTTCGCTTATAAAAGACAATAAGTATGTTTTATTTGGAATAATATTAGAAAATCTTATTTTGTTTGAATTTTATAATAAAGTTTAATTTTAATTTTCAGTCAAGAAGTTTACTTATTTCAAACAAAAAACCTGTCTTAAGAAAACCTTCACAAGAGAAGTGGTCCTGTACTTGGAATATTGGATAAAGGTTATTTATTGAATGCCAATTCTAATTTCAAGTTGTAATGATGTTTAATAAAAAATTTTTGAAGTATTTCCAGAAAATATCCTCCTGTCTATCTTCACCAATAAATGTTTATAAACGATTTTAAAAACGCGAAACACAAGTGTAGATAAACCAGTCAAAAAATTATGTATAGACATTTGGTCGGTTTTGCGGATTTCTACATTAAACTTTGTTTCTAAGATTCAACACTGTTCAACAGCTAGTAGGCTAGCCCATTCCTTGATGTACAGGTATAATACATAGTTATTTAAAGATTCGTAAACTTTTTTGGGACGATGATTTTTTTAATCTTAATTTTTCTATGTGTGAATAGGTAATGAAGGTTTTCAACAAGGTTTTATGAACTACATTCTATGTATGTTTTAGCACTTACATACTGTCCCTTGAGTTCCAGCATCTTGGTTAACAGGGGTCCCTGGTTATATCTTTAACGTAGTTTAACAGTTTACAGTTTTATTTTAACCATCAGACACATTGAATATTTTAATGTATCGTTCTAGTGAATATTACAACTTCATATACCCTAAAGTTTTTTTTTATTTTGGACAAAGATAGCCTCTTGACAGGAGGCGCCCCCTACCCCCAACCTTATCCATCCCGAATATCATGTTAGGTTCCTTTAGGACTAAGTGCAATCAGGAGTTTCCTCATCATTTTGTCCTGAGCAAACAGAACATAGAATTAAACATACTAAATAAAAAAAATAATTCGTCGCTCTCAGCACCAACTGTAAAATTTAATTAAGATGCAGCCTGTAATTTACCACAGATTATGAAAACCACGTGTATGTTTGAAATAACTTTTTGAAACGTCACTTCTTTTTTAAGCATTACATTTATTCAGACTGCATCAAAAAACTACTTTTTGATTCAAATTCATTATTGAATTTTATTTAAGTAACTACATGATTATGAAGTTGGTACTAATTAATAAATTAAAAACGTAGCATCCCTTACGAATTTAATTTGAAATAAAAGTTTTCAAAACGTGTTGTAGTTATTTTATATCGATTCTGCTACCCGATAGTCTTGTGATATGATCACAATAACTCATAAGGAAATTTCCAAAACATTACTAGATTTTACTAGAGTTGCTTTTTATTGTTTAACGCCTGCAGAAGTTTTAGACGCAACTATAGTTCAGCTATGAAATTGCATTCTGTTTTGAAAATGCGTTCCGTGATTCTTACTTACAATAAAATGTACAAAACTGCCTACCAGGTAAATCTATTTTTTTTATCTTAAGCGATTAATTGCCACTAATAACAATAGATCTGTCAGATCATAGATCTCATTCTAGGCATGATATATTAAACTATGCTCTGGGATAATGTATTGCATTATTTCTTTCATTATATTTGCTTAAGATTTATATCTGTTAACTAGTCATTGACTGAAGCTTTTGAAACAGTTAAATTATTTCCAACACTCCCTTTCCTAGGATCGTCGACTATTTCTAAAGGTAATCTTAGCAAACAAACTTCAAAAACGGGGAATGCATTTAAAGAAGATTATCAAATGAAACAAACGGCAAGTGTGAGGTCTCAACGTTGTTCAAATCAATAATTTTGCTACCGCTATGTCTGTAGCAGACTTACTAGTCTAACGCTTCCTCCGAACAATAAAGCATTCATATTTGTTATCTTCTTAATTAATTTAAACTAATGTTTTTTTAGCGCTTACAAACTAACTTTATAACTATGCTTCAAAATAGGAAAAATGTATCTGTTCCTGCGTCTCTTTTATGTCTGACCAGACTAATGGACAGACTTTGTTTAATTTTCTTGAATGAAAGAGAGAAACTCTGATTTATTACATGATTAGTAAATCCTTTGGGAAGTCGCTTATACAAAACCTCTTGGAAAAGTTAGCAGATTATATTTCAGAGACTTAAGATTATTACAGTGTACCTATGTCATAGTAAACACTTCACTTCTCGTGTTTGGCTTCGAGATGAGGTCCCTGTTGAAGACAATGTGTGATCTTCTTCATTTGTTTTACGACAATTACATGGTATAACATCTTGGACACTAAAATTAAAACTACATAAAAATTGTTAAATAAAAAATCGACTTCATATACTTGTAAAGTTTTTAGCAAAAACATAGGAATTGAAAAGTAAAAATAGTTTTGTATTCTAAGAAAACGTAAGTTATCTCATGAGATTTTATTCATCCAGAATTGAGACTACTCAATATTGAGGTTAAAACAAAAACAATGGATGCAATTATAATTTAGAACGTCGTATTTTACACAGTTTGAAATGTAATTACTCTGAATACGGATCGCGCATTCAGAGTTGCCATTACTGCGCAAGGAAGATTAAATGCGAATATTTATTATTTATATTGCCACGGGGACTTATATATCTAAGGACACAACCTCTTATACACATAAATACAAAATATAATTATATTAACTAATTACCAGCTAATTCTGAAATCAGTGTCCATTATACGAGTAGTTGGCGCGACGATATTTTAATTATCGCGTTGCCTGTTGTTTTATGTAATGTTGTAAACTGCGAAAATCTATTATTTTTTGCTTTATGCAATTCTACGGTGTGCGACCAATGAAAAGTATGCATATAACAAATAATATTTATATTTATTTTTTAAATACGCTTATCTTGAAATTTGGTGGCGTTTTCCAAAAAAATTATCAAAACTCTGTGTTCTCGGTTTTGAACATCATAGGTATTCTCAAAATATAAATTATTTTTTACTTTTTAATTACTTGTTTTTGTCATTAACATTTTTTACGATTTGTATATTTAATTTTTTTTATTTCCAAAAGTGTGCTATATAAATAATTATATATTTTAGAATTCATATTTGTTAAATGTTTAACGTTTGTTAATTCACATACATTTGTTTTTTGAAAGCTGAAGAAAATATTATGTTGAACTAATGCATGATGTAACATTTTGTAAGTAGCAAATTCATAATGGGAAATTCATATGAAGGTAATATAATGAAAATCCATGCCAAAACTGTGAGTATAATTGATGACTTTATTACATAATCAAAGTTGTAAGCATTACTGGAAAGCGTATGCGGGCTCCCTAAAAAATAACCTGCCGTCCACCAATCACATCACGCGCGTTGCGCTTGGAACATTAACAACATAACGTTCTGGTGCGATTAAATTTCAATCACATATCAGTTTATCGCTGTGCACAATTGGGTTATAAACTCCACGAAACTGAAATGTTACAACACGTGAATCGTTCCGTACCTAAATGTGTGACATTTCGCAAAATTCATTTGCAATTTCATTCCTCCCTTACTTAAAAAATAAATGGACTCAAGTTGATATTTTATGTTTATCAGTGAAAATTAAGTGAATCAGTGTTATCCCAATCAAGAATTGAAAGTGGAGGAAAACGATTCTGATACGATCAATATATTACTCTGAGATTATAATCAGAGTGATATTCAGCACCAGTCTCACTTATCACATGCATCTAACATGATTAAAATTTTCAATATTATTTTTCTATCAATATGATTTGATAGCAGTTTATTTATGAAAAGTGACACGAACGTATGTGCAGTTTTATTTTACATTTATTTTTTAGTGCACTTATTGCTCTCAGTCCTAATCAAAATGTACCGTTATTATACCCACCACGTATGTATATTTTCGGTCATATAAACAAACGAGTGAAATACTGAAATAAATATTGAGCCGGATCCTGACAACCAATACGGGTCTCATTCTTTCAAAGTATGTATTGCGCTAATTTCTTATCAACAAAACTTTCTGTTCATCTCATTAATCCATTACTTTCTTATTGCACATGTTAAACTGTCTATATGTTAAGCAGGAATAGTAGGATTAATGTTTGAGATCCGTTTAACAATACATAACATTCTTTAGAGCTACTATAGTTCAAACAACTTCTACAACTATTTCAGTCGTTATCACCGAGTATACTGTGGTTCAATGCTGGTGGCAATATTTTAATTCGAGAAATTTTATTTCAATTTTATGAATAATTTCTTTTTTAATCTTTGTGGCATCTCACAGGGTTAGGTTCTACGTTTATAATATCTAATATTAGAGAAATTGTTACGCAGAGTACTAAGAGCATTTTTTTAATCAGTCCATTTTTAGTTTTGTAAAAATGTGTCATATATTGGAAATATTCATCGGTCTTACCCTTAAATCCAATTTATTAATCTTCCTTATGCATCCTCGATAAACTGGATTTGATTCTAAAGAAAAGTAGAATATCTCTACCACTTAAATGTCAAGAAATTACAGCTTATTGAATTTTCCACCAATAAAACAAATATTACAATTACTTAAACTGTGTATTATACCTGAAACTTGGAATAATTGCCTCGATATTATTCTTAGAAAAAATATGAGGTCCCGCAACTGTTTTAGGTCAATCAGCTCTTATGCACGGATAATTGCTATGGACAGGAAACCCTATTTCTTTCCTTCCATCATAGTCTGTTAGTGGCCCTCGTATTCCTTACTTTGTATTCCGGAGTTACTTTATTTTACCTGGTTCTCTTCAAGTCCGTAAGTCAAATACGATGTACCTATCATCACGTCTCACTTGTAGTATCTGTTCAATTATTGCAATCAAATACTCAGGCATCTGCATAGCCATTCAAAAGTTAAGCCAGATGAAAGTTAAATGTTTCATCTATACATGCCGTGAACTGTGCTTGCTACTTCCACATGCCTACATCTGGAATCTGTACTGAAGGTCCTATGCCCACTTTCCTTCTTCTGTTCCCGCTGAAATTTAACCACTTTCTGCAATCTAACAAAATAAACTGGTTTACAAGATTCAACTTGATATAGGCTACTTTAAATGTTAGTATTCCCTTTTTTCAAGAGGACATAAATATGTGTCACCTGTGAACACATATTCACAGTATATATCTTTACTTGATTGCTAAAGATATACATTGGCATTTTTCCTTACTTTGCCTTTTGTAATACGAACAAATTAAGTTCAATCAATTGACTGACTCTATTAGCTCAAAAACAATCACAGTGTGTAAATTAAATTATAGTTGTCTTCATCAAAATACTGCCTAGGATAACAAATCATATTAGATATCAACGGCAATGCAAACTTTGACTTATTACTTGAACTCTACGGATATTGTGTAATCTCGTATTTATCCGGTGCTTTAGTTTTATTAGACAGCTACATTTATTTTGCATACGATAACATCCAGGAATTCGTGAATCAGTGTGAAACATTTCGCGTGTAATAAAAGCCGGTAAACAGTTTACGACAGACATTAACTAGCGGTGATGGAATGTACGGTTTACTGGGACCGCAGTCAGCCAATGGCGTGCACTGTATGTCATATTCTGCGCCATAAAACGTGCATCAATCCAGTCTGGTGACATTGCTGTCCTTGACTGTTTACTGGCATTATTACTGCACAATAAATTATCTCCAGACATTTACTCTTAACATGAACAACCTCTCTCATTTGTCATGTCAATGTTGACGTTTGGAAGAACGAAATTGGTTAAACCTTGAGGCCAAACACAATAAATTTAACGTAAGAAACTGTGTGAGTTTTATCGTGAGTACGTTGTTAACCAAACTAGCTATTTAAAGTATATATTGCCTTCATACATCTTAAGTATAGCATTCAATCATTTCATTCAATACTTCTTATAATACGGTTGGGTTATTTTTTGGTAGATTTTCTATAGAAAATCATCCCATTGCAATTGTCCGATGATCGATTTCTTCCTCAGTATTGATTTCTCTACGATTAAAATGAAAACTAGGTCGTGTACTTTTCAAATTGTTTCTCTGCTTTTGGACTATTATAATAGTGGAGCCAAACTACTCTTGGTCAATGATGTAAACAGGCTCAGAGAAAGCAAGGGAGAAATAAGGACGCGCGCGCGTGTGTTTGTTTGCTTGTGCGTGCGTGCGTGCGTGCGTGCGTGCGTGCGTGTGCGTGCGTGCGTGCGTGCGTGTGTGTGTGTGTGTGTGTGTGTGTGTGTGTGTGTGTGTGTGTGTGTGTGTGTGTGTGTGTGTGTGTGTGTGTGTGTGTGTGTGTGTGTGTGTGTGTGTGTGTGTGTGTGTGTGTGTGTGTGTGTGTGTGTGTGTGTGTGTGTGTGTGTGTGTTGTGTGTGTGTGTGTGTGTGTGTGTGTGTGTTGTGTGTGTGTGTGTGTGTGTGTGTGTGTGTGTGTGTGTGTGTGTGTGTGTGTGTGTGTGTGTAGAGTGTTAAAATTGTCACGCACAGGCTTGATAATTTCCGAACAAATACTGGCAAAGAAATAAAACTTTATACATCATTACTGCACCTATAAATCTACTTTTTTATGTACCTACCATTTTTTGTTTTGCCAGAAGGATTGCCCGCAAGGAGCAGAAGGAGTCATGAGAGAATAGGTCGAGTAGTAATTAACGGTCTTTATTATTAGATTACAACGCCGCAAAATGTTCATTCTTTAAACAATTATATTCTTGTCTTGGCTCAAGTAATGAAACAAACTTAATAAATTAACACTTTGTTAAGGTAGTTATTGACTCCACGTCCAATGGAGGATCCAAAGAGTTCCGCAATAACATTTAATGTTAGCATAGCTCAAGATGTACATCATTATAAAGGGGTTGTTTAGCAGATATGAACGATGTAGGGAAAACCCTAGTATCAATTATTATAACAGTAAGTTCTTATTTTTTAGGTTGGGCTTTGCATGTTACTTGATGTACATCTGAAACCTATGTACATCTTGAGCTATACTTACGTTGAACTCTTTGTCGAACTTCTTTTCTAACACTTCTTATCCTTATTTCCACCGTGCTTTCTCTGAGCCTGTTTACACCACTAGGGAATTTTTTAAATACTTTGACTTAGCTATTATATGTTTTCCAGGAGCCGAGAGCCAATTTGAATTGTTTAAGTGCACATAATTGTTTTTAATCGTAAGAAACTCGATCATCGGACAATTGCAATAGGATTATTTTGTATAGAGAATCAATAATAAGAAACCCAACCGAAAACCGATGGCATCACTTCAGCTTGAGCCATAATGTATTTTTTGTAAAAGATTATGAGAAGAATTTAATAAGATTTTATTTTATTTTTATATATACAGACAATATATATATATATATATATATATATAATATATATATATATATATACAAGCCCAAACAAGTTGCAACTTTAATAGCTAATGTACAAGACTTGTAGAGAGTTTCGTTTACTGCGAATATTCAAATTCCCATATAATATATTTTTGGAATTCATATGTTGTGATAACTCTTCACAAGATGTTCATCATACCATGTATGTACAGTATGTGTATACTATATATTAATTTACCAAGCGATCAGTCTTTTATTTTAACATTATAAAGAATACACTGTATTCTGGTATAATACAAATTTGTCCTCATACATATTAATGCATAAAGTACTGTATCAGTTATAATAGTCACACAAGACATGCAACTTGTGGACGATTATCAGCAATTATTTGCCTCGAAGCACGCTATAAAAATATTATGGCGTGTGTGTATTTATGCTTCATAATCCTTACCCAAAATATAAAACTTACGCCATTATTGTTAATGTGCATGTACAAAATGTATAATTTCGCACACATTTTATTTTTGTAAACATAAACTACATAAAGCTTTGATTTATTTATTTTTGTATCAGTTTCCTTTTCTTTCTTTTAGTAAGAAATCGTTGTATTCACATATACTGGTCTCTTTTATCAGTTTTAGTTCATTTGAAAGCTGTATGAGTTTTTTTAACAGTATCAGTCTTCAATCACCCAACAAGAATATGGACAAGGCCAACTCTGGAAAAGCTTGAGAAGTATTGTAATGCTATTGCGGATCATCATGATTTATGTCACAACACAGGTCAGTGCACAATACGAGTCTTAAACATTGAGTAAAACATGATCTTCTTCCTTCCAGAGAAGACAAGATATTAATCTTTCTTTTGTTTTTTATAAAAACCGTAACACTCAAGTTTATTCAGTTGGGAACATGCTATAAAAGTCTAAGATATTAGATAATACCCAAGTTAAAGTTGTAGACGATTCCTCCAATTGCTAGATCATCTCAAAGATTAAAGTACTGAGTAAATAACTGCATGTTTATTTTTAAATATAGATTGTAAATTATCTAGGACATTGCTGTTATTAAGAAACAATAAAGGATTCTTAAGAAATGTGTTTTAGACAATAATTACACCAATACATCAGTCCTATATTTTCACAACCTACAGTTTCTTTCATATTTTCATCATAGTATAATTGCTTTAAAGAATTGTAGTGTTTCAAAAACGGAAATGTTCTTCAATTTATTTGCCAAACATTTTTGACAACGTAAATTAAAATATGCAAATATAGACCTTCACAACAAATGTAAGAGTATTCTTATCGGGATAAATTAAATATGTTCTTCTTTATGTTAATTTCAGGTTTAGGTTTGACGAGAAATGTGTTCATTTATGTACAATATCTTAGAAGCCAGAAAAATCTAATAATTCATCTTGATTAAAAAAAAATTATTAGTTTTAAAATTTATAAATTTTGATGAATGAATAATTTTTTATGATCTATTGATGGCTCAACAAATGTATGCGCATGACTTTTAACCCTCCTGATATCACTTTAACAACTTCCCACATCTGTCCTAAACCTATTCAATGTCTTTTATCAATTGAGCCCGGGTTCATCTAGGAATAAGATTATTCAAATTTGATATTAAATATCTCTGATAACAAAATTCGTTTGAAGAGATGAAATCTTATAGAAGCTGAGTGATGTCGGGAATGTCGTAGGTATATGAGCTGTAAGCTAACAGCAGACGAATAGTAATCTGCCCGAGTATCAACAGCGAATTGATTGTTGAAGATGGAGCTTGTATTGGCTACTCTTAATTTATTCACTACATTGAGAAAGCACCAAACAATACTAATAACTTTTTATTTAGTGAAGCCTTTCGATAGCAATGCTATCTTCATCAGACACATCACACCATATAAAAAAATAAAGAAAAGCACATTGGTTCTTTTAGCCTAAGTAAACATAACTTACTAACATCGCATTGAAAATGCTAGTTGAAATACGTCTTATTGTCTGAATGTCAATCATTATATTGTTAGGCATTACACTACCAGCTTGTTTAATACGCTTGTTTCTGATGAATTAAGATTAAAATGCATTTTTATAAACGAAAAGGCAGTATGTTCCGAACACAGCAGATAACTAAAAGGGCAGTGAAAATATGTTCCTCAAAAGCATCGAATTAATAGAGATTGATTAATTGGCACCTTTGGAAAGCATGGTCGGAAACTAAAAGTACTTTTGTAATGTGAATTCCTTAGTCCCGAACACGGCACTGCAGAGCGGCTTAGTATACTTATTATTGTAGCCGAAGCTGCTTTAATCACTCCACTCAACATAAAATCGGTATCTAAATACAGCGCAATATGTCAAACCGCTGGTGATAGATCTGTCATAGTAAAAGAAATCTGTATCAGGAACGAATCGGTCACGTGGTCTCTCCACACTGCGTGACTGAAACTGAGAACAACAGCTTAGTGTACAATTGAAAGCCGATACTCAGCTGGACTAACGTTTCACATATTGCCTCTGTTTCTTTAAAAAGCAATACGTAAAGTAAGTTTGTGTTTAGGTGTTATGTAAAAATTGATTGTAATTCTTGTACGAGTAGAATACACGGAATCGCAATGGAATGCTGAGTGAAAACGAGTCGTAGGAACTATGAGAAACCTCGATAAATTTCAAAAATCTTTACCAACTTTTATGACATGTGAAAAGTCTTCTTATTGCTGATTGGAGTGTTTCATACTGGGCTGAAAGCACACTCTTGCACCTGTTTCTTTATAAATGGGTGTAATTAATATCGTTATCGGTAAAACAGGTGCGAAGTGCTTACACTTTTACATACGTTAAATAATGAGCTTCGAATTAATAGAGGAGGAACTCAATAAAACTTGTTATACATGAGTGAAATTTTGCTCCGAGAGATATTTTAACTAACTCTTGATATGTAGAGTTTTTTAACAAAGGTTATTTAGAAAATATCGTATTCTTAAAACCCTTGATAATTAATGTTAGATCAGCGTCAGATAACCACATTCAGACCGACTATTTGGCTACAAGTGATGACGTCTCTTTATCTAGTTTTCTGGCGATGAAATAAGTTTTATCTATGAGTAATACGATCAGTTTTAAGTGTATCAAGCTCATAAGTATAGTTAGAGAAAATAATTCTCATTCGTGTTTTTTTTTTTTTTTTTTTTTTTTTTTTTTTTTTTTTTTTTTTATCCTTTCGATATCATTTCAGTTAAGCCTCTACTAAAACTAGCACGCTGAAGATCAATACTTTACTTTGTAGAAATGTGTGATTGCTTATACAATGTAAATTTGACAATGTAAAATGCTCTCGACTCCTGAACTAACGCCGAATAATAAGGTTCTGGAAAAACGGGTCAGCGTGTCACTCATTCCTCGACTGTAACCATCCGACACAAGCGTTACTTTTACATACGTCTGAGTTATCAAGTAAAGAATGTCAAATTTGATGCTATTGAATAATTGTTGACTTTTTACATATTTTCTTATTTACTAAAGGACCTTTACCAATTTTGTGTTTGGAAAGTCTTACCTTAGGTTTGCAATATTAAGGCATTGTCATAGTAAACGTTTCGTTATCGGAGAGGGTATTCTAAATATGAAATCTGTTTTCAGACAAATTAAGAATCTCATATTTGAGCAGACAGTTATCTTGCGCCGTGACTGGACTCAAAGTTTTGTCAGAATGACGGCAGTACAGCTGGAAAGGTCTGTGAAGTTAACCCTGCCCATATACAAATACTATTTTATTAAACATGATTACTGCTCATTTGTAAATTATCGTCCGCTTCATTCGTTGTTGGGAAAAGCGAGACGTCGTTACTTCATATGAACTAAGTTAGCCTACCCGCTTCATTACGATCACTACCATAAGAAGGATCACTACCATAAGAAGGATCACTACCATAAGAAGGATCACTACCATAAGAACTGTGTCACCTTTGCTATAAGTGCTCCATTAGTGGTCATATGGTTGAGTAAGAACAGGAATTACGGCCAACTACCGCTTCCTGTGTAAAAGGTTATACAAGTAACATTTCATTTTATTATCCCTCAGTTACTAAGAAACTTAGGATTTAACAAAAATTTCATAGTAACATACCTTATACAAATAAAATAAAATAAAAGATTTAAAGAGTTGGTTTAATAGGTTTTCTATTTTGCATGTCTGATTTCAGGTCTGCAAATTACGACACACATACGGTAATGTACACACACTATGGGTAGTGTAATTTGCTATTAAATTAAATGTCCGTTTAATTCGTCTTCCGTTTAAGTTCCATATTGAGATGTCTTTTCGGTTTAAGTAACATAATTCTGAATTCAGAAACAAATTTAACCATCTATAGTGTTGCATGAGTTAATTTTAGTAGCTGAATGTTAATAAACAGCTTAGGAAAATAAATGTGTTTTTTACTTTTCAAATTTATTGCTATGAAATGCTCAAAACTTTTTAAATAAGCATGTTAAATATTAATTAAGTTAAAGATTGTGGCCATTTATGTCACCTGACCAACAGAAAATGAACAACTGTCTATAAAAGACGATAAACCGCGATGGTTTTGAATTTTATTATTCATTGTAAGTTTCCCTCAGCAAAATAAATATCGATTGTAGCTTTTGTAACACCGTTCAACTTAACTGTTAAATATAATTCAAAATGTAAATTAAAATACATTTTTAAAGTTTTCATTCATAAGGAAACATAAGCGAGTTTATCCATAGTTAAAGAACTCAAATTATACCAGTAACTGAAGATCACTTGTTATTTTTAACGCTATTCCGTTGTTAAATAAAGGAATTCTTTCTATCAAGAGATACGTTTCAAATAAAGGATGACGTAGGCGGTGACGACGTTGTATTGGTTTAATGTCAGTATCAAACCTTTGCTCTTTCTCGACATTAAGATCTTGCAAGCTAAAAATGTATTATTCATTTATACATTTTTTTGTGCTCAGTGCTTCGTTTGCTTGTTGTAACAACGCAATCTAGAAGCTTAATTCGATATTAATTCTTTTATTGATTCAATAATCGCTTATCACTAATTACAAAATGTGGTTAATACTATTTTGAACATCTATTACAACAAGCGGAAACAAACTAGAAAAGAGGTAGGTAATAGAACAGGAAATGTGTTACCGGAGTGGTTATAGAATCTCCAGTGCTGAACTCGTTTGTTTCATATATGGGATATTTGGACGGAATGGGATACAATGCTCCTCATTATTGCCTTAGGTAGACAGTAATATTATCCTTTTCTGGAGCTCATGTAACTCCTGCAAACAATCTTTGTAGTGATTTTTCTAAGAGTGACATAACACTTGAGATCCAAACATGAACTGTTAAGCTCTGAAAAAACCAAAGAACGGACTACGTAATGGCTTAAGAGAAAAAAAAACAATTTTTATGGCTTAAGGCATTCTTTCAGAATAGAGCCAGTCTCAAAGACTGCTAATTTCGATACTTCAAAATTGAAATTCAAAGATGCATGTAAAAATTCCTTCAGGGAGTTTGAATTGCTGACTTTGCCCTCTCTCTATATCCTTAAGGTTGCTCTGTACTGCCGATTCAAGTGTGAGTTGGTCCAAGGCAGGACGTTCACCAATATGGGACTAGGGGCCGGGACAACTTCCGTATTTAGCAGCACAGAACTGCCACGTTCGAACGTTTGCCATCGGAGGTTGGCGTACGGTTCATAAATAAGCTCCCTGATGAGATAAAAAAATTTAAATAATCCTAAAACATTCAAAGCTCGATTGAGAAACCTATTGGTGTCAAAGGTGTTCTACTCCGTTGAAGAGTTTTTGAAGAGCCGCTGGGATCAAATTTGAAATTAATTTAAATGAATTGGTTAATTCCTTTTGTTCTGTCCTAAATTGTAAACAGCATAGCTGAAAACTTTTTAATAAATGAAATTACGTTTATTTAAATTAATTTATACAGTTCAATTTTATTTTACTCCTTATATATTGGCGATTGCATACAATTTTCTTAAATTTTAAACGCAATAAAGATGTATCATTATTATTATTATTATTATTATTATTATTCAAGGGCACCATCAATGCGTGCAGATCAATAACCGCCGGAACACAACTTACTACCTCGTCTTATCAAAAAACACACGGGAGTGCTGAGCAACTGTCCTTCTCTTCTTGTCCTACAGTCCAAAAAGCGTCGGAAAAGCCATCGCCACTTCATAGCCAACATGTGTTGTGTATCACCTTACTTTACGTGCGCATCAACATCCAGTACGTGGAACCGACGCAACGCTGGACATCTAAATGTTGCATCCCTCTTGTAGTTTGCATTCTTGAAGGTAGGTAGTTAATTCGAGTTTAGAAACACATTCTCTACCAGAGATTCCAAAATAAGTCACATCTACTCAGTCTGTTGAGGTGGAGATATTTTACCTCTTCCTAACTTCAAAATCGTCCGTTAAACTGTAAAATTTTTCTCCCATCTATTTCCCAGCAAGAACTTCGTAAATAGTTATTCTCCGTCAATGTGACCTTAGATTTTATATGAAGAAATTGTCGTGCTTTTTTACGTTTATAAATCCTAAATACACGTATGGGCAGCATCAACCATTGTCGAAGCGAATAACGAACGGAGTTCGTTCCTAGTAGTCTCAACTTTCAAAAAGTTACTGTACCTGATGAAAACCTGACATAAAGACGAGAAAGGATATCGTATCCACTCATTATAGAAAAAAGTAAAAGTCCCTACCCACATTTTTCGGCCCCAACTAGATCTTGGAGTGCAAGTCCGGGTAATGCCACTGCATAGAAAAAGATTACTTAAGAATAAATTGTTTATTTTTCCAAGATCTGTAACCACCTGGATCTTTACACTTCGCTTAGGGCCGGTTTAAGGGCAAGCCACTAAGCTTCCACCTCTTAACTTGTTTCAACTTTTAGAAAATCACTCTGTATTTCCACAAGAGAATATATTTCTAAAATTATAAAGAATTGACTCGCTATTTCTTAATCTCAGAGCCCATATTTCATGACAACCTTCAAACACGTCTACAAAATACAAATGACAAAACCCTGACACTTGAAACTCCGTTGAACTCTGCTAAAGGATTTACTTGGTCTCTTTAAAAATGTTTACATTTCAAAACGTAATAAAACCTTAAGAATCCCTTATGTTGTGTACAGCTTAACACCTTCTCTAAAGTGCTATACTAAGTGAGACTAACGACTCCCATTGGGAATGTGCGCCGCAAGGCGTCTACTGCAGTCAACGTGTTAAGCAATACGTTATATTCTGACGCGTTTCGCACCATTACGGCATTGTCAAACGCACACTCAAATAAATCATAAATGCAGTGTAGGTCCACAAACACATAACACAAAATAAATTTAAATTAAAACGTTGCCTACGCGGGTTGTCAAAGTTAAAACCGTTAAATATGTGGAGAGGGATCCACCATTACAGCGAAGTTGAGCATCGACACGGACTGGTTGGTTTGTTCCCTTACATGTCCCTGGTCCAGGCATTTTCCTTATTATCAGTTACATCTCGCTCAAGTCCACCGCTTCGTTTGTATTTCTGTTATCGAAGACCTGCCATTGTTCTTGTCGCTGATTCTTTCATTTAAAATGTTCTCACTTGTACAATGGCCTTACACTGACCACATATACAGACAAGACAATGGCTTTAACAGCGAGAACTGAAACTAATCACAGGTTTCCACATTTAAGAGGAAAGACAAAGCAATCCTCCAATGTAACCTTAAATCTGCTGCTTCGTAGTGTTGCAGTTGATCGACCAATGGATCCTCATGAACTACCTTCACACTTGTAGGGAGATTTTCTTGTTTTTTAACCAATTTCTCTCAGTTCAGCTCATATTTTTATGTAACTGTTGGATTTGATAGAACTCTTATTCAAAGGATTATCAAAATACTACAAATGTAACTACTGTTGTTTCTGCAAGATGTAGTTGTACCCCATAACGCTCGTGCTATTAACGAAAATAACATAAATGTTGATTATATTCAGGATCTGTTACAATTTAATGCGAATCAGAAATTATTTATAAAAACTAACTTTTTGACATCAGTCAGTATTCAAAAAGATTTCAAGACTTGGCTTGATCTTTAATACTTTTGATTTCACTATTTTGTAATCTTCACTGAACCATTCATCCACTTTAAATTTAAAACTGCCCAAATATACAGTATTTCTTCGCAGTAGTGAATTTATTTTGCTATTTCAGTACTTTTAACGGAATCTCTTGGACATGCAAAATATTTATAATTAAATATTCCAAAAGTTCGTTCAAATGATCTACTTCTGAACCCGAAAAATGTTTCCAATCCCTACATTAACGTAACTGGATCTTAACTTGAAATAATTATAATAATTAAAACTTATTCAGGAAGTTTAATAATAATTTGAAAATCGAAATTAAATCAAATTTATAATCACCATCATCTAGAAATATTAGTACATATAGATACTTATTCTATACAATACCAGAATTAAGAATATTTTAATATGTTTTATGTGGTTATACTGTAAATTACAATTATTATTTTTTATAATCGAAAATTTAAATACCGTACGTCTATACAAAATATATAATATAAACTTGGTGTTTTAAATAAAGGTTAGTACTTTACTTTGTCCTTGAAAAACCTACTAAACAAATTGAAAACTGAATGCATGGTAATAGTGTGTATTTATAAATTATTCCAGCGCTGTCAAACGGCATGCCTGTCCCCTCTGTCCTACTGCATAACCACAATGCTCGTCGCTCTATGATTGCACTTGACCACAATCCTATAGAGGAGGTTAAATGTAGCACGGTTATTGATTTCAATGTTTCACAGAAGCGTAAAACCACTGTTTGCTAATTCGTAAAAAGTTTATATAAACCAAAACAATATGTTTTAAATGGAAATTTCATATTGTTCACCTCTAAGAATGAGAGGAAATGCGCTTTAGTAATTTAGTGGGCAGTCTTTACTTTTTCTCCTAATTATACTTTAAATCTACTTAATGAAACTTACATACATACAATGTTGGTTCAACTTTTCTTTATTAAATATTCACATCTTTATCGATATAAGTATTTTAACTTCTGGATGCCTATAAATAACACACTGGCAATCCTAGCTTCCTGGATGTCTGTAAATTGCCAACTACATTGTCCTGCAAAAATGCGTACACTTCATAAGCCTTAACAAGTTTGGATGTTAAAGAAACTCTAAACTTTGTGTCTTTCGGTTGTGGATTCGAGGTTCATGGAAGAATGGGCCACTCACGAAACCTCCTATTGTCACTAAAATTCAGTCACTGACATCGGATTAAGACATAAGTTTAACAAGGAACACAGGTTAGTCGGAGGGAATCCATCTGTCTATCGCACACGAGACAAAGTTCAAAGCGGCACTACTACTGCAACCGTATTCAAGACGCAAGATTATAGCCAACGTGAAAACGGAGAATATGTTAAGATACCACTCGTCACGAGAGAGTCAACGCAAGGTGGTTATACAGAAGGATTCAACCCATGCACCTTGGTAGAGAGAAATTAAGACTGTTTCTGCTACTTCGTAACGCGGCGAGCTCCAAAACGAGAGTCTACTGCCAAAGAAAGAATAAAGAGCGAAACCTTTGCCGATCTAGCGCTACTGCAGCATGTCATGCTTAGAACGACTCCGGCGGTTTACTGACGGTTCAGGTGGGCGTCGAGGGATAGATAGATGGGACCACTCGATGAGCTACCAATGGAAGAAGTGGTGGGTAGGTCGAAAGTACTGAATCAGCTCACTGGTTCTACCTTGCAATGTCCTGAACTATATTAAAGATAAAACTATATACTGCAAATATTATACACATCCGTCCAAACTGTTGAACTAAAAAACAAGCTTTTAACAAACAAGTCTTATTTTGATATGTAGAACTTAAATGATGATTTTTTTACAATTATAATCCGTATACGACTATTTCAGGTAAGTATATTTAAACCCTAAGAAATGGAAAAAAATTTCATGTGTACAAAATATACTGTCAAAAAATTAATTTTCATCTTTTCAGATGAAAATTGCAATTAAATTCAGAGATGATTTTAACAGTTTGCATTTTGTTCAATGAATACTAAGATGTAAAATAATTTATTAGTAACTCTAGTTAACCAAAACAGAATTGATAAATATTACTCTGAAAGTTATTTTTAATTACTTTTATATGAGTATAACGAATAATGAACTACCACTTTTTAAATTATTTTATTAACATACTCGTGTTCGGTATTCAACTATCATCAGTGTACATTAACCTCCCACAATTCATTGTACTAATATAAAGATAACCCAGTTAAAAATATAACAGATATTTGTATGTGATTTATTTCTTTTCAATTTTGAATCTATGCCTATACATTTACTTAGCATTATGTAAAGGATATTTAAAAATCAATAACACTTATTCGCTATACGAATTTATTTAGATATACATGACGAGTCCATTAATTTGTATCAACTTTGTCACGCGAATGTACAGTATTTAATATATTCAGTTACTATGAAATAAAACCATCACAATTTATTAAGATTTGAAATAAATTCGAGGTTTAATATTGTATTAAAGGAATCGATTGATTTGAAAAAGTCGATGTCTTTGATAGTTGTTGATGTGATCATTTTGTATGGCTTCTTTACAGAGGTACACTGTCAAATATACAATTGTTAAAACTATTGATTTTAAGAAAACGTTTCGTGTTTTTAGTTTAAGTTGTGTTGATTAAGTTTTGGTCAGGTTCCGTTATTTCACCCCATGTTTTTAAATCGCTACTATAGCCACGGAATTGATTGTTTTAACTATTTATGATCATAGCTGAGTACGGAGGTACTAAACTAGATAAACACTGTTAGTTTTCCTTGACGACGTCTTATCAGCATCAGGCATGCCCAGACTGGCGCTGTTATCACTTGCTCATCGGTCTCCGCTGTCGCTTAAGCTATCAGTTCTGCATACTTCTTCTTATCGAAATGAGACGAATGCCTCCGGCCATCAGCGCGGGCTTCGGCAGCACTAAAAGAAAAACATCCCTCGAGATAGTACCTATCAGTAAAATATAAAATTCTAGAGGGGCTGATCAGAAATATAAATTGAAATGATTACTTCACCTCAAACAATCAATTCCGTGGCTATAGTAGCGATTTAAAAACATGGGGTGAAATAACGGAACTTGACCTAAGTTTTTTACGTAATTTTACGGACAGGTAACAATTAACTTAAAACCGATAAAATTGTTATCATACTGATGCTTTGATGTCTTTCAACATAAACGTAATTTAACATTAAACCATTTAACAGTTTTTATGATCTTTACACATACTACATTTAACCTATAAATGTATACGTATAATGACATGTCATGTAACTGCGATCTTTACAGACACAGAGAGTAAAACCCACAACCTTTGGTTATATAACAGTCACCATTAAAATCCGATGCTACTTTTTAATTCTATGAACAATGTTATACGTGTTTTTCAATGTTTTTAATTGTCTACCTGTGAGAAGAATGATTGACTAAATATGGGTAGAAATATCATATTTTAATGTTTACATAAAAGTTCCCAATGCCTTTATTACTACTGTCAAACTCTCTTTGGGGTTTTAACGTATTACCTGTATCTCGTCAGATGCTTTTCCTTCGTTACTAGCAGTGCAGAGTAGGTTATAGCTAAATATAATTGAATTGTCAAGTCATTGAAGACTGTATTTTGGAATGTAAAAATTTAAAGCGACCTTCTTCAGTATTGTGACTGTTGTTCTTCGTGTATTTATAAATCACTGTTCCCATGTGACACAATAAAGTGAAAATATGATTTTCATAAAAAGGAAACATTTATGCCTTACCCATCTTAAGAATCCATGAAATAAAGTCCATTTTTAAATTGAAATGGTAATTTAGTCAGATTAAATACTTGGTCAAACTTGATTGTGGGTTCATCTTAAAACAGTAATCTTTATTAGCCAACATAGAAATTCCAGCTCGTTGAGTAAAATACTAATTGTTCATTAGATACAAATACCCTAATGGACAATGTTTCAATCACTAAGTCAATCTCCACTTGAGGTTATTGCATTTTAGCTTCCAATATTAAAACAGAATTGACTAAGATACCTAAAAACATTTTATAATCTAACAAACATCAACCAATAAAATTCGTACATACACCACAAAATTTATGTCGACAAAAACATAAGGCCGGATGTGTCTGCCCTTTACCCCTCTTAGTCCCGATCATGCCATTCGTGTTCTCTTTGTTTGGTAAATCTCCGAAATCCTATTATCCTCTTAATAAACTATGTCATAGACCTCCAATAATGTAGTTTTAACAAACAAATTACTAATACAACTAGTCATAAGTCAAAATATTAATGAGTTGAGAACACTAATAATTTACCTAACTCAACTGAATGTGCCACATGTATTCAGACTTTCCATTCCTATGGGCTTATCGCCCTATTCTAGGTGCTATCACCCTACTCGAGACCTAATTGCCTACCAAAGAGCCAATCGCTCTACTCTGAGTACGTAACACCCTACTACTCCAGGGCTAAATATTGTTAAATGTTATGGTTAGATATAGGTTGATTAATTGTTTATCAAAATTACACAATTATAAGTATAGAATATGATTTTTATAAATTCCATACATTGAAAGATTCCCCCCTCATTGTTGTTTGTTTTACATTTTTTGGCGTTTCTTCACTTTTACTTAATTAATCATGTTATTCTATTCTGTTCATAGACAATTTCCATTCTAAAAATAAAATAAAGTTAAGTGGTACTTCTAACAGTCACCGAGTTGGAGTGCATTTGCAGACCACAAGAGCAGCTGCTTGACATTCTGTGACAGTGGAAAAGAAAGCAAAAAGAACAGACCTGCTACTGTAGTTTTAATTTGTTTAACTGGCTTCCATACTGAGCTTACATTTCGGTTGGTAGGAGCCAAGAACAAGAATAAAAGCTACAAAAATCTGTATTCTGAACTATTTAAAATAACCTTAAGTACTTTAAGAGTATCACAAAAATGTCATAAAATGTAGTTCGAATAATGTAAAATCCTTGCACTACTCCTCCATAGCAAATCCGCTACACCTCTTGCACATATGCTCAAAAAAAAGGTAAAGAAGTATGGCGAGCAAAGAAAAAAAAACTTTATTCTGTAGTCCATACTTTTCTAGTCAGCTGGCAGGCAGAACCTCACTTCACCCAGCTGTAGTTGAAGTTGAATTTATTTGTAAACACACTAGGGCATTAGGCCAGCGAATTTATTACCCATGTTTGGTTAGCGTATAGACATCCCTCAAAGAAGTAGAAGCTTGATACTCTTAATATTATTTAATGTTAATGATTCTTGACATAAAATAATATGAAAAATCCTAAAGATATCGTGTTTATATGTAAAGCCATTTCAGAAGAAACTAACAAGGGAAACGATTCTTATTGTGACGAACTGGAAAACAGAGGTTTTACAACGAAAATGATTCCTGTGTTGGATTTCACGTATAAGAATATGGATACTTTAAAATGTAAATTGTCTCAGCCAGATATATATTCAGGTAAAATTTGAAATTTCATTTACTTCAATAAAAACTTCACAATAAATTTTACTTTTACATTCAGGATGTAGTAGGCCTAGGCCTACAGTAATATTTTATGGTAAAAGTATGGTGCAGGGTATGATAAGCGACCCCGGTTTTTTTATCGATATTGGCAAACGATATTATTTAATCATAACCGTCAATATAATCAATCGAAACTGATTAATTATTTTGGTACTTTGGGATTATACCGACCACACCCAGACATGAATCGTTATTTCACATTTCGTTTCTACTGATTACTAGATTAGCGTAGAACAATATTTCGTCAATATAAAACAGGAATTGTCTTATCGCAAACCCCTCCCCATCCTCAGACAGAGGTCAAAGTCGAGCGTCTAGTAGATAACGTGATTGCAGTCTCGCCGCCCGTTCAGCTGGTGCATCGCTTTGTTGTACTTCCGTGTTTTACCTCTACATTTCTCCAAACACAAAAATTCAACAAAAACAATCATTTACCAAACTAAACTCTTTATTAAAAAAACACTAAAAACTTGTTTTTATTCTTGATCACATTCCGCCACCCAAAATGCGAGTGCCTCCGGCCATCAGCGCGGGCATTGACAGCACCTTCGGTGCTGCCCCGCGCTGATGTCGACGAAAGAAAAACATCCCTCGAGATAGTACCTATCAGTAAAATATCAAATTCTAGAGGGGCTAATCAGAAATATAAATTGAATTGTAATGGAAAGGCAATTATGTACCGTGCAAATCACGTGATGCCGCGCGGCCTGCCGTAATCAGGATTCTCGAGAAAGATAAGATAACAGCGATCACAATACCTGGAAATGCTTGTAAGTTTGTAATTTTGTAATTGAAGAGTTGTTTTTTCGTTCTATCATGTTTGTTTCTATAAATTTCTATTTTTGTGTTCTTCATACTAGTGTGGTCGGTATAATCCCAAAGTACCATTATTTTGAACTATTAACTTAAATATGTTATATCAACAGCTGTAAACACTTTAGAATAATAAGCGTAGGGTAATATTTCAAATTTACATAAGTAATTTTGATTATTAAAAATGGCAGTCAATTTTAGAAAACTACACGATATTGCTTTGAAAGATCGTGTTTTTGTGGCTTCAACATGTTGGACTCATACCGAAAAACCCATTATGTGAAATATGTGGGAAAGAAACAACTGTAACTGTGAGAGGAGTAAATATGGTCATCTTCAGTTTTCCTAATTTTGGCTATAATAATTTTATCACTGTAAATATTAAATTCATATTTTAATTTGGTAATTGTCACACTAACTGCTGGAGCGGCAAAATACGAGTTTCGCGTTATTAAATTATTGGAATCATCCAGAACAAAACAATATAAGGTTAGACGGGGTGGAAATGAGATATAACAAAGTTCTAGAACATCAAAAATGGAACAATTGTTCAAGCGCACAGCAATATTTCCATGTTCTACATCCACATCGGGCATCATGTGACCTTTTGTGACCATTGTTCAACCTCGTGATGACGTCATCGGATGCGGCGCCATCTTTGCAAACGTAAATGAAAAATAATACTGAAATGAACAGAATTTTGATCCAAATGAACAATGTTTTTCTTAAATTTCGAACTACAAATTAATTAGTTGTTATCAAGTTAAGACGAGTGCCTCCTGCCATCACCTCGGGCTTCGGCCCCGGTGCTGCCCCGCGCTGATGTCAGTGAAAGAAAAACATCCCTCAAGATAGTACCTATCAGTAAAATATCAAATTCTAGTGGGACTGATCAGAAATATAAATTGAATTGTTAATGGAAAGGCAATTATGTACTGTGTAAAAAACTTAATAAATCATGAATACTCCTAATATGAGTACGTATATAAATGGACATTAATAGAGAACACTTACCATTAGTGTGTTCCACAGAATGTACAGAAACTAAATAATCTCGTTTCAGTCGAAACGTAACCTCTTAACATGCCTGACAAAACACTCCGACACACCAATTCACTAAGATTGGTCGAACTAGTGGATGGTTGATCCATGATCGTCACGCACTCACGTGATCCAAACTACAGTACACGATATCTAGTGAAACACTGACTTCTGCCCCGGAGCATTCAGATAACAGATATGCTATCAGTCCCAGCCGCAGATAATATTTACGACACACAAGTTCACTACGATTGGTCGAACTAGTGGATGGTTGATCCATGATTGTCACACACTCACTCGATCCAACCTACAGTACACGTTATCTCTGACTTCTGCCCCAGAGCGCTCAGATAACAGATACGCTATCAGTCCCACCCGCAGCACACAAACAGAACATTAAGAACTTAACTATTTATGTATATACCCTCTAAAATCATGTTATTTGTCATTTGCACCCTCTAAAACCATATATTTTTTATTCATGAGGATGAGCAGAATATGTTGATAACGTCAAATTCGTGATTTGCCACCTCGACCTTTAATCTTATAATTTCCTTTAATTTAAAATTATGATTGTTATTGAGGACTACAGTAACAGTTTATATCGATTGATAGTCTATTTGAGATGCGAATATTAGGTATCGATGACTACATTCTTCAATATAAAAAACCGGGTCCGCTTATCGTACCCTACCCAGTACGCAGCAAAGTAGGCTGTATAAATAGATTAGAGCAGAGCATGATAAGCAGACCAGATTTTTATATATTGCTTATTACAGTTATCGATACTTAAATATTACATAACAGAATATCACCATATCTAAAGTACTAAATTAAAGTTGTGTTTCAAATTATTAGAAATAGTTGAAACAATTATGTAATGTCATAAATAAAGGAACCATAACGGGTAGACTTTAATAAGTGGCCTACATTCGTCATTTGATTGTTTTGATCTAATGTTTCGATATATTTTAAACTTCGGTATTATATAACTGTAATTCGATATCATTGTTAATTGTAAGCAACAAGAATTGTAATTCATTAGCCACATGAATAGTACGACTTTTAATAAACTAAATGTAACATTAACATAAAACTGTTTTAAACATATTACACAATCTTGACAATACAGTATTTACTTTTGCCCGGATAAGCAACAAGAATTATAATTCATTAACCAAAAAAATAATACGACTTTAAAATTTAACAATAACACAAAACATAAAAAAAACTTTTTTAAACATATTAGATAATCAGTTACAATACAGTATTTTCTTTCCCGGATAAGCAACAAGAATTAATCATCAACCAAAAAAATAATACGACTTTTAAATTTAACAATAACATAAAACATATTAGATAATTAATCAAAAAAATAATACCACTTTTAAAGTTAACAATAACAAAACTTTACAATACAGTATTTATTTTCCCGGATAGCAGTGAGCAACCGCTTTTATAAATGAATGAAAGGATTCTCCCCAGACATATGTACTTTCCTGGAGTACAAACATTCACGGAAATGGTCCGCTAGACAGTCTGCCAGTATTCCACTTCTTAAACTTCTTTTTACTGTTCACCAAGAACTTTCAATAGTTTGGGTATTTGCACTGGTCAATGGATCAACGAAGTTTTCAGAATGATTCACGGTAAAATGTACAAATCTATGATCAGTTAAATGAAAGTAAGACTTCCACAAGTCTGTGACTATTTTGGTTTCTGATTTCATATGTTTTAATATCAAAGGTATCAGAGTTTCCGCGTCTCTCTTGTTGTCATCACAGATCTCGAGTCCCTCTTCTATTCCCTTCAGGTACAGTTTCTCCACAGTTGTACTTTCTTTTGTCTATTTTGTACTCATCAACTTCTACTACAACCCCAGGGCCACCCAATGTTTCCTTTCTGTCAAACTTATCATCTAGCCAAATAAAACATACTTCTCTACAAAAAGAAAGCCAGTCACAAACAGTTTTGCTCGACACATTATACTTTTCGTCACTGCATTCTAACATAAAAAGTCATAGTTTGTCTGGTTCAGACGAGTTTAAAGTCTAGCCACCATAACCATTAATCAAAGAAAGAAGACCCTGTTGAGCTTGACTCTATTCAGGCACTATAAGGGGACATGAGAGGTGTAGCAAATAATAAAACTAAGACACGTGATAGGAAAAATTACATTTAATAATAAAGAAAAAATACAACAAAACAAACATCTTAAAACCAAGAAAGACACAATAAATCATCTTTTAGTGTTATTTTGTATAGTTTTCTAAAGTTAACTATCTTTTTAGTTAGTTAAAAGAAGTTACTTATTTAACAAATTGTGTAGAATATGAAAATGTGTGTACAGTTGGTGCAGATGATTTAGTTATTGTTTAAATTAATAACTATTGGATGATTATATCGTTGGGTATAATAATTCAATATCGTTTGATAATATCAATATAAAAACCATGTGAATATTAGTACAAGAGATATAAGAGAGAGGAAAGCCTAAATAATAACAAATTACATTGGAAACGCCCGTGGCCAGCAGTGTAGGCACCTGTCTGTGGCACCACCTCGCACTTCTGAAAAAATAATATAAAGACACCCTTGAGATCCTAGTACTTAAATTTAAGGTCAGATCACATGAGAAAGGCTAAACCATAGTGTCCCAGGCTAACTGTGCGGGCTACGGTGGCACCTTCCACTCCGCACTTCTGGCAAAAAAAGATAAAACTTCCTTGAGGTAGTACCTAAATTCAAGCTTAGATCACTTGAACACTCGTTTTCCGCGTTACCCAAAGTTCTTTAACATGATCTGACGTTAGAAAAGTGGCCTACCCGGAGGCTAACCAGCCAATACAAGAACTAAAGTAATAAAATTCCAAAAATAATTACAACAGTGTATCTTTAGCTAGGAACAAGGGCCGCCACATTTTACACAAGGAAAACCGGTTTAAACTCCGTGTTTATATAAAAAGGAAATAATTGCCGAATTGTTCATTGTAATGCAAGAAAATAACGGTACTTTGGTATTATTCGGAGGCCACAATTCAAAAATGTTTTCCAGTCTGGGACCCAAAAAAAAATATATTATTGGTAAGAACAGACTTTATTTGACTTACTGCAAAAATTACATATCATTATGACAATCGGTTCTGGTTTTTCTGTCTCCAAAAAGAAAGCGTCGTCGGTGAGGATGCCTTTCAGTCACTCTACTATTTGTTATTAAGTTATCCATACGTACCAGATCGTCCAACATGATCTGAAGTTACCGGATCTGAGTGCCTCTAATCATCAGCACGGATTTTTATGGCGCCAACCCGCACTCCTGGCAAAAAAAAAAGGAAAACATCCTTAAAGTAGTACCTAAATTCAAGCTCAGATCTTGTTAGTTATTCTCCCCAACCAGAAACGTCAATGACAGTATTAATATAAGTAATGACATTATTAGAAATACCAGACTATTTGATTTATTGTGAAAATTAAATGTCATTATGATGATTGGTTCTTGCTTTCTGTCTCTCAAAAGTAAGCGATGTCGGAAAGAAGAAGGCCACTTTGTGCCTTCAATTGTTGGTTTCAATCTAGTAGCACAAATATATAGTGAATTCATTGTAATCAGGATAGAACCTAAGTTATGTTTTATACAGATATACATTCATGTGAATTTGATAAATCCAATGTAGTCACATTATTAAGATTTCTTTTCTATTAGGCTTACAGTACACCATGATTGTACAAAATTTGAATAATTTTCTACTAGCCCATTTTCACTCTACAAGTGTTTAAGGTACAGTGTTCTAAAGCATTTTAATTTCTGAATAAGGCTTTTATATTTATTTTAGGAATCATATTTACAAGTCCAAGATGTGTACGAGCAGTAATGAATGCAATTGAAAATGCTGAGAATCTCGATCACAGGTGGCAGCAATTACAGACTTTTGCTGTTGGAGAAACAACTGCTCGACTAGTAAGTGAAAGTCTCAAATTGAATCCAGAAGGCAGCTGCGCAGGAAACGGTGTTACCTTAGCTCCAATTATTGTAAGCAGTAAGTGGTGTCTTATCCTCAAGTTCCTTACTTATTCAGAACTAGACATTATTTTTTTGTTTTGTGCAAAACATTTTTAATGCCATTTAAGTGACAGGCTAAACATATAAATTTAGTTTATCTTCTGAAAGACATTCATAACATCATTAGTTATTATGAGAACTGAATTTAAGATGTTTACTAAATTGAGGGTGAGTAAGTATATTTTTATTAAAACAAACTTTTGTAATAAAAGAATAAAATGTATATTTGTTTTATGTAAAAAATTTCATTTATTACAATTCTTATAGTTTTTATCAAAAATGTAGGAATGTGAGAAACACATTTTAATATTTGTAAACGTAGCCTATCCTACATTTCATATTACATTTAAAACATTACAATGATCAAAAGTCTTAAAATTTAAAACAATACCATGAGTAGATTGTACCTATCTAGTTATTTTATATATAAATAGACATGTCAGTTAAAAATTTAACAGATACCTTATACGGCTTGACAATATTTTTGACTTTTTAGTGTATATTCAAAATGTATTACTAACTTTCTGGACTTTTTGGGAAAAAATATATAAAAAATCTTTTTTTAGATATTTTCTAATCTTTCCCTGTAGGTTTATTGCCCCAATAAATATATATACACACCAGCTTAAAAATAAATTGTTTATTTTATTTTAATTGAACATTTAAAAAATGCTAAAAAATTAGTGTAACACATTTTGTGGCAAGAACCATGTTAAAATTACATTGTTGAACATCAGTAAATTTTCAATACTAAAAATGCTCTATTTTCTGATAGAATAATTCCTTTGAGATGCGGTTTGTGGCATTCAATTCAGTAAGCTATTACCTTTAAAATTATGTATCACAAGGTATAGGCTTCCATTAAGAATATTCACGATACCCTCGGCAGGACGTCCCCCGTTGGTGTGACATAACAAAACATTGTTCCAAAAAGTAGATGCCCAATCTCTATCACGATTGTAAGAGGTTTCAAATTTATATTTAAATTATTAAAGGATATATTTGGGTGTTTCCAGACATAATATACACCCTGTATATATATATATATATATATATATATATATATATATATATATATATATATATATATATATCCAACCCCGGCTACATTCTTGTTACATACCAGATCTATAGGCTTTACTATTTTACATGGAAGTCAAATTAAACATGTTGGGACAGGATATTCTCTTAGAGCTGTTTTAAAAGAAAACTACAATTAGGCCCAGTTACTGTAGGATATTTCGTTGTAATTGCAACTTTCTCAAATACACTGAATAAAATAAACAAACAAAAGAAGAAACACCTGATAAACTTTCTAAATGTAAATATGTAACAAGTTCCTTTACCTCCCTCCCTTATAAACTGTATCTTAACAAGGATAAATACATTTTCAAATTTTCTCAGTCAGTTATATTTTTGTTCTAGTTATTCAGTTAACCTTATTTTGTCGAATAATGTTAAATATTCAATGTGATCTGTAATCAGGTAAAGTATGTAATTATGTATACCAAAAAATGAAGTAGTTCTAAATATCGGGTAATTATAGGCTATTAAAATATATATGCAAATATTTCTCAGTAATATATTTTGTGCAGGTAAACCTAGTAAGCCACTTCTTCTGCCTTGTGGTAACTTAAAGATGGACACACTGGAGACTCTCCTGACTGAGGCAGGAGTGAAGACTGATGCAGTAGAAGTGTATGAGACTATTCCACATCCCGACTTGGAAATCACATTATCTGATGCGTTGTCACAGCAGACACCCTCTTACATTGTCTATTTCAGCCCCTCCGGTATTCACAATACCTATCCACTTCTTAGTAGGAGTGGCATTGACTTGGATAAAATCAAGGCACGTATACTATAATTTAAAGTAAAATAATAAATTAATTGAAAATTGTAAACAATTCTTTTGAAGTGAGTTATGTTGAATTGTTTTTGTGATAATATTATTTATTGTACTAAACAAATATTTAACAGACTGATTCAATTCTGAAAAACATTGACAAGAAGTCATCTTTGAAATGTCTGTAGTCAAAATTAAAATAGACAAAAAAACAGACACATATTCCTATTAGGTGCCTATCGTCCTCAAAAAGCATCTTTCGCTCAAGCATTTTCACTGTTATATGAAGCTTTGCAAGATATTTCAAATAACAACAGGATCTGCTGCATTATTGGAGATTTAAATGTGAACGATCTAGTACCATCAATGGCAAGGACTGTTCTGAACGAAACTCTGGCAGCTTTTAATATCACTAGATTTTCTCTGCCTGCACAATAATTTATTATAAAGCTGCTACTTCAATTGATGCAGTGTGTGTTATTCTTGTTTGTCCGAAGTAGATGTAAAAATGTTTAATGCTTGTCTCTCTGACTGGGCAACTTTGCACTTTTAATATCCCCTGTAGAGTAAAGCCAAAAGACATTTGAATTCTAAGAACCTGTCTCAACTTAAAGACCTTGCTCTACAATTCTGGAATACAGTTCTACAGCCTAAAGTGCTGAAGACGCTGTGGAATAATAATATGATGAAATTTACTCCAGAAATTATAGAACTTTTAAAAGAGCATTCATATCAGCTAAAAATGCATACTTAATAAGTGGACAGGCGGAGGGTATGAGAATCGCAGCTCAGAGTAAGAGGAACTACAACTTGAGACTCAGAGAACTTAAACGAGAGGCTAATGAACATCTGATAACAGAATCAAATAACACAAATTAAACGATCTGGGAGGTGACCAATACTGAAAGGATGACATAGAAACAGAACCCTGAACAGACATGGTGATTAAACATCCTGGGTAGCACTGTATGTGACCTAAACATTGTTTCAGAACATTTCAATCATTATTTTGCAAATGTAGCTGAGTAAACACTTAAACTTAACCATAATCATAAAATACATTTCTTTGAACGAAATAGAGAGTTTCATGGACATATATTTTCAAAGTTTGAACCGACCACACATAAAGAAGTTCTCAGTACACTAAGCTCTTAAAAGCCTATGTCCACAATCGGTATTGATGAAATAAATTCTAAAGTACTGAAATTCTGCAAAGATCAACTGTAACTTCTCCTAACTGATCTAATCAAAAGATTTTTCTTAGAAGGAACATTTCCATCGAAATCAAAGCTTTCAAAAGTCTACCCACTACATAAACAAGGTAGCAAAACCGAAGTCATCAATTACAAACGTATTTTCTGGTACCAGTTATCTCTAAAGAGATAACTTGTTCTTTTAAAACTTCTTGGCAATTTAAGACACAATGATTTACTTCCTGAGAGACAACATGGCTTCATGTGTTGATAGTTTATCAACTATTACTGCTTAGAAATATGTGATTGAACACGTTATTGACAAGTTAGATAATCAGGACACAGTTTTAGCCATTTTTCTTCACCTGAGCTAAGCCTTTGACAACCTAGATCATAGACTTATTATATCCAAACTTAAAAGCTTTGGAGCTTATGAATACAGTTTTTAAATGGTTTGAAAGTTATTTGATAGGAAGATATCAAATAGTGGAAATTAAGAAAGCTTCAGATGGAGAAGTGAGGATGATACTGTTTGATCCACACTATTGAAAATAAATAGGGGTGTGCCGCAAGGCTTAGTTCTAGTCCCTGTTTTGTTTATATTATTTACATAAGATTTTCAACAATATCTGGGGCTTGCTCTTATCCTGTCATGTACGCTGATGATATGGTTCTACTGTCTAGCAATAAAACAGTAGAACTACTTGAAATTAACAACTTCATTGCAGTTGTATGGCAGAGCAATATTGTATAAATAATGGCCTCATTTTCAACTGCACAAAGATTAATTACATAACATTTAGAAAGTTTAAAGAACAAGCATCAGGCCCACCATAACTCCATAGAGTACAGGCTACAAGGTGCCAGGAACTGACACTTGATGATCATCTTTCTTGGAATCAACATGTTGATGCTGTCTGCAAAAAGACTGGGACGTCTCTTTTCGCTGTGAGGAGGATTTGGGCAATAGGCACAATAATAACTACGAGGACTGCATACCAATTCCTATTTGAATCATACAGAATAAGCTTATGGGGAAGCTTCTCATAAGACAATTTACATTGTGTCTTAATCCTACAAAAGCGTGCAATGAGAATCTTGGCCAACCTTCAACTTCATAACACCTGCAGGGAAACATTCAGTACTTTAAGAGCCGTAACCATATAACCCTATACATTGTAGAGGCAACATCCTTCACTCTTAATTACAATGTGCCAAGAAGAGGGGATAACCATGAACATTACATAAGACATGCCAATGACTTCGACCTGTCGGTGCACAGGACTATCCTCTATACCAAGAAGCCCTCCTACACTGGTACAAGATTTCTCAACCTACTCCCTCGTTCATCTGTACTGTTGAGGAATTTTTTTCAGCATTTTAAAACTTTGTAATTTTTTACATATAACTTAAAATTATAATTCATACAACTAATCAAAGAGCAATTGAAACAGTTTTGTTTGTTGTCATCTGTGCGCATGGGGACACAGTGTTTTCTCCACCATCCATTAGAAAGCTCTAGTAGCAAATGGTAGAAACCTTTGGAGATTCATAAAGAATTTTGTGTATGTGCCTCAGCTACTAGCTGACCTACCCGACTTAAAGAATAGGATTGAAGCAACTGTTGCAACATTGATTACAGTTTGGGAAGAACTGGGCTATCAACTTGCATTTGTGCCATGTGACAGTTGTAACTCACATTGAACACTTGTAAGCTTGAAGGTATAACTATTTGAGTTGCTCTTTAATGTTATGTATTAATTATAATTTTCAGTTTTACATAATAAATACTAAAAAACATTAAAACTCTGATATTCATTTATAAACAATCTATATTTGTTGCGCACCAAGCACAGAGTGGTGATGTAGAACGCAACCGCCCACAATGAGTGGTGGCCCGGGAAGCTGAGAGGACAACCACCTGAGACTCTATCTAAACTGAACGAAAGATAAGTTTTGGCCACACTTCCGGCCTACCAATCATAAAGGGTGAATAATTCCTTATCAAAGTACTCAAGAATCTTAGCCATTCAGAAAAAACATACCCCCATGGTTTATTGCACAAATTGTCAATCCATTGTTTTATCTCTTCAGTTCTGATAATAGGCAAAGCAATAATGGAAGAAACTGGATAATAACTTTCGACAACCAACACATAAGGGTTGATCAAAATCATACTATAGAACAGACTAAACAACATCATGGGTTTCAGATTAATGTGTGGACTGGAATTTTAGGTGACTGCTTGTTTATTTATACTGTCTCTAATGGTTTTCAAGATATTGATTACATGTAAATCCCTTAAGAATTTGTAATAAGAACTGGCTATAGAAATGTTGAAACTAGTTCAAACTTGGTACAAAAATTAATCTTATAAATATCTCATTTAAGTTTATTGGCTAAATTGGCATAGCATTTAGAATAGAATAGAATAGAATAGAATATATTTATTTCCTCAAAATAAAATAAACATTTACAAGTTATTCATTTTTACATAGAAAAATTCAAAACTAAAACTCAAATGTCTTGTTGCCAGGTTTTTTAGGCTACATAAGTCCTACTTAAAAATAAACTTAAACTCAATTAAATGCCAGTTTCATTTATAGCTTTAAAACAAAATAAAAATATGATATTAATATATATGAGGAAATAATAGGGCCTCCAAGGCTAAGCCTGTTTGGAGGTTCCATCAATGTATTTTAACAAATGGTTTATCCAGCTTCAGAATTACAAAAACATAAAATTCAACTTCTCACTCATAAACAATTAAAACAAAACACGCATCTATTTAATATGGTTAAATTGTGCCATATAATGTAAAATAAAATAACTCCTTGAAAAATATACATTCACACACATATCCATATATACATACATACACACATACATACATATATACATATAACAATAAAATAATATTAATACAGCTACTACGAATATTGAAATATAAGAAATCGAACAATTAAATAACAATACCCTGCTGCAATTGTTGCTACTACAACTTTAATTTACTCATCCAGGAATCTCTAGCAGTGTTTTAATCTCTTTTATACTAAATAGCCAATTTTTAAGTCTTTTAACGAATATATTTACATTTTTAGAAGTTTTAATACTCTCCGGTAATTTATTATAAATCCTAGGTGCAACAAAAATATAGGATTTCGTAAAAAAGGTTGTACAAGGTTTTGGGACAAAAAATGCATTTCTATTCCTAAGTCTAGTCTTGTATGCATTATTATCACGAGGCATGCTACCATTCTTTTTATAGAAAAGTTTCATTACATTGTAAACAAACAAGTACTGTAATGGAAGTATTTTTAAATGTTCAAAAAGAGGACGTGAAAACTCAGTTCTATTTTTAAAGGATATTAATCTTATGAAATGCTTTTGCAGAATGTATAATGGCTTAATGTTTGAAAAATATGTCCCTCCCCAAAAAACTATTCCATATTCTAATCTACTTTGGACCAAAGCAAAATATAACATTCGTAACAATGTTTCATTACACATTTCTCGTAAAAAAATAAAAGTATCGCAAAATATTGTTTAAATTGTTTTTTAATTTATTAATATGAATTTTCCAGTTTATTCTTTCGTCAAGATGAATTCCTAAATACTTAATGTATTCCGCTCTTTCCACAACAGCACATTTACCCGTTCCACAAACTCCCTGGTAAATAAGACAGTTAGCACACTTATATTCCAGATTAATATCAAAAATAATGTTCTTCTTTACATTAAAATTTACGTACTTGGTTTTCTCTGCACTTAACAGCATATTATTATTGGTAAACCACCATTGAATTGCCTTAAGATCGTTTTGCATTGACGATTGAACCAGATCCCAACTTCTACCAACATAGCAAAGGGCAGTGTCATCGGCAAATGATGTAACTTTTCCTTGAAATCTGGCATTACATAGATCATTTATGTAGATTATGAAAAGGGTTGCTCCTAGAACAGAGCCCTGAGGAACCCCTTGTTTTATTATACCCATTTCACTGATGTAAGAATTTATTTTAACACACTGTTTTCTTTCTAGTAAATAACTCCTAAACCATTTAAGACTAACACCCCTTATTCCACTTTTATATAATTTGTCTAACAGAATACCATGATCAACAGTGTCGAAAGCCTTTCTTATATCTAAAAACAACCCACTGACACATTTGTTTTCATTGATTCCATTATAGATATCAGTTATAAGATTTAACACAGCACTTTCAGTATTCATCCCTTCCCTGAAACCAAATTGATTCATGCTAATTGCCACATTTTGTTTCAATATGGCAATATTCATACTTTAACAAAAATCACAACTCCGGTTTTTATGGAACTAGAGAAACAACAAAAAGTGTTCTGAAATGCTCATGGCACTTCCTAATCTTTTTTGTTATAAACAATGTTGTTTGACCTCAAACAGTTTTTGAGATATTATGTAAATGTACATTCCATGAGAATAAATTAGACTAATAATATTTGTCATAAAACCAATCAAGAATTGATTGATTAATTAATACTTTCAAATAATTTTAAAAATACAATCATAGTTAAAGTAGTGTGTGTATAGTGGGTGTCTATCGGACCAACAACAGCTACAGCTCTACAGTCATATAATCTAACTGTCCACTGCTCTGCGGCCAAACCTACTCCTCAGAGTCTTGCCGATGCTATCATCTCATCTTCAACCCAACATTGAAGGTCTGTACACACTTTACCACTAATATTTTACCAATTAACCCTTTGCACTCCGACGTCCGAAATATCGGACATCGTTGTTTTGGCCAAAACCTCGGACGTCCGACATTTCAGACGTTTGCTGTTTAGGCCAAAACCTCGGACGTCCGAAATGTCGGACGTTTGGTAAATCCTTTATACTGGCTTTATAAATTATCCAAATGCGGTAAATTTGCGATATATGCAAGCTGGATAGTTGTAAAAACGTAGTAAACCTTTATACTCTATGACGGTGATTTTGCAGTTTTACATTGTGTTGTAGAGGTTTGTCAACTTCACCTTTTTTCGTCAGCTGATTTGATCCCAACAGCTGATCTCTTCATTGCTTTGTTTAGTCTGAGAAGTTATTTCAGTCAATAAGGTTATTTCCAAAATGTTTTCAAGCTAAATATTGAAATTATTGGTTTGTAACTAGTATTATGTGTCAAAAATGAGTGACCAATCATCTGATAAAGAACGGCCTACTCGCCGAGCTTCGTCTGTTAGCGAAAATACACTGTTTTAGAAATATTATTGAAAGTGGTGTGGGTTATGTTGATCACTAACGATCTGGGTGATAGTTTTGTCAGTAACATATCAGATTCGGAATCATCTGACGATGCCAAAAGTGAGAGTGAGGGAGATATTATGGGCTTTGACGACGATACAGACAATGATCCTGACTGGGAGCAATCAGGGGAACCGAGCTCAGACGATGAATGCCCTGTCTCAAAGAAAATTTGTTCAAAGCCTAGGCTTAGGCCTACAAATGCACACATTGACGAAACCATTGATGATGTCATCTCAGGCTCAGGTAGGCCTAGTTTACATTCTACTAGTAGTTTTGTAGTTGAAGCCTTCAATAACCAGCCAGATGTAAATAATAAGAATAAGAATAAGAATAAGAATAAATTTATTTTTCTCAGGATAACATAAATACATACAGTAGTTACAGAGCCGTGAAAAAAAAAAACAAAACAAAACAAAAACTCCTCCCAGGTCTGACCTTAATGAAGAAAAAAAATATCAAATTATACAAACTAAAAAAAACCTTTGTCCAAATTGTTGTCTTAACTACTATGTACATTACAGCAACTACAATATGAATGTTAATTAAAGTATACATCAGATTAAAAGCTAACAAAATACACAACTAGAGGAAGAAAAACTAATAACATTTTTAATATGTACATATAAAACAATATTTTAAATCCTGAGAAAATTTAGGGCCTCCAAGGCAAGCCTGTTTAGAGGACACCGTGTAATTATATTATTAAAAACTAAAAAAAAAAAAAAAGTTCAGACAGTTAAATTTAAAAAGAAAAAAGTCCCTATAAGCTATTTTATTGAAATTTTTGTAATCATGTGTAAGATAATACATGCTACTGGAATCTATTTCAGGGTAAATTTTGTGGACCATTGCTTGGAAAATTAATGAAAATTTAATTCATTTATTCCTGAACCTCAATTAAAACCTCAATGTCGCAGAAAGAAAACAACCATTGTTTTTAATGTCTTCAAAAAACAGAATTTTGACTTTTTAAATTTTATTTCATTAGGAATTTTGTTAAATATTCTTGGGGCTAAAAAAAAGTAAGTTTTAGTAAAAAATGTTTTTTTGTGGTTTAGGTGTTCTAAAGTTATTTGCATTGCGAAGTTTAAACCTATACTCATTAATGTCAACATCCGGTAGGTTTCCACTCTTATCGTAGAACAACTTTAAAGTTTTGTACACAAACATAAATCTTAGAGGTAAAATATTAAGGCTGACAAATAGAGGGAATGAGGTTTTCAGTTTTAGGTTTGTTTTACTATAATTCTAATAAAATGTTTTTTGAAGTTTCAAAATAGGCTGTAGCTTTGTCTTGTAAGTGCCTCCCCAACACGAAATACCTAGTCTAACCGACTGTTTACCAATGAAAAATAAAAAAGACGTAATATCTCTTTGTCACAAAAATTCCTCAGAAAATAAAAAACTCGTAAATAATTTTTTAATTTAGATTTCAATACTAATATGTGGTTATTCCAGTTTAATTCTCTGTCTAACACTACGCCTAGATATTTAACTTCACTTGCTTCTGCAACCGGTTTACAAGATAAAATTGCAAATAGAATTATTGCAAAGACAATTAAAACATTTATAAAAAATAATTGCACCGGCGGTCAAAAGGCACTTGACCTCTTAAACTAAAATTAATTATAACTTGTCTTCTCAGGGCTAAGAACCATTCTGTTTTTACAAAACCACCACTTTAGCGCTTTGAGATCAACATTCATAGCAAGCTCTATATCACCCCAGCTGGAGCTGGAAATAACACAAAGCAGTGTCGTCAGCAAAAACAAGTTATACTACCCTGAAGACTAGCATTACAAAGATCATTGATGTAAATTAAGAAAAGAGTAGGGCCTAAAACTGATCCTTGAGGTACATCACACTTAATTTCACCCATTGCACTGAAAACTCCATTAATTTTTACACACTGTCTTCTAGATTTTAAATAATCTTGAAACCAATTTAAAACAACTCCCCTTATCCCACAGTCAAACATTTTTCCCAATAATATTCCGTGATCAAACAGTGTCAAAGGCTTTTTTTATGTCCAAAAAACAGCCCACTAACATGTTTGTTTTGGTCAAGTCCCTCAGATATCAATCCAATGAAATTTAAAAGTGTAGTTTCGGTGCTCACGCCCTCTCTGAAACCCATACTGATTGCGACTAAAAAACTCCGTCAAAGTGAGGAAATTAATCAATTTTCGCTTCATAATTTTCTCTAAGACCTTAGATATGGTAGAAACCAAAGAGATAGGGCGGAAGTTGCTACAAATTGTTGAGGGGCCTTTCTTGTGAATCGGAATAACAACTGCTGACTTCAATTTTTCCGGAAAAACTCCTGTTTGAAAACTTAAATTTTTTTTACTATAAATAAAAGAAACATAACAAATTTTAGGAAATGTGTGTTTAATTAAAGTTGAACTAATTCCGTCTAATCCGGGAGACTTGCCATTCTTTAATGAGTTGACAGCGTCTTGCAGGTCCTGTAAGAGTACAGGTTCCAGAAACATAGAACGCATTTCGTAATTCTTTAGGGAATGACCCGGCATAAGACCAAAAATTCACAATTTGTCGGGTTCTTCAATACTGTCGGCTAAGCTATCAACAACCGTTAGGAAATAGTTGTTTGAATTTATCAGGCTATTATTTTAGGATCTCTAGTAATTTCATTTTGTCCTATTTCCAATGAATAATCCATTTGTTTACTTTTTGACCAGTTATTTCATTTAAAATATTCCAAGTTTGTTTTGGGTTACCTTTGCTTTTTTCAAACAGATTTTTATAATAAGCATTTTTTAGATCTTTTATGTCTTTGTTCAGTTTATTTCGAAAGCGAATGAAAAAAAATATTAAACCTGTCACCCTTGTTGGTTTCTGTGCTTTTTAAATCTCTTAAAACAGTTTATTTCTAAATATGATACGCTTACAGATTCCATCGTTGATCCAAGGTTTCAACTTAACACATTTATTTCTTAGTTCAATTTCAGCTTTACTTGCACTAATCGCAACTTGCAACAAATCATAAAACTTATCAAAAGCATCAGACGCGTTTTCCGTTCCATACTCTTGTGCCCAGTCAGTTTGGTCGAGAACATCGTTAAGATATTTATAGTTGATGCGGTATTGTTTACTTGTGCTATCAGCTGTTCGAGGACCGGGTGAGGAGGGGCGCCCCCCCTCAACCCACCCCCCACACGGCTGTTCAGCGAGTGGTCGGTTATGTGAGCATGCTCTAACCGCAGCACTGATCATTGTCTTGTCTTTGCAGGCAAGTTTAACATAAACATGATCAATGCATGTCTCAGAACGCTCTTGCAATTCTTGTAGGCTCATTGATCATCGACTCAAATCCATGACTAGCCATCAACATTTCGTAATCGTCTACTGCACTACTATTGATTAGTAAATTAATGTTCATGTTCACCAATTATACAAGCACTTCTTTTTAATTTTAGTTTCATTTTCTAAAAATGTTTGTAGCTCAGATAAAAACGCAGGAAATAGAATAATGTTGCAACCTGTATATAGCCATAAAAAACCATTCATATGAATCAATTTTAACGGAGAACGATAAAACATCTGCTGTTTGAAAATAATTAGTTAGTTGAAATAAAATTTACACTTTTAACAAACGAGTCATGAACATAGACAGCGACTCCACCAGCTCTATATTTATTATTACATTTTTAAAAATAGCGTATAGCCATTAATTTGGTACAGATTCGCTTCGGAATCTTTAATCCATATCTCGGAAAGGAATATAAAATCGGGTCGTCTTTTATAAGAAGATAGGTGTACTAGCAGGCTATCAAAGTTATTGCCTCATGCTGCGAATATTTTGATGAATAACCATAAAAGTTCTATCGAAACAATTTATCTCTTCAAAACTAGTATCATTAATTAAGTTCAATTTTTTTATTATTAATAAAATTTTGGACTGCCTTTAGAGAAAAATTAAACTAAAAATATTACAATACATGTCACAAAAAAATTTGAATACAACTAATGACCAATAAGAAATACGGCTTGCTAATGCTGATGTAGATATGCCTCTTTTGAACACTATTGAAGAAACCATAGAACGTGTCATAAGGAACTCTGATGACTTTGAAATACCCGATCCAAATATTCTTGATTATACGCGGTGGACTGCTGTCAATGAGGAGAATGATCCTGGTTTTGACCATAATTTTGGGTTTTTTGAAGAACCTGGACCAAAGCACTGTCCACCTCATGATGCTAAGCCAATAGAATATTTTTTCATATTTTTTTCAATAAACCTTTTGACAAAATTTGTAATTGAGACAAATAGGTATGCCCACCAGTTTATTGCCTCACATGCACACTTGTTTTCTCCTCGTTCTAGAGCTCGAGAGTGGAGACCTGTCACTGTACCTGAAATGAGAGCTTTCATAGCAGTCATATTGAATATGGGGCTCAACAGAAAGCGTAATATCGAGAGCTACTGGGCAACTTCTGATTCACAACACTCTCCTTAGTACGGGAAAATGTTTAGTAGGTCACGATTTGAAAGTATAGTACAATTTTTCCACATGGTGGACAAGAGCAAATTGGCTAAGGCTGGAGAACCAGGATAAGATCCGTGTGCCAAATTTTCACCCTTACTTGAAACAGTGAACAGATTGTTTAGATTACATTACAACCCGCACCGTGAGTTGTCAGTGGATGAGAGTTTGGTGGGAACAAAATCACGATCACAGTTATTGCAATATTTACCAAATAAACACCACCATAAGTGGGGTGTGAAATTATGGATGCTCTGTGATTCAGTAAGTAGATATTGCCTGGCCTTTTTTTGTTACAAAGGGTCAAAAGTTACTGGCAAGAAAACCACAGGTTTGGCGTTCAAGGTTGTACAAAAACTGCTGAACAAAGGTTATCATTTGTTCATAGATAACTTCTTCACAAGTATACCACTGGCAACCTACTTGTATGACAAATCTACTTTTATTACTGGGACTGAGAGGAAAAATAGAAAAGGCATTCCTCCTCAATTGAAAGATAAGTTCAATGTAGAGGGAAAAAAGTATATTAGAAATAATAGCTTTCTATTCTTAGGCTACAGAGAAGAGTCAAAAACCCTGTACTTCTGATGTTAACTAAACACACAGCCAAGTCAATCCAAAGGGTAGGAAAAAGGAAAAATGAGGATGATCGTGTGAAGGAAGTCTCAGAAATGATAGACTCGTATGACCACTTTATGGGTGGTGTCGACGGTTCTGACCAGATGATGTACTGCTATCTAGTTGAGAGGTGAACATTGAAGTATTGGAAAAAAGTTACATTCAATATTTTTGCTAGAATGATATTGAATGCATACATCATATATTCCGAGAATACTTCAGGAAAAGTCCTCTCTAGATATAACTTTACAGTAGCAATTGTTGAAGACTTGGCTAAGCAATGGCTCGCAGAAAAAAATGCTGGTCGTCTTCATGCGGATGGTGGTGATGGACCAAATGCTAATCTTCCTATTGGCATATGAAGTTTACCAGGGAAACAAGAGAGGAACTGTTGTGTATGCAGCCCAATCAGCACTAAAGCAGGAGGGCAGAGAAAGAAAAGCAGAACAATATGTACAAGGTGTGGCAAGGGACTTCATGGCCCATTGTTTGCTAAAATAAACGGACCATTTTTGTAAATAGTAACACTTTATTGTTATTCTTTTTTATGCTTTGTTATGTTTTATGACATTTTTTATTGTGTTTTTGGTCACATAATCTAGTACAGCAGAATTTAGTAGGTAACACTTTGTGATGTAACTTTCCTATTGGTTGAACTAAAACCATTTGTGAAAAGAACTATATATTTGTGAACTTTTCTGTGAGTATTTTGTGAACATTTCTTGTTCAGTTTATTTGTTCAATGCAGTCACATCAATACTATTCATGATGGAGAGGAAAAATTTAAAGAATTGTACGATTTGTGCTCTAAAAAAGTAAATATTCAATCATTTGACAAATAACTCACTATTTGGGAAAATTGTCGGAAATTACAAAACTGCCTACAACATTTTTGTTTATAGAGGTAAGTTTATGAAATTGTATGTGCATGTTTACAATTATGTAAGGAACCTAGAAATAATAATAGTTTATATAATTTCAATGCAATTTTTTCAGTTATAACAGCTAAAAGTTAACTTTTGTAAAAATGTTTGCAATTTTTTTTTATAAGTGAAAAAAGGTATTAAAAATAAGGTAATTACAAATATATATATATATTTTTTTACAATATAGAATTTTATGAGAAATAAAATAAAATAAAACCAAAATTATAACTCTATCTGCTAAAATAAAAAAGTTACAATTTTTTAACAAAACCTTTACAAAATTGATAAAAAGGGCTCTGAGGTTTTCGCCAGTACTTGTTCAATAGAGGCCCGAGTTTTTGGTAGTGACCAAAAATTTTACTCTCGAGTGCAAAGGGTTAAAACAGCACATGTCTTAGAGCTTCAAGCAGTGTGGCCTATTAGGATACTGTATTTTATTTAAAAGGAGGTATAATCTTCTCAATTAACAAAGAAAAATTGATATTTTAACTTGATATGAAAGATTTAACATTAGTTTTCTTTTACTGAAAGTTTTCTTAGAACAAATAATATAATTTAATTACACATTTAAAACAAATATAAAAAATTGGAACCTTAATCAGTACAATTTAATTTTACTTGTTTTTTGTTTTGTTTCAGATTCTTTTCTTCCAGGCTATAATTTGTTATAGTTCGAGCTGATATTAAAGTATCCTCACCATATTGTTGATAGTGAAAATAACATTTAAATTACTTGTATATACTTGTTGAAAACTGCTCTGTATAATAATTGTATTGTGCAATATAAAATTATATATGAATGTTTTAAAAATTGGATATAATTCATTTCACCATTGTTATGGATTGTATTTAGAGCCTTCCCTATTGAAACTACCGTGGGTTTTACTGCATAACTATCACGTTGAACTAACACTTAAATTACTTGTATTATTCATTATTGAGCCCTTATATTTGATTGTTTTGTAGAATTGTGGGAGGTGCTTCGTTTTAAAGATTATAATCAATGCACATTCAAACACTTTTTAGTTTCTCTCATAAAGGCTGTAATTTTTTAGTATTTAAACTTTGTATTTAAGTTTTAGATTGTTTTAATGAATAATAAAGTATTTTAAAGTCTAAAAAGCTATAGTATGCTTTTTAAGTATGCTTTTAAAATGAGGCATTTACCATAACCTTACAACCCAAAATAAGAGAATAAAGGTGTTTGAAGTTTAACATTGTTCTTATGAGACTAGAAACAAAATAACTGACTAAATTATAACTACTGATGTTCTCAAGTCTGGGTAGTCTATATTACATGTGATTGGAATTGCAACTGAAATAAATGACATTATTTTACAAAAAGAAGTCAGCTGTAGGATTAAAAATCAATGTAAAATTGAATGAAAAAATATTTAAGTAGTTTTTATCTTTAAATTGTACTATATAAATGATACTTATGTAAATAAAAAACGTTATTCCTATGATAATTTCTAAATAAGTTATACCAGTGCAAATTGGTACAACTTTTTATCTTGAAGACAAATCACACCATACCATAAGGTCTTGTAAGGTCTTGGGGTGGTACTTAACTATGTGTAAATTACCATTAGTCAAATAATTAAATGCATGCTTATTATTTGGCATGCCTCGACATATGTTCACAGTGCATGGTTTACACATGAACCGAAGAGGTAAAAAACCGGGTTGCTGAAATGATCAAAAATCTTGCCATGAAGAAAGTCGTTGAAAGTGAAACTGAAGTTCAAATATCAACCTCAACATTACATACTGGAGTAAAACCAACAAACTATGCTCATTCCAAATGAAATCTACAAACAAGTGGCAGAAGAAGTAACTGCCAGTCAACAGGTTCCCCCAGTTTCTTCAAACTCCAACAACAACAGGAACACTATTGAAACTGCCCCTGTGCGTTCTTCTAGAACTACCATCTTGGCCGAACTGGAAACATCATCCTCAACTTTAGAGTCAACACTATTACCAGAGACAAATATTAATGAACTGCCTGCAGAACCACAGCAAGCTGAGAAACCTACTCCTGAGAGCCGTACTCCAACATCCACTCCAACGGTGTCTCCCGGTGATCGCAGCTACGCAGAAGCCACAGCTACACCTAGAGGTCACAACAGATCACAAGAAACCACCTTCTCTACACACCTCAAGCACAACACTCTCTCTGTAAACAGTTGCCCAAGCCCCCCTTTTACAACCCTAACTATGTCACCAAAAAATATTGAAGCTTTTGATGTAAAAACCTTCCTCTTCTTTAAAACTCTCCAATGTCAGAAAATACCTTACAGGGATGACTAATCAAACCAATTGCTCATCCAAGTGTCACATTCCCAGTACATTTCCTGCTTCCTCCAATAACATAGTCAAAAATACAATATCAATTTTACATCACAATGTACAACATCTTCCATCTCGCTTAGATTTACTTGAAATTTTTCCTTAAAGAATCAAAAACCGGATTTAATTGCACTTAGCGAACATAAAATGACAGTAGAAGAATTGGATTTGCTACAAATTTCAAACTATGTAACAGCGTCTTGTTTTTTCAAGGGAATCGGGTCGAGGTGAGGTGTTATAATTTTAGCTCATAAAGATATAGATTTTAAGAGTGTTGAAATGCCTTCCATTCAGTCATTATTAATAGAAAAAGAGTTTGAGTATTGTCTAGCAGAGATAACAACAGGTAGTTTTTCATTTATATTAGGATGTATTTACAGATCTCCGAACTACTCAAATCTGGACCAATTTCTTCACAATTTTAGAAATACTGTTAGATGTTTTGTGCACAAAATTTAAACAAATTGTAATTGCAGGAGACTTTAATATAGATGTTCTGATAAAAAATGATACTTATAACAGATTTGTAAATATTTTGTCTATATATGGTATGAGGTATATGGTTAACTTTCCACCCGAGTAACAGACCACTCTAAGACTGCAATTGACAACTTTATTACTAATATAGAACCAAACAATGTTCGTATAAATGGAGTAATTACTCAAATTTCGGATCATGATGGTCAACTAATGAATTTGATGAATGCAGTTTCTGATAGCACAAATTTAACTAGGAAAGAAGTAAGAAAAGTTTTAAAAATAGTAACATAGACATTTTTTGCAGACATCTAAGCTCAGAATCTTGGTCTGAGGTCTACCAATCTACTGTTAATCTAAAATATGATAGTTTTTACAGTATTTTTTAAACATTAATTTTGATATAAGATTTCCTAAACGGTATGTAACAGAAAACCCATGTAAAACAAAAGAATGGATTGATGAAGAATTAATTATAAAACAGAATGAAATTATAGAATTGGAATCCAATTTAGAAGGTTTTAAAGATAACAACTTAAAGTTATTAATCAAACATAAAAAAGAGAGCTAAAAAGTAATATAGCTAATAGTAAAAAAAAACTACTTTGAGGAAAAAATTGTCAATTCCAAAAATAAGATTAAAACCACATGGAAATTAGTTAACATGGAAGCAGGTAAAACAGCCAAAATGTAAGGCAAATATTAAATTATTTTTATCAAGAGAATTACGTAACAGACCCAATTGCTATATGTGATACTTTCAATGAGTTTTTGTTAATGCAGTCAAAGACTTAGTGTTACCAGAAATTACAGAATATTCTGCAAATTTGAATTTGTCAAATTTCCCTACAGTGGACACAAAATTTAAATTTGAAATGGCAACTGAAAACGAAATTGAAAAATAGTAAATTCTTTTGAAAACAAATACTCAACAGGAAATGATGACATCCCTATTACGAATCATTAAGGTAGCCTTGCCTTTTATCAACACTACCGCTGACCCATATAATTAATCATTCTCTAATTTCAGGAGTATTTCCTGAAAAATTTAAATTAGCTCGTGTCATTCCTATTTTTAAAAAGGGTAATTTGGAAGATGTCAAGTGTTACAGACCTGTATCTTTACTTCCTGTATTTTCAAAAAATTTTAGAAAAAGTAGTTTTTAATCAATTTTTATAAATACCTAGAGTCTAATAAGATACTTGACAAAGAACAAACATGGTTTTAGGTCCAACCAAATCTACTATAACAGCCGGTGTTGAGTTTATAGAGTCGATTATTGAATCTGTCGATAAAGGTGAAAAGTAATTGGAATCTTCTTAGATTTGTCAAGAGCCTTTGATAGCGTAGAACATAGGAAGTTAGTGGATGTGCTTCAAAATCTAGGAGTGGGAGAACACTGAGTTAACTTGGTTCAAATCATATCTATCACAAAGGAAAACCAATATGTTGAAATAGACCATTTCTTGGATAGTAAAAAAAATTGAGTATAAAGAAAAATATTCCTCTCACCTTTTAAAAGTACAATATGGAGTCCCACAGGGATCGATTTTTAGGTCCTTTATTATTCCTGTGCTACCTAAAAGGTTTACCTGGAGTAGTACAGGATATCAACAATAAGGTCTGTCCTTTATGCAGATGATACTAATGTAATTGTAAATGCAAAAACTGAAGAATTAGTTGAATTTTCATCGTACATTGGCCCTATCATTAATAAAAGACTTTTTAAACAGTAAAAAACCTTTTAAACTCATCTAAAATCTAGTTTTGTTTCCTTTTCAACAAAACAAACAAGGAATAAAATTTTTCCTACAGTATTTGTGGACAATGAAATATTGGAGCAGGTGGAGGAAACAAAATTTCTAGGCTTGACTATAGACGAAAACTTAGCCTGGGAAGAACATGTTAATCTTGTAATTCGTTATAAAACGTCTAGCGGTCTTTACGCTTTAAGGAGACTAGCCCATTCATGTAATATTGAAACTTTAAAAAATTTATATTATGCTTTAATCCATTCACATATTTCCTACGGAATTTGCATTTATGGATCAACAACAAAGAAATATGGACCAACTTTTTAATGCAACAAAAAAGGGCACTAAGAATCATGTTTAATTTGAAGCAAACAGACTCTGTTAAACATTTGTTTTCAGAACTTAATATATTTACAGTTTACAGTTTGTACATTTACGAGTCAGTTAAATTTGTATTTATCAATAAAAGAATTGCAATAGGTAATACATCCCATAGGTATAACACTAGGTCACATAGATTGGTTGAACCTCATAAATTATTATTTTTCGAAAAAAAACCCACTTTTAAAAGGAAATAAATTTTTTGAATATTTACCCCAAACCATAAAAAAAAAAGAGCAAAAACCCTAATACCTTTTTAAGTTTGTTGAAAAAAATTCTTAGCACATGCTGCTTTTTTACTCTATAGAAGAGTTTATTTTCTCACAACAATTAAAATGTCAGCAATAAAATATGTTAGTTTAGTGGTTATAAAAAATTTTAATTAAGTATAAATGAGTGTGTAATGACATTGTTCTGTCTTTAGATTGTTTACAATTCTGTATTGTAATGATAGTGTACTACTAAGAAAAAAAAATATATATAGAAATAAGATAAAAATATGACACTATTCTTGTACTTACTGTGCAAATATGAATAAAGATGATTGATTGATTGATTGATTGATTGATTTCTGAGATTGATTAAAAATATTGTTTAATTAGACAAAACAAATGAATTAATACAAATTTTATGTGTTGTGCACACTTATAAAGAAACCATTCACTAAGCGCCTACCTGGATTTCAGTGTCTATAAAAATCATAGTCTCCACTTACTAATTTTTAAAATTCTATGAATACCGTCTGTTTCAATACCATTCCAACAGAGATCTCTCATATAAACAAAGATTTTTTCTGAGAAATTTCCATAGGGATTTTATAAAAATCTGCATCATGTGTTATCCTCCGTTCCATGTGATGTGTAATACCTGTATATATAGAGAGGCAATTATTTAACTCAAGCAGCTTATTGTTCATGTTATCCACAGTTTCATATGATTCATTATCTCAAACAGCCCCTTGTTCATGTTATCCACAGTTCAATGTGATTCATTATCTCAAACAGTGCCTTTTTTATATTATCAACTTTTATATCCATCTGTTGAGGTGTTTCTTATCTTATACAGCTCCTTGTTCCTGTAATTCACTGTTCAATGTACTTCAAGTTTGTTACAAATTCTTTTATTGTTCTCTTGTCAGTGATTGTGTCTCAAGTACATTTCCCAATCTCATTAAACTTCATAAACATTCTCATTATCACATTAACACACAATAAATAGATTTCAGTTCAATTGATCATTATTTATTTCAGATTAAGAAAACACTGCTTTATATTGTTGTTAACTGATCTAGGTTTTTAAACAGCCAATAAATTCTCTAATCACTTTGGTAATTCAGAAAGTAAACTTTTTAAAAGACCCTGTAAAACATTATAATTTGATTAGGAAAAGTTACATAGTGTAGCAGTAGAATGTTATTAATACATGCAGTACATTCTAATTTTATTATGAACTCTGGTGCTAAATTTTAATGTGATTCCATTCTGGTTCTTGGAGTTACTTTCATTTTAATTAAAAATAGTAAATTTAATTCCTTTTTGATAACTCAGAAATGCTCTAGGATAAACTGTTCATCATTAAAGTTACATTGTACTATTCAATAAAGGATAATTATTGTATCAACCATGAAACATAACATTACTTATACACAACTGCATGTCTTTTGGTCTAGGTTTACAACAATTTTCTGTCATCGGTGTAAATAAATATTAGCTTATCTATCAAACCTAGGTTAACATTTCTTGTTGTACCTTTCTGTAAACATCCATCAGTATGGCATCACTATTCAAGTTAAAATGTAGAACTTGTGTACATGTTTGTCATGTCATGGCTACTGACAAATTTCTGTTTAAGAAGCAGTTTTAGACATTGTTTATTGAGATAAATAAGGAGGTGAACTAAGAGGATTGTTTTGAAATGTGTCAATATGTCTCCATTTTGCCTCTAGATTATACCAAGAAGCAGACAAGCTTATAAAACCAACCAATATAATGACAACCTGTGTGATTGGTTGTACTTGACCAGTGACAGATTTAAAGCTAGGAATTTATGTGGGCACTGTGCTACTTGGCAGTTTTAATATTTACATTTTTATCACGGAAATGTTTATTGCAGTTAAACTATTAGAGCCAAATATATGTATATTTACTTTTACCTTCCTATTCTTAAGTTCAGTCAATAAATGCAATCAATAATTGTGGTTTGTTTTCAAATAAAACAGACATTTATACCCCTATTTGTTAACTAGAGTTTTGAAATTTTACCTTGTTATAGAGAAAAGGAAATCAATATTAATGGAATTTCTTAAACATGAATACTTTTTATCAATTGATAAGCGTAAACTTGTAACACAATGAAAATTACAATAACTTCAGCCTGCAAGAAAATGTTTTTGTGTCTTTGTATAACAGTTTTATAATTTAGATGTCGAGTTAAATTATTATTTTTAAAATTGAAACATTATTCATTTGTGTTTCTTTCTCAGTATACATATATACATTACACATTCATTGTATATAGTTAAGAGTGGCACCTAGAGATTTTAAATTGAGATTACTCCCAGTTAAAATTAGGTAGGGAAATTGTGAATTATCAGTTGTTACCACATTGTAGTAATTTGTAACTCACTGTAAAAATTGAAAAGTATCTAGTCATCTAGCGACTGGTAGAGGAATCTATGACGAGTTAATTCAAGATTCAAGATACCCTCTATCGAGCTTTAACACATGCATCAGCCAATGAGACAAGAGACCTTACACCACAGATCTTGAGGGTCTAGTGAGTACTGCACAGCGATCAAGAAATACTACAATTTAGGGCAGATCTTCTCAACCTTTTTGAACCCTCAACTCACTTTTTATGTCTGAAGTTTTGACGACCCATAAATTGGAATTGGTGGGGAATGGGGCAGTGAGGGGTGTTCAATGCCACAAATAAGTAAGGCTTGTATCCTGTAAAATGCTGTGTAATACTTTATTTTACGGTATTACCTTATTAAATATTTTATGAAAACTAAATTTATTTTTCTACTAATAAAGAATTATAGTAAAACCAATAGATAATACGTAACATAAAAATAAATCAAAATGTAATATTTTTTATCACTTTGGAAAGCACCATCAGCCTTTGATATTGATATGGTTTCACGGGTGATAAGTTCCCAAAAAGTTAAAAAAACATCCCATTCAAATAAATCAACACGAATAATTCCTTATATGACTGTAAATGTTAAGGACCAATTAGGAAAAAAAATTTTAAGTGAATTTTTCAATATAAATTGACGAATTGGCTGCAGTTGACAGTGTTTTTGTTTTCATCCGATATGAAACAGTTGAAATATTCAAAGAGAATATTTGATTTTGCAAACCACTTCCTTGTCACACAACATGAGGATGCATGTATGATCTGCATGCATAAAAGCTGAGCTCTGTAAAAGTGGGGGAAATGTGTTTGAATATGCAGTGATGGTGCTGTTACTCTCGCTGGTAAATACAGTGGACTGAGCTCTGGCATAAAAAAAGACGATGCAGTAAAAATTGTTAACTTTGTTAAAGCTCGTCCATTGCAACAACTTCTTTTTTGAAGAGATGGGCCCTTTATGTAAAAATTCTTTGTTTCAAACAGAAATGCCATGGCTTTGATGAGATTTGATTATTATTTTTAAAACTGTAAAAAGTTATGTTTTTTTAGAAAGCTACATTTTTACTTTTAGTGTTGTTTTACACTAAATTGAAACTTAACATCTAATTAATCGTACAAAAATAATATAAATATTTGTATTCTAGGAACTTGGTTCAATGTTTATTTAACAAAAAATGTAATTTGTGAAAAATACTGCATTTATATATGGACATCAGCATTTTAGGTAGTTTTTACAATGTCTGTATGTACGGAAGATGGCTCAAAAGAATTCAATATTGATATTAAATAAGAATTTTTGTTTATTTTATTATTATAAAATCAAAGTTATGTATTTTTACTGCACTTAAACAAGTGTTTTATTTTTTCCATTGTTAAGGATGAATAGCTCAGAGTGAAAGCAGCCTTTTTTTCGAATTTCGGTGTAAGCTACGTTCTAACAGTTTTTATTCCGACAAACTGATATGTAATTATTATTTTTATTGCTAAGTGGGGTGGAGATATTTTAGTTTATTTTGATATTATAAAATCCATGTAGCCTGTTTTTACAGTATCTAACTGCGAGTTTATTTATGTTTTTAGCTATGAACAAACAAAGTCAGGACTCTGCAGGAGCTTGAACAAACATAGAATTTATTGTACTTAGTCATGCAGCATCCTCTTCCCTTACATGACTTGGAACTAGCACATGTTGCTTGCACAGTGCTTCTATCTCCCACTTAAAGGTTTATAGACATATTTAATGTAATCAACACATAATAACTTTAGCCGAGAAACCGTTACACTTAGATACATATTGTCTTGTGAAACTTGTGCCTGACTGTCATGGGAAAACATGGTTTTTTTTCTTCCACAATAATTCTGTGACCCTCAACATCGTCTCATGCAACCCCCATGTTGAGAACCCTTGATTTAGGGTATAGAGTACTAACAAATGCCTATTCATAATACCTTACAGGAATTGAAGCTGATTCTGCAGCTCTCAGAGGTTCTACACTTCTCACTCGCTTCTGGAAAATTTTAATTTTGTGTGCTATTGAAGATAACAATGACAATGTAAATAACATGACAAAATAGTAATATAATATGTTGTCATGGCTATATAAAACATGACAATGAAGATGGTATAAAAAAAATTAGAGGAAAAGGTATGTAATATAAAACGTGGGGTTAAAATAAAACAGTATTATACTAAAACATTAGGTATAAAAAGTTTGTTGGCTACTAATTTTAAAATTTATTACATAAGTTTCATTTGCTAGAAAGATTCAGCCAATAAACCATATTTTATGAAAATTATGTTTTTAATTTTATTTTAATTCTGGTTAAGTTTTTAAAACTTAACCAGAATCAATTGGGGATGTGAAAGTACCTTACTTTGTACATGGTACAATACATTCAGTGCTGATCTAACCTAACAGCTTCTGACCCTATAGATGTGAAACCTAAATGACTAAATTTAACAGATTTTACCATGATGTACTATTAGTATGATATAAAAATTTAATTACAGTAATTATAAGGTAACTAAACCAAAAACACTGTTTTAAAGGAAAGTGCACTTTTTCAGAATATAGAATGAAGAATTTAAATAAGTATATTTTTAAACCTGTAAATTTCACATCATTGTATTGTAGAAATTTGGTTTTAGTAAAATAATTATTTCCATATAACCAAATGCCCTAAGGTTTCTATTTTTTTTATTGATGTAACTATAATACAGTAAAATGGTGAAGTCTCATGGTTAAATATTTATCTGTAATAATTAGTGATAGTCAAATCTATAATTTTCAAGTATCAAATCCGATTTAGAATCTTAAGAAATTAATTCTTGGTTCTCAAAGGTTGAATCCTATTAGCTTTTCTTCAGTCTAAGTTTGATTAAAATAAAGTCACCACCAAACCAATTGCTGCCACTATCATTGGCACCATATAAGCAACCTAGTGTTATCTTTTAAGGCTGTCCGACAAAACTTTAAAAGGATGTAGCAGATAATAAAATGGGCTTCCAGAATTTATCAGAAAAGATATAGGAATATATCTTATTACTTATGAAACATATATTAAAGTTTAAATGTTTAAAAAAAATTTCAAATTCACACATAGTGAAGAAATTAAAATTAGTCTAGTTATCAGGTAGTATCAAACAATTTCTGCACTGTCAACATTTTAATTTAAATAAACATAACATAAATACACATACATTTTTACGATTTCAAAGTGATGTAATAATACTTTATATTTTTACAAATCGATAAACACAACATTATATTTTTGTTTTATTTCAAAATTATCAATCACCCATGGCTCCACATGTAATTTTGCAGGCTTTGCATGTTTATGAGTACATCTGGTTCAAGTGAATTATATTTATGATGTCAATATGAGTTTGCTTTGTTGCCACAATCAAGAAAATCCGTCCAAAATTGTATATTTTAATGTACTCCGGTCTTAGTATTTAATCGTTCCATAGTTGATTTTGCCTTGTTTCTCAGTCAAGAAAATATATACAGAATGTTCACAAACTTCTGTGGCTGATAGTACTCATCATTTCAAACAAAAAATGTCATATAAACATAGATCGAGAAATATCTTGTTTAGTCGCTAGCCACCATTTTGTATTTTTTATAAAGAAATTATCATCTCCAAAACTAGCTAAAGAAACCAAATTTGGCGCATAGGTTTGGATAAGAGGAAAATAAAAAAAATCTTTGTGTCATTTTCTGTAATATTAACAAAATGGCGTCTGTTAAAAATTTTTAAAGTCAAATATCAAAAATACCAGTACAGCTATACAAAAATTTGCTATACTCAAACTATTTGAACAATTTCATTACAAATCCAACGGTACATTTGCCATAATCACGGACTAACTGCACTTGCTCCTTTCCTCAAATTGTAGTCACAGTTTGTTGAATTAAGCTAATGCCCAGTCTCTATATTTTCCCTACAGGTAAATATGCCATCCCACAATGTCCCACATATACACATTCCCAATTTAGTTCATTAAATCAAATCCAGAACAAAATTAATTGGATTGCCTTGTTACCACAATGTTGAAATAAGAAGTGTTGTTACTTTTGTTATGCTTTCACTTTGTGTAAATATAAACAAATTAATAATAATACTTAAATTAATAATTAAACATATTGTCATGCTCTCATAATACAATGTTTACACAGAACAGTTCATTACATTTAACAGGTTCTTTCAATTCATATTACACAACTTTAGAGACAGAGATGGGATTTTTTGCTGCTTTAGAGACTAGTGGAGCGTAGTCCGGAGGAATTTCCAAAATAAGAATAGGCCTTTATTCATCCAACCCTAAGAATGTCAATGTAAAATTTCAGTACAATCGGTTGAATACTGTATGCATGAAAGCAAAACAAACAAATAAAGGCACTTTCACATTTTTATAATATTACTAGCAGTTACCCGCATCTTCGCACGCATTTTCCGGTTGAAGACTCGGACAATATATTCATGTATTCTTTATCTATGACATAATAAACACTCCTGAGATAATCGATAGTCACTCAAAGCTATTTCAATCTCCTGATCCATTTTAGATTTAAGTTTAAAGAACAGTGTTTTGGAGTCCTGAAGTCATAAAGTGAAACAATTTTTATTATTCCCTCCAACATTCCATGATAATTTATTGAAGTGCTCCGAAGATTTCAATAACAATAAGAGTTAGCCTTTTTATCCCAATGACGAAGTGTATCGTCCAACTAAAAAGTTGCTGCGGTCAATATGAGTCTGTTCTGGTCGTTTAAATTCACCCCCGGTCTAAACTATTTACAGTTCCACAATTGATTTATGCTGTTGCACTAACCAAAACAATGGTCTCATATGTTGGTTTCGGAATTCAACTTAGATTAAATTTTGGTGATTAAGTGATTTTGATATTTTTACCGATCAATAAATATGTGTAAGGGGTATATGCCTCTAGTATAAGAGTGTGTTATCCCCATTTGCTTTTCAATAAATACAGTAAAAATGCCAGACACAATGTTAAAGGAGCTAACCAGATTCAATTACTTTATGTGCAAAAATTCACAGCTTTATTTAATGAGGTAGTTTTTATAACAGCGTATAAATAGCATTTCCATGGCATTAGGTGGATTATTGATCATTGGCGCAATCAAAATTTAAAATTAGATAATAACTTCATCTCTGCAATCTGCATTACACTACTGATCAAGCAGTTTACAGTAATTTAATAATTACTAAAATTTCAATGTAAACAAATTTTTCTGCCTCTTTGATGAACTTCAGCTGAAAGTGTTAACAGCTGAAAGTATCAGTTCACTTTGTATTACGTGTCATAGCGCAATCTGCCGGATCCAATATAAAACACTCTAACATCAGCAACAATTTATAAATAAAAAATTAATTAAATAAACTATTTAAATCGGACCAAATCATAAATCTAAATCATTCTTGAATCCCCTTCAACACACACACAAAATTTCATCAAAATCGGTCCAGTCGTTTAGGAGGAGTTCAGTCACATACACATGAACACAAGAAATATATATATAAAGATTAGGATTAGCTATTTGAAAAGATTAGCCATTACAGTCGAGTGAGTGCTTCCAAGCAGCATAATGATTATCTTTTCCTGTGAGGCTATAAATTGAGTGTATTTTCTATAGCATAATGATGCAATACATTGAACATAATATTTAACTGTTCTAAAATAGATGTTTTGGATTTTAAAATGAAATAAAAACTTTCAAATTATTTTGTTTAACCCTTTGTCAAAACCATGCATTGTACTTATCTAAGCTGTTTTTCTTCTGCAAACACTTCAACAGATATTTTTGTAAATACCTCTAAATGTTAAATTATTTGGGTTTTAAATAATTATGATTAGGCATGCCAAAAATACACTGTCATAATAGCAAGCTGGTGTACTTCCACTAACTTGGAAATAGTGAATGAAAGTTTAGGACCCATCCTTCCCAAGCTTTACACTTTATCTATTATGGATGTTTCCTCACACTTCTAATTGTTTAATATAATTGTTTTCATCTACATTTTATTGTTTGCATTGGGGAAAATATAATATGGCATTGAAAATATAAAGTATTTTATTTAAAATACCTTATAAAACATGTAGGGAAATTAAAAGAAATACCTACAGATTTAACTTTAGGGCATTTCTTAGAAAGTTATCATAATTCTTGTAACTCAATATGGGAATAATGATAACTAAAGCTGTGTCTTCTGCTTGCTCTTTGGTCAGATCCAGATCTCTCGGGTGCCAGGGTGCTCGTACACACAGGGTGACTTTCTCTGTCCAAGACTTGTAGATGGTTGGTGGGTAAGGAAGATTACAACACAAACCTGTTACCTGAAACACTAAATAAATGTTCAACACAAAAATATATTAAATAATAGTTTAAATAGTCCAAGAGAAATAGCAGTTAAAAATGGTCAAATAAATAAATGTTTTCTTACAGCAAAACTAATGGCAACAATTTAGTCAAATACATCATAAATAAATAAAAAAAACCATTCCGAACCCAAAATCGTCTATTAGGGGGTATAGGAGGGGTGGTTTTTAGGGGTGAAAATGGTTTTTTGCAATTTGTGACTAAACAATGCATCCTATTGAAAACAAATGTAAAAGTTGTTGGAAATAATAAACTCTACAACTTATGTAGTAATCATTTTGCTCTAACCTCAAAAATTTCCCCAAAAAAATTCAAAAAACCATGATTTTGGTTTTTTAAAAATTTTGTTCTTTTTACAAAAATGGTTTGATTGAGCTGAAAGTTTGGATCAATATACTTTGTGCTATTCTAAAAATACTGTATGTTTTTTTCATTAAGAAAAATATTCAGCCGGTATAATATATAATAAAATTTCACTTTAAAAAAAAATTTTATAATTTTCAATCACCATTTTGAAACATTTTTTTTTAATCAAAAAAGGTTTTCTGACGCTCATTATTTTTGTTTTTTTGTCTATTTTGAAGAAATGAGAATAAAAAATATGTAGTTTAATTGAAAAAACTGCAGAAAAATTTAAAATAAAACAAAATATTGACATTTTTCATTATACATTGTTATTATTTACGTGGAAAAATTGTTATTATTTATTTAAATTATAATTTTTTTTTAATGTTGAAGAATTTTTTGAATATTTTGAAAAGTTTAGAAACATTGTTGAATGTGAAAGTTGGATTACAGGTATATATTTAGTACAGGTATATAATAGTGTCCTTGAAGCAAAAGGGCGGGGTCAATCCTATTATACGGGTCTCAGTATGTTTCTAAGCATTCAATAAGCAGCTGCTTTGTCGTCAGTCAAGTTATATTAGAGTAGTGTCGTGAAATAAGCCTCGTGATTAGCAATTTACAAGATTTTTGTCCATATAAAATACAAATCGTAAGTAAAACTTTAAAATTTTGCAAAACAAAATTTATACAAATTATTCAATAAAAATTATTAAAAATAATACAGATCATAAAACTTTGTCCCTGTACATACAATTTTACACATGCTATTTATCTAGTAATTTTTACGTATTTTCAGTAATACTAATTTTTATCGTGTGCTTTTCTGCATTTTATAGATTCATGTAAATGGTGGAAAAGGTACCTTCTTGTATTATTTGTAAAAGCCACGATGGAGATTTGGTGAAAATAAAAAGTCGAGGGATAGATACTCTTATTTCGTCAAGTAAACAAAGCAATGATCAGCGGTACAAAACATTTCAGAAATTGACTGAAGCACACATTCATAATGGTTGTCGATCGGCATACAATAGACCTCGATCAATTGTTACAGCTTCCAAAGAACAAACAAGAAAAAAAAATCTATTGGGAAGAAGATTATGAAAGAACCATGTGATTTTGATTTTGAGCATCATTGTGTTTTTTGTGAAGAACACCTTGTAACCAAAATAGAGCATTTCGCGGCATGCAGAAGGTTGAGACTAAAGAAAAATTTTATCAACTTTAAAGGGAAGAGATGTTTCAGAATCATTTAATAAAAGTCTGTTAGTTAGACTGAATTTTCTCAAAGAATCAGATGAAGTTCAAGCTTATTATCATAATAGGTGCATGTCATCTTTTTATGATGGGACAAGCTCAACATCTTGTAGACATACATCAAGTGTAGATTCTAAAAGTATTTCATAAGTTACTGCGTGTATTACTTAAAAAAAAATTATTCGAGTGCCAATTTTCCCTTAACGAAATTAAAAGAAGATTTTGATGGTGATATCCCAACATTAAATACATTAAAAAAAAATTGAGTGAATAGTTTTGATAATGATCTTGTGTTTCCTTCAATGAAAGGAGATACAATCATTACATTTAAAAATAGCAGGGAAAAAATTGAGTAGAATATGGTATGAAATCACGATCAGATGACGTAGAATATGAAAAAAAAGATATTTATATTTTTAAGTTCACTGAAAAAAAAATACATAAATACTAAAAAAAAAAAAACTTTTGGAAAGAAATAATGGTTTCGTAATTCAATTTCAATAAGATTTGTAAAAAATATTGTAAAGAAATAAAAAAATATATGATGAAAAATACAAATTAAAAAAAAAATTTACTAAGACTCGAATTTTGTTTTTTGATTTATTTTATAAATTTCCACGTAATTGTTAAATATGCATGATTCTATTATTATTTTGCTTAATGCTTAAAAATAGCACTGGTATAAAAAAATTATAATTTAAATAAATAAGAACAATTTTTCCACGTAAATAATACAATGTATAATGAAAAATGTCAATATTCTTGTTTATTTTCAATTTTTCTGCAGTTTTTTTTCAAGTAAACTACATATTTTTTATTTCATTTCTTCAAAATAGATAAAAAAAACGAAAATAATGAGCCGTCAGAGAACCTTTTTTGATAAAAAAAAAATGTTTCAAAATGGTGATTGAAAATTATTAAAAATATTTTTTTTAAGTGAAATTTTTATTATAACGGCTGAATATTTCTTGATGAAAAAAATACAGTATTTTTAGAATAGCACAAAGTATATTTGATCAAATTTCAGCTCAATCGAACCATTTTTTTTGTAAAAGAAAAAAAATTAAAAACCAAAAAAAAAACGGTTTTTTTAAATATTTTGGGGAAATTTTTGAGGTTAGAGCAAAAATGATTACTACATAAGTTGTAGATTTTTTCATTTCCAACAACTTTTACATTTGACTGTTTTCAATAGGATGCATTGTTTACTCACAAATTGCAAAAAAACCATTTTCACCCCTAAAAACCACCCCTCCTATACCCCCAAATAGACGATTTTGGTTCGGAATGGTTTTTTTTTATTTATTTATGATGATGTATTTGACTAAAATTGTGCCATTAGTTTGCTGTAAGAAAACATTTAATTTTTCAATCAGGTAATACGACTGGACTAAAACCACTCATTTTAGTTAAGTTTTATTGCAAATTATTTATGGATTTATTGCCCCAAACAAGAAGTAAGTATGTGCCAAAACACTATTTTTAGGAAAGTAAATCATATTTACATTTCATTGCAATATAATTTTATGAGCATCATTTTTATTTGTAGATATTTTTATACGTGCATGCATTCCTGCTCACGATGAGTCATTACATCATAGGTACCGGTAACATTTTTTTATAGTTCTACGTCAAACCTGGAAAAATACAATTGGGGCGACATATATGAAAAAGGTAATAAATGTCAGTTTACATTCAAAGATTTTTAGTAAAGCAGAATAAGCTGATTATAACCAACAGGTATTAAAATTGCCAGAAACCTACTAAAAAGAAAAATTGTAAAGCTCCTGCGTTGTTATGTGGGTTACAAAGAAGTAAATTACTTAGTAATGGGTTATTTATTAGCTTTGCTTCACTCAACAAACATAAATTAAATGTTTTTGATTGAACTAGCCGCACACTTAATACAACACTTTAAATTATGATCTGTGCATGTGCACAATATCTAGAACCAAAAAAAGGCAAATCACATTCGCAGATTATGATTATCCTAGAGCTTATATAGTGCAATAAAGTTAACAGTAAAGAAGCAATCAAGCTTTTTCTGCTTACAGGACAAACTGAAGGCACCAACTACCCAGAGCTGAAAATATACATATGTTTATAACTTGACCATTTCATATTAAAATGAATAAGTTTATAACTAACTAGGATCTTGGTTACTATAGGCTACATTAGAATTAGTATTTCACTCTTACACTCCAATATCTTGTAGAATATACATTGTAAAAAATAGCACCAAGAAATACAGGGTGTATCAAAAAGAATCATCCAATTTAATAAAATCATAACTATTCTGTTTGTTGAGCTAAATGCGCCAACAACGTACTGTTGAAAAGAGTATCTTTTAAAGTTTTACACGGTTCCCGGTAGGTAGCAGCAGCGCGCTTGAGTAAACGCCTACTTCATTTCTAGTGAAAATGGCGTCTGCAACACAAAAAGCGCTTTGTGTTCTACGTTTTTTGCAATGTGAGTATGTAATAACTGTTCAGCGTGACTTTCTTACAATACAATACAATACAATCTTTATTTACAAATTCCTTGGAGAATTGTAAGGGCGTCAAAATAACTTTTACAGTGCATAATACATATATACAAGTTTTAGTTGAGTTCAAGGAATTCCTCCAATGAGTAGAATGGGTGATCTTCAAGCCATTTTCTTAGCATGTGCTGGAAGTTCTTGCCTTGAAGTTTCCTTATCTCCGGAGGTAGGTGGTTGTGCAGTTTTCTTCCAATGTAGGTTGGTTTTCTCTCGTACAGTGACATGTGGTGGGTCGGTAGGTGATATAGTTCAGCACCCCTTGTGTTGTACTGATGGACATCACTGTTTTTTTGAGGGTTTTCATTACAGGTGCTGGAGATCACTGCTTCAATATAGAGATTCACAACAGTCAAGATTTTAAAAGTTTTAAATGCTGTTCTGCAGCTGTCATTGTAGTGTAATTCTGCTAGGGCTCTGATGGCTTTCTTCTGAATTTTAAGGACTCTCTCTAAGTTAGTCTTTGAGGTTCCACCCCACACAACCAGACCATAGCGGAGATGGGACTCAAAAACTGCAAAGTACCCAGTCCTGGCAGTGTTTGTATCACAAGAACTTGCAATGCGTTTTACTGCAAAGTAGCCAGTGTTAAGCTTTTTGCATAGGCTGTCCAAGTGAGGCACCCATGTCAGATTTTTGTCTAGGGTAACACCCAGAAACGTAGTATGATTCTTCATTTCCACATTTGGGATGTGTTTCAACTATCTCTGCTCGCCTTCCAAAAGCAACTTGTAGTGTCTTTGTAGTGTTTACTGCCAGATCATTTTTACTACAGTATTCATAAGCTTTTTTTTACTGAAGTGAGACAAGATGATGTTAGATTTTCTGACTTGGAGTTTTTTAGGACCAGGGTGGTGTCATCCGCGTACATAAGAGTGTGACATTGATTTCCTATGTACTGAGGCATATCATTTGTGAAAAGGATGAACAAGACTGGGCCGAGAACTGATCCTTGTGGCACTCCTCGGTTGACTGGTAAGGGACCTGACTTGGTTTTTCCTGTTACCCCATTTGTTGTTTGTTTGAGTTCAACTAGCTGACTTCGACCCATGATATAACTTCCGAACCACTTTTTAGCTGTTCCTGTTATTCCAAGAAATTCTAGTTTTTGCAGTATGAGCTCGTGCCCCAGGCAATCAAAGGCCTTACTGAAGTCGAGGAATATGCTTGTTGTTAGTTTACCTTCTTCGAGATTGTCAATTATGGTTTCAACCATGTCGATCATTGCAGTAGTTGTTGATTTCCCCCTTAGGAATCCATGCTGTGAAGTTGTGATTAAGTTGTGCTGTGTACAGTACTGTAGGAGTCTTTTTAGGACAATTTTTTCTATAACCTTGGAGAATGTGGAAATAAGTGATATCGGTCGGTAATTACTAACTTCCTGTTTTGATCCACCTTTAAATTTCGGGTATACTATGGGACAGCTTTAGGTTTGTTGGGAACTCTCCGGCTTTGAATGACCGGACCATCTTCTTAATAAGTATGGTGTTGATCCTCCTACATCACAGAGCATTAGACGATGGTATGCAAAATTTCAAGAAACAGGTTGTATGTGTAAAGGCAAGTCACCGGGCCGTCCCAGAGTGTCCGATAAAGACGTGGAGCGCGTCCACCATTGTTTCAAATGCAGCCCACAGAAATCTGTTCGCCGCGCTGCTCGACAGCTCAACATGCCTCCTATGTCCATCTGGCGTGTGTTGCGTCGACGATTACGCATGAAAGGATACTGACTTCAGATACTGCAAGCTCTTCGTGAGGGTGATAAAGAACGATGCGTGGAGTTTTGTAACTTCGTTATTGATAAGATGATGGACGATGAACATTTTGTATCGCGCATAGTGTTTAGCGACGAGGCAACATTTCATTTAAATGGAAAGGTAAACCGCCACAACGTTAGAATATGGGGCACAGAAAAACCACTTGAAATTGTGCAACATGAGAGAGACTCTCCAAAATTTAATGTGTTTTGCGCGGTTTCACGGCAAAAGGTGTACAGTCCATTTTTCTTTGCTGAGAACACTGTTACAGGAATAACATATCTCGATATGCTTGAGAATTATCTTTTCCCCCAATTGGAGACTGATTCGAACGACTTCATTTACCAACAGGACGGGGCACCGCCACATTGGCATCTGGCAGTATGGCAATTTTTAAATCAAAGAATTTCGTGACCGGTGGATCGGCTGCACGGGACAAAATGACGCATCTTTACATTTCTGGCCTCCAAGGTCACCGGACCTTACTGTATGTGATTTTTTCTTGTGGGGTTTCATCAAAGACTCTGTAGATGTGCCTCCGCTACAAACAACAATGGATGAATTGAGGAATCGCATTACAACAGCAGTGGAATCAGTAACTCAGGACATGCTCTTTGCAGTGTGGGATGAATTTGAATACCGCATAGACATACTTGTATGCCGTGTATCTAAAGGTGGACATATTGAACACCTTTGAAAAGGTATGAAAAAAAACTTTTTGAGTTTCCCTTTCAGTCAAAAAAATTAGTAATTGTATATGTTTACTGCTGTTCGAAATATAGACATGCCAAATCGGATGATTCTTTTTTATACACCCTGTAGATAACACATGGTATTTCTCTTCTTAACATGTTGATTACAGGTGGACACAGCTTACTTCTATTCCGGCTATCTTAAAGTCGGTACTGACTAGTGTCACAGTGAAGGTGTCAATATCATTCAGACTGAGTGGAAACCGAATCTTACACAAATACAGAACAACTGTTCAGAGTGTTTTCAAGTCTTATAATATAGTATAAGTCTCTCTTTTCTTCTCTAGATAAATCAATGTACATAAATCCAGAAACCTTCTACAACATTGTTTCGATTTTTCACATATTTAATGAACACGGCAGGAGCAAGGTATGCTATGTGTAAACCTATTATTAAAGATAAATATTGTACTCCGTTCTCTCAATTTGTTCCAGCCTCTTCCAGTCACAGCAGGCAGGGGATGATACTAAATCATATTTAGGCTTGCAAAACCCTTTAAAACTAAGGAAGTGAAACCCTTATCATCTAAATTTATCAAAATATTGATCAGAGGTTGAACAATTAAAAAGTAAATCTATAGATTTAGGGGACTTAACTTACCGAGGAGCACAGCTTGCAATGGCCTCAGCCAGACAATCAGGAGTAGGTTTTGATGCAGAAGCGGATACTTTGAGACCATGAGATTCTATGGCAGCTCCAGTTGTAGGTCCAATAGAGATCCACTGCAGTATGATAAACCAACACGATTATTAGCATTGTTGATGTTAAGTCATCAATTTACTCTCACATTTATTAGAGTATGTGTCCAGCCATTACACCATTACAGTTGACATCAATTAACATCAGGCTGTCCTGGCATGACCTTGATTTTTGTCTCAGAACAACCAATGTTAAATTATAACCCATAACCGTCTTGTTTCTCGCCATAGAATCTAGTAAAATGTCATATTGTAATGGTATAGTTTATAACCAACCTAGTGCAAGTCTTGGTTTTCTATGTTCAGTTATTGACTTTAGAAAAAAAAATTGTAGTTGTTCGTTTAAAGGCTCGCAACACTAACATAACAAATTAATAAAAAAGGTTTATCACCTGTTAAATCATGCTATTGGTATTGTACTAAAGACTTTGTTGGTCTTTTGTATTTTACAGTAGATACGCTACTTTAGTTCTGGTTTAAGTTGTAATTAATGAAATAGAATTGGAAAATACTGTATTTAAACATGCAAAGTTGATAGTTTGTCTCAGAGAAAATTAAATTTTAAGGTAGTTTAAATAACTTATTTTAATGCATAACAAATTAAGATAATACATGTGTATTTAAAATAAGTGCTACCACAAAATTCTATAAGCAATAGTGTGTGAAATGTATATTTAAAATGAGCAGTATCCCAAGATACATTGACCAATATTAATGGAATAAAATTGTTTATAATGTAACAATACTACTGGAATCCTTGTGAAAATCGCTTCAGTATAGGTACTAATACCTGATAAAAGTGATACAGATGAAAATTTACAAGTGGGAAATATCCCTGATAAAAAAAACTCAACTCTTTTCAATAGGAATAACAATTCTGGTTATTCCCAAACATAAACCCAAAGTTTTGTGCAAGAGCCGGAGAAAATACAGTTCTGAACTTATAATACTCACTGATAGTTATATATTTTAAGATAATACAGGAAATAAACCGTTAAATAAATGGTAAACAGTTAGGCAATCTTATTGAACAAAAAACATAATTAAATGTTTGCTCTTATATAAGGAAATTATGACCCGAGTTACTGAAGAAGTTACGCAGCTAACACAAAACCTTACAAACATCGACCACCTTCCAGTTATAGCAGATACCAACAATATTCAGGATACCAGCATACAGAGACTCACAGATTTACAATGCAATAAAACACTCACAAAATACAAACCTTGTCTTGTGTACGATACCAATGTGTTATGACCAACCAAACCTAGATCTCTTTCCAAGACACTTCTATACAACACACGGCCTTCACTTCAACAAAAAAGGAAAAGTCAGAATAACAGAAATGGTTATGAAACTGTTGCATAATAAGGAAACCCATCAAAAGAAGTTGGCTCCTACAACAAACGATTCATTTGGTATTTGTGGATCTACTGCTAGTGACAGGCCCACTGTTGTTGAAGAGGAGATGAGCCAAACTATGGAACGTCATAGTAGTGATCCTGCCGTATGGTTGGTTCACACAGTATCCCATGATTTGCAGATGTGGCAGTTCTGTTTCGAAACAAGTTTGGTCAGCCACACATGTCTGACCAAATTTTCAAAAACCTATCGTACCAGCAAATTAATAAAGGTTCATAAGTGTACAGTTTGATTACAAAAAATGTATACTATGGCAAGCCATTCGAGGAAGAATATAACAAAGCTTTTCAAAAACTGGAACTGGATTTTCAAACTAAAGACCTAAAAGTTTTGATCGGTTCTGCAATGGGTTGCGTTAAAGATTTGATCCAACCTCTACACTTTGTAAAAAATATAATACAGTTTCAAAAAGCCACAGTGTACATAGTTTCTTGTGATCAGAAAACAAAATATAGACTGTGGAATGGACTAACACATGAGTAATTTACCAAGACACTAGGGGAAATTATTGCTGATTAACTACAAGAAGAGAGCTTGCTTCTGAAGGAAAAATTAACAAAATCTAATATCTCTAGTCTCCAAACATCAGGATCCAAGAAAGAGTTTCAGCTCCAGCCTGCTTCGGTTCCTGAGTGTTCTCAAGCCATCAGTACCCTACTAAGTGAATATGGTCAGTCTAGTGTCAATAGTGATCATATGGAGAGAAGTTCCTAGGAAGATGTGCTACTGTAAATAAACACTCTGAAACAAACAATCATGTTCAACCGGATGTGACTCCTTTGGACTCTAATTTTAACTTCCAACAAAAACAGTCTCAGGAACCCAGATAAATAGACATTTTAAATGTTTAAAGATTTTTCACCAAAATATTCTAAATTTAATAACTTGAATTGAACAGTTATAAGTTGTATCAGCGGAAATAAATCTAGAAATAATCATCCAAAATTAACACAATATGAACAGAACCAATGTAAAAAGATTCAATCTTCAAAATTATTTAAATTACAAATTATGGTCACACCTCAACAATTGGAGGTGGAACTGTAATATTATCAAGGTAGAACTTAAAGGGGAAACATTATTTTCTAATCTGGAAGAAAGATAGGCCAAAACAAATTATTTGAGTTTTACAGCACAAAAATGCAAATGGATACTATTAGGTTTCTATTAATAGAAATTTATAGAACCCCACAAAAGTTTGAAAATTCAGAGTTTTTAAATCGTCTCAACCATCTGATTGAATCATTGATAATGAAAGAAAAGCATCTGATCTGATTATTTGTGGGTGTCTAACATAGACACTCTTAAAAATTCACCTGAATTGAAGGAGTTCAAAAATTTGCTTTTAATATAAAAATGGAAAGGCTTATTTAGTTGACTTTTGAACTAGAGTCATGGCTACCTCTAAAACATGCATAGATAACATCCTAACGAACATAAGTAAGGATCTGGTAAAGATTGAAGCAGTAATAACATTATTATCAGACCAAGATGGGCAAATTATGGAACTGTATGTTTTTTCGAGTAAAGCAAATGATTCTACAATAAAATGCTGGAGTAGAAATTTTTCATTGGAAAACACAAAATTAAGTAACTCCTCGAAAGGTAAAGCTGGATAACCTTTTTCAATTCTGCTGTAGAAAGTTAATATGATGTTTTTCATATTTTTAATTATTATTTTAATTTATCTTTGCCAAAAGTATATAAAAAAAGTAGGAGAAACCAAAATAGCTGGATTACTGATAATCCTAGGGAGGAAAAGATAAAGCTTATTCGTTTGACTAAATTAGCAAAAGATCTGGATTTGGAATGCCTGAAAAATCTGTAAAAAAATAAACAGCAACAATTTAAGTTTAAGGTCGTGGACGCAAAACAGAATCATTACAGTATAAAATTAAAAACTCTGAAAATTTAGGAAAGAATGCATGGGATATCATTAATAAAGAAGCAAATAAAAATAATACTAAGCTAGAAAATAATTTTGATAATGGCATTGTAAATTTTGCAAGAAGTAGTGCATTCTGATATGATTTTGTTGCATTACTGAATACTTATAATGGCAATGTTTCACATCCTTTGCACGTTACCAATAGTTTTAATACTTGTTTTGTTAATAATATTGAAGACCTACTATAGAAAATCCCATGAACCAATGATTTAAATATTAGTAGAGCGCAAGTATAAGTAGATTCCTAACTTTAGGTGCCCCCCACTTGATAGAGAGGAGTTGAACAGCATGTTTGACTCTTTTAAAAAAAAATGGTCTAGCGGTACTGATAAAATTTATTAAAATTGCTAAAGAACAGTTATTAAAGCCTATCATGCATGTAATGTTTCTTTTATCTTCAAAATATATTCTACACAGCTAAAAATTTCTAAGGGATCCCAATATATAAAAAGGGAATAGAAACAAACATTCAAAATTACTGTCCAAATTCAATTTTGCCCACTGTTTCAAAAATTTTTTTGAAATCCATGCATTGAAGAATAGCAAAACATTTGGAACTTTATGATCAGGAACAACATGGTTTTTGAAAAAAATAAATCCACAATTACTGCCCCCAATAAGTTTTATTGAATCATTGGATATGAAACATACAATTGCTGGTATATTCATGGACCTTTCTAAAGCCTTTGATAGCATTTCTCATGATAAAATCATACACAAATCCAGTGAGCTAGGAATTATAAATCTATATTTAAAATGGTTTGACTCCTATTTAACTAACCGAAAGCAATATGTAGAGATAACTGAAAACAAACAAAATCAAATATTAAAATATCAATCGACATCTGAAATACTTAAATATGGAGTACCCCAAGGGTCTATTCTTGGGCCATTACTATTTATTTGTTACATTAGGGAGATGCCAGAATGCCTTAGTAGACTTGATCAGGTTAAAAACCAACCTTTTCTTTATGCAGATGACTCAAATTTTATACTGTCTGCAAAGACAGATGGTTCAAATTAGAAGTTCTCTCTTTTGTAAAGCTAGCAAATATTAAAGATTTATTTTCCAAAATTACTTAATTCTAAATACACAAAAACTAATTACATCTCATTTTACACTAGACAATGGACAAATGATGAAAAACTACATATTTGTATTGACAATAAAGACATTACCTAAGTTCAAAATACAAACATTTTATGTCTAGTTATCAACAGAAATTTGATTTAGGATCTACATGTTGAGTATATCTAAGGTAGAATCAATTCTGGAATTTATTCTCTTAAAAGATTATTTCACTTCTGTAATTTGAAAATTGTATTTTACACCCATCTCCAATCCCATGTGTCATATGGCATATGTGTTTACAAAGGGACATCAATTAAAAACAACACAGATTCAAAAAATAGCTTTAAGAGCAATGCCGAATTAAAAAAATAATGATACCATAAGACAATATTTTATTCAGTCCACAGTTTATATATACTACAATATATAATGCTGGTAAAAACAATATTAACGAGTTTGTAACACTTGAAAATATCCACAATTATGACACAAGTAACAAAAATAATTTAGTGGTACCTTATCACATATTAGAGTTATTTAAAAGACAGGCATCATACAATGGTGTTAGTTTTTAAAATGTGTTAAAACATTCTTAGTTGAAAGAGCCTTTTACTCTTTTGAAGAATTTTATAATTTAGAACAACTGAATCTAAAACATTTATCAGAAAGAATAGTTTAATTATGTACATAAGAACTAATAGCAAGATTTACAAAATTTCATTTTTCTGTATAAATAGTAGCTACTTGCATTTATATATATTTATAAATGTAATTTATGACAAATGTATTTTAGTTTTCTACTATCATACTAGTACATATCAGTATCAAGCCTTGACACTGTTCATGTTATCATATTGTAACAACAAATGAATAAAGATGTTTGAATTGTATTGAATTTTCATCATTGAACCATGGCTTTTATAAGACAAAATTCAAGGTCAAGTCAGCACAGCTGACTCAAGTTCATTTACACATTGACTTGATTTAATCTTTTTAATTGCTAGGTATAATGTAAATGATGAAAAATTGTCATTTAGTTTTAATAATGAAAGCTCCTACCTTTGTTTCTTTCACATCAACAACCTCTTTGAGAATAGGGAAGGAAGAGTGAACACCAGAGGGGCTGAAGTACACAACATAATGTGGAACGCAAACTTCCAGAGCAGCTTGCAGGTTCTCCTCAATTTGAGGATGTGGCACGGTTGTGTACACTTCCACCATGTCCGTAGCAACACCTTGCTTCGTCAATAGACGGTCCATCGTATCCAACTGAATATTGCCAGTCGGCAGCAGCAAAGGATTCAATGATCTTTCTGTAGAAATATTTATGTTGGAATTTTACGATACAATTATATACCATTTTGAACAATATTGATTGTATATATAGATTTATTATTATTATTATTATATTCATAAATATTTATTCTAGTTGCAAAATTTGACACATAACCTAAATTAGAAAGCTGCCACCAAATTTAAATTAAATAGGATACTAAAAACATTAAACACAAATTTGCAACAGCACTGCTTTTTCATGTCAATCAGAGCAACAAAAAAAATTTACAATTTATGAAATTATAATCAACTACACATTGAACTATATTTTATTATTATTATTTCATTGTTTTTTTTATTAGGTTAGTCTTTTCAGTTTTACTAGGCTACTTTAATACTGGTTTTGAGTAGTTGATGGTTTGTTTCAATGAAGGTGCAACTCTTAATATTAAGTATTTTATATAAAGTAAGTTTTATCTAAAATAAAAAAAGAACAGATATTATACGTAGTGTGCAACAGTGCACCACATATAATATCTGCAACAGTGGTTCTTGGTCCATTGTTATTCTTAATTCTTTCCTGGGCAATTGCCACCATAGGGAACCTGGCGCTAACGTCCGATCGCCATCAACAGTTCTTTGTATAGGACTTGTACTCTTATTTCAATATAAAAGTACAAACAAATATTTCTTGTACAAATGAGTATTCATTTAGATTTAGTTTATCTTATATGCTATAATACCTGCAACAGTGGTTCTTGGTCCATTGTTATTCTTAATTCTTTCCTGGGCAATTGCCACCATAGGGAACCTGGCGCTAACGTCCGATCACCATCAACAGTTCTTTGTATAGGATTTGTACTCTTATTTCAATATAAAAGTACAAACAAATATTTCTTGTACAAATGAGTATTCATTTAGATTTAGTTTATCTTATATGCTTAATAAGTTTTCAAATACCACCATATTATTGAGAATTTAACAGTTTTGTTCTAATAGAGTTTGTATGATAATAAAACCACAAGTGTGTTTTGCCGTGACAGAGTGGCCCAATCAATTCAGTCCGATAGTCCCAGAAGGGCTTCGTGGTAATTTGACTAAGGCTCGACAACAGTTCAAAACTCAAAATCTTTAAATGTAAACATAGAGCCAATCCATCATATTAAAGATCTTGTTTAAAGGTACATATTAGCGAAAACAGGACACACTTTTCTTAATCCAATTTAAAACAGCAGAAGTTTTAGTAAAAAGTATTGAAATTTACGGAAAACGCTGTATTTTTTTGGCCATTTGATATTCTGAATCAGATTTCTTAATCACAAGATACTCAGCTTCACTCAAAATTCATGTAGGCCAACATTTTAAAATAACAACATTCGTCATATTGTACATATCATTTTGAAGGTCTCGTTTAGGTGAACAAAGTTCATGTAACTATTATGTTCTCCAACAGTTTTTGGAAATAAACAAAAATGTGTTTTAATGTAATTTTTCCAGGGGTGATTTTCATTTTTATGTAATTATTAATTTTAGAATTATAGATTTTACAAAATTTTTCAGACTGATCAACAAAAGTTTAAATTGTGATAAACATATAACTAATATTTGTTAGAAGTTACCAAAGTAATATTTATGATTAGAAAACTGTATGAATTCTGTCAAGAAAAAGCTCTTAAAACGGTTTATTATGTATTATTTTACTCTCAGTTGGTTTATGGTATTGAAATATGGGGAAATGCAATTTTTTAAAAACCTTAATTAATTAAGTTATTGTAAAAAATCAGTACATTATATCTCTGTTAATAGTTATAAAGATTCATGTAAACAAAAATTTAAAGAACTTCATATTATGACAGTGAATAAATTGTTGCTTTATATGGCTACGTCAAACAACTTATCATATTAAAGAATTCTCCAATATAACACGAGGGTGGAGTATCCATTTTATGAAATAGATTACTTTTTCAGATTACTGATAGATTGAATGATTAGCTTAATCTTAAGAAATTCTTTTATCGGTATTCTTAAGAAAATTTTTTATATTTTACATATTTTACTGTTCCTTGTAGAAAGCTTGGACAAACCAGAGGATTGCATTGCATTTAACATTGAGTTGTACACAATATGTTTAACAAATTGATAATCTTTACCAGTAATAAACGAGTTTCATTGATTATGAGTTTCATTTAACTTACATCATTCCAGCAGTGGCTATTTCGGCAACAAAAAGCTGAAGCGCTGGGGACCCAGAGGGTTTATATACATGAACTTATAAAAGTTGATATCAAGTATCAGACGAATTAGTGTTTAAGTTGATTTTAATAAATAATGACTGTAAGTGTGATAAAAAGTTATACTTACTTTGTACTATCATTGTCGTCAAAGTGGCCACATTCCCTGATGTTGTTGTACAGATATTAAGCAGGTCTTTCGCTTGACGAGCAGTTGTCTCTCCAACTGCAAACACTGGTAGCTCTCTCCATTCATCGGGCAACTCATCTGCACCCCCAACAGCATCAGCAACCGCTTGCACGCACCGTGGATTGCTCAGTATTAAGCCTGTAAAATTTTGCTTTAGTTGTTGACAGCATATTTTTCATCGTATCACTATGAGGGTTACATCTAGTTACAGATTTTAAAATTTTTCAAAGTTATATTGAACTTGATATTAATTAGTAAAGCTTTATACATATAATTGTTAACCCTATAACTCAAGCGTAATCTCCTACAGTGAAAAGCAGTTTATACATGCCATAATATAGCCTAATTTTTTAAAAATTTATAATTATAGTCTGTATGATACGCTATAGATCCTTTCCACAATAGGTAAAATTATAAAAAGCAATTCAGAAAGTACTTACCAGGATCAAATTGACCATGTTAGAGGTGAATTCCAAAATGTTTACTTAAAAAATTTGAAGGCATAACTTTTGTGTTACTTGATACATAACTCAACAATGGATCATCAATACAACTTTTTCTTAAAAAAAAAAAATATTTACACACATTCTTCGTTCTGCCCAGGTAAATGAACATATCCATGTTTAACAATACCCTGTTCATATAGAACGTGTAGGTCTATGTCATTTTCATACTTTCAACTTTATTGAAATTTATTGCTAGTTACGGTAATGAGCAGCACTTGCTAAAGAAAAAATCGGATAGAGTATTATAAGCGGACCCGATTTTTTATATCAAAATTATCAAACGATATTTAAATATTATGCACATTGATATAATCAACTAATAGTAATTAATCTGAACAATAAATAAATCATCTGTACCTGCTGTATACACATTTTCATATTCTAAACAATTTTTATCTATAAGTAACTTTTTTTAAATAAAAAAATAGTTAACTTTAGAAAACTATACAAAATGATACTTAATATTATTTACTGTGTCTTTCTCAGTTTCAAGATGTCTGTTTTGTTGTTAAATTTCTTTATTATTTAAATTACATTTTTCCTGTCATATGTCTTAATTTTATAGTTTGATTACTGTAATGATTATGGTTCCTTTAGTATTTATGACATTACATAATTGTTTGAACTATTTCTATTCATTTGAAACATGTGAATTTAATTTAGTATTTCAGATACATTGATATCGAATAATAGTTCTGTTATTAGATATATAAAGTATCGATGATTGTAATAAAGCAGGATAAAAACCAGGTTCGCTTATTGTACTCTGCCCGAACAAATCAACTATCTCATCACCATCTGTACTTGGGACACAATGTGTTTGGTTGGATTGTAGCCAGTGACAAAATATACTATGAATATATTACTATTTATTATATTATGAACTCCACATTATAGGGTTATCTTTATGTTAGAATAATAAATCGTAAACTAAAACCCTTTTAAATTCTTTTATTTCAGACACGTGTTTCGGTATAAACCATCTTCAGTGTGAACAATAACCTCTAATTAAATTATAAACAAAACAAATAAATATACACCTGTCGACTATTTAAACAGATGTTAAACTTATATGACACAGTTGTAATTTTGATTAAGATTCTGTGTTTGATATTTTTTCAAAGATAGGATTTGTTTTATTTTTTAAATTGCTATTTAATATGTTGTGAGGATCTTTTTTATAATTTAGATAAATGTGTAATTCTTCTTTAGTGTTTAATTTTTCTCCTTTCCTTTCGATATCCAAAATTTCCATGTTCTTTTCAATATTTTTGTAGTTATGTCCAGTTTCTAATAAATGTTCAGCGAAATTTGATTTTATTGTAGACATGTTGTTTGTTTTCAAAGCTTGTATATGTTCTTTAAACCTTTTATTAAAATTTCTGCCAGTTTGTCCAATATAGTAGCTTTCACAGTCACTATTCAAATTTCGGTACTTTGGGATTATACCGACCACACTAGTATGAAGAACACAAAAATAGAAATTTATAGAAACAAACATGATAGAACGAAAAAACAACTCTTCAATTACAAAATTACAAACTTACAAGCATTTCCAGGTATTGTGATCGCTGTTATCTTATCTTTCTCGAGAATCCTGATTACGGCAGGCCGCGCGGCATCACGTGATTTGCACGGTACATAATTGCCTTTCCATTACAATTCAATTTATATTTCTGATTAGCCCCTCTAGAATTTGATATTTTACTGATAGGTACTATCTCGAGGGATGTTTTTCTTTCGTCGACATCAGCGCGGGGCAGCACCGAAGGTGCTGTCAATGCCCGCGCTGATGGCCGGAGGCACTCGCATTTTGGGTGGCGGAATGTGATCAAGAATAAAAACAAGTTTTTAGTGTTTTTTTAATAAAGAGTTTAGTTTGGTAAATGTTTGTTTTTGTTGAAATTTTGTGTTTGGAGAAATGTAGAGGTAAAACACGGAAGTACAACAAAGCGATGCACCAGCTGAACGGGCGGCGAGACTCTGCAATCACGTTATCTACTAGACGCTCGACTTTGACCTCTGTCTGAGGATGGGGAGGGGTTTGCGATAAGACAATTCCTGTTTTATATGGACGAAATATTGTTCTACGCTAATCTAGTAATCAGTAGAAACGAAATATGAAATAACGATTCATGTCTGGGTGTGGTCGGTATAATCCCAAAGTACCCAAATTTCAAATCAAAATTACAACTGTGTCATATAAGTTTAACATCTGTTTAAATAGTCGACAGGTGTATATTTATTTGTTTTGTTTATAATTTAATTAGAGGTTATTGTTCACACTGAAGATGGTTTATACCGAAACACGTGTCTGAAATAAAAGAATTTAAAAGGGTTTTAGTTTACGATTTATTATTCTACTATTTATTAATATATACTATTGAACAAACATTGTTAATTGTGGACTAGAGAATAATATCAATCAAATTGTAAGAAAATATTTTCAGTGGTTTCTATGCCATATCAACAGAAAATGTGTGGTGGAATATTACGACTTGAGCAACAATATAGATAATTGTATATTATGATCTTCATTAGTTGTAGAGTTAATGTACAACAGTACATGGAGTTGGATGTCTTAATTATATCAACCAACTTGATTTGTCCTATTCTATAAGACACTAGTATAATACTATGTACCACATTTTCAAAACTTTCCCTACGAGTATAAATTATATATTTCATTTTTATATATTTTGGAAAATAATAAGCAAACAATTTGTTTAAATTAAAAATAAAATTTATCTGATAAAATTTCTCACTAATTACTGATAAGTTTTTTTCTTATTGAAAACAGACCTGGGCATCATATCAGGTCTATATTAGTCATTGTATTATATTGTGTAATATATTACACAAGTAATTACAAAGCCACTACTTACCTCCATAACGATCTGGGCGATCTAGTTTTTCCTTGAGTACAATCAAGTTCTTAAATTTGAATTCAAGAACTGGAATAGTTTGCACGGTGAATCCCTTATCAGCAAGGACCTTAACGTAAGGATCCTTATCCCCCAAATCGTCTGAAATCGCTTTGAATACTAGAACTGCATTTTGATTGTCCTTCATTGTACTTCTTCGATCCTCCTCGTGGCGCAAAGATTAACATTGTGATGGAATTGGATCTCTTTAATGTGAAGAAGCTGCTATTCTATTAATAAGGTTAGGCCAGCCAAACCTAAACATAGCAGACGACAAATTCCTCCAACACTTCCGCATGTGATGGCTATTGGTGGAATCAGCTGATGAACTTGGGTTATGGCCATAGTCATGCAACAAAATAATATTGCACCACAGAGTACGAATAACGCTTTTTTAATAGATCCAATATTTATTAAAAGTGTTTCATCTTAACGTACAAATTCACCTAATGAAAAAATTGTATTTGTAGGTGTAAGGTTTTTACTTCATATGATCCATTCTTGAATTCCTTAAACACAAACAAAATTATGTAATCGTATTACTAATTTTGTAATATTGCAGTTTCAGAATTTATCAACAATAATGAAAAACAAAGGATGTGCTCAAAGATTGATCAAAAGAATATTTTGTATCCAATTCCAAACACTGTTTCTACTTGATAGGCTACGTTCTGATTGTATATTTAAATGTTCGCAATGATATATACAATTGTATCTAATTATCTATATCCAACAATGATTTGATTTGGTTGCGTGCTATCTAGCAGAACATTTTAGAAACAGTAACAATAAATATAATACATAAAATCATTTTATGTACTTAAGATATTTAAATAGGTATTTGATAATATTTTGAGTAAACTCTGTCTATAATAAAAACATGTATCCAACATATTAAAATTAATTTGACAAAATAAGGTAATTACTAGAAATGTCAAATGTATTATAACTAAATCAGAGATTTAGCAATAAACGGTAATTACCCGGCACTACATAGAACTATCTTTCCTACATAACAGTCAAATACCGCTCTAAATTGTTATCGGACAATCTTCATATGGATGCAAAGTCTATTCCTTGTCTGTCCCATTCTCTCATTAAGTCAAAGACTCAAATCAAGTGCCAAACGCGTATATGGATGTAGCAAACTAACTTTATGTTGTAATAACATAATTCAACAACTGAAAATTAAATTATCTGTACATCAATAGAGAGCCTTTGAAATGAACATTCTCGTGTCTTCGCTCTTTTAGAGGATTGGCCTGTGGAATGGTTGGGCAATTGTTCTGTGAATACAATGTGGGCATAGGTCAAGCTGTAAGCAATATAAAGCCTAATTGATACCAACACGGTATATAATAATTACTGGATGAATAGGCTACAACGTAATAAAAATGACCAGTTTCTATTTACCGCTTTGCATGATAAAATAGTATAATAAACTGCCAGCCGCTTAAAAGCAATATTAATGGAACACTGTGTAATCAGCTTTCTTCAAAAATGTTAAACACCTCAGTTGCAATAGACTGTTTATTGAAGTTATCATCACTGTGGCAGCTGCGTGTGTAAATTTATTGAACAAATTTAACGTTTTCCTTTACTTTTATATTACGAACTCATTATAGGGTCTGTTTAATGAAAGTTCAAAACGTGAGTAGTCGGTGGCACTATTCACATACATGAATTAATGCCTTGCTATATATTTTGCATAATTCTCCGTCCTATTTTCTTCCTATTGTTATTATATAAATAAGTTAAAATGTTACTCAGGTTTTGGATATAGCTTTCACATTTGTTACCTTTGGGACTGTATTGTATAGTCGTTTGAGTTTTATTCTCCACTGAAATAGTTTATTCCTAAATAATTCTTCACTCGTAAAACAAATCAGGTTATTAGAAACTACTATCTTACGCATGCCAAAAGTTTTAAATACATTAATAATTATAATAAATCTTTATTGTTCTGTATACAAAAGTCATCACATAAAATGTTCATAAATAATTGCCATTCTCTCATTCACGCAGGCACAATTTCGTTCATTCACTCTTGTCAGCCGTTCTTTATACAATGCATATCAAAACCAGATGATTGATCATATTAGTTTTAAATTGCATCCCAGCGGCATAAACTCGTCAACTGAGTAGAACACCCTAGACACCAAGAGGTGTCAGCCGAGTTATGAATTTTTAGGGCCATCCAATCGTTTTTTCCCTCAGGGAGTCTATTGATCAGCTTGACACCTACCTCGGAAGGCAAACGTTTAAATGTTGACGTTCTGTGTTGTTGTATGCGGAAATCGTCCCTGCCACTAGTCCCGTATTCGGCGGTTTGTGGCGGCACTGAGACGTTTGTACCACGAACGGTTGGTCGGGGCGGGTCCGTCCTGTGGGTGTGGTGCTGGCATTGTGCGTGAGGAGTGTGAGTGAGATAAAACACTATAAATATTATTTATTTCTGAAATATTCTTATTATTTATTTATAAATTATTGTTATTAGGTACCTATTATTAATAGTTTTTGGTTCTTATTAAAAATGGAAGTGTAATATTATTTTGTGTTATGATTGTGTAACTATATATATATATTTTTTTTAAGTTATATTATTTATTAAATTTTTAGTGTTTTAGATTAATGTTTAATTTCATATCTTTAGTAAAGTAGATTAGTGTTAATATTAATTTGGTTAATATTTGTTAATAATTATTGTTCAGACAGGTTAAGCGTAAGAAAGAGCCGTGAGGCCCAAACTTTGCCTGTTTAAATAAACAATTTTTCATTTCATTTCGTATTGGTGAAAATTCCATCCTTGGACCGAATCACACTCGAATCGGCAGTACAGGGAAACATAAACGATATACAGACAAAGTAAAGTCAGCAATCTGAGCTTCCTGAAGGCATTTTTACAAGAATATCTTAAATTCAATTTTGAAATGATTTGGACAGTCTTCTTTTGACTTCTAAATACTCTTTCGAATTTATATTTAGAACAGCTGCACCATAACCTCAATCCGTATGTCAGATGAGGATACACAAGGCCAAAGTAGGCCGTTCTTAGTATACCCGTAGAACAGAATATGGCAAGGTTTCGGAAGATATAAATGCCTGAAGAAACCTTAGAACAGATTCTTTCAATGTGATTATTCCAGCTCAGCCCTCGATCTAGATGCATCCTTAGAAAATTGGTAGAATCAGTTTCTTCAAGGAGGACATCATTCACCATCACGGATACGAGAATCTTGAGTTCTCGTTCCGGGAGAAAAGATTATTGCATTTGATTTGGAAGTGTCGACCCTCAGGTTTAATTCTGAAAAAAATGCCAGGTTCAATACATGAATTCAAGGCCAAAAATGAATTGATTTATAATTTGTGTTTTGTTTTAGCTGTAATGCACAGAGTTGTATCATCAGCATATTGAACCATTTTCCTCGTCAGAATCGATGAGTTCAATCTGCTGTTGACGTACACAATGAATAAGACTGGTCCAAGGATAGATCCCTGTGAGACACTGTAGGTCATTTGACCTTCCCTTCTCCTTTCCAGGCCATCGACAACTGTATTGATTAAATCTTAGATAGTATCGATTGTATATTTGTTATTTTCTGAAAATAAATTGTTCAGAACAATGGATTTCAAAACTGTCAAGGAATTGCTTGAATCTTATTAAAACATCTTTTCAAAAGCTATAGTTACTTGCGAGGCATGGACCGCCTTTTATGAAAATGGGCGTGATTTGTGCTATTTTCAAAAGGGAAGGAATGTGCCTTGCGCAAAAGACAGATTAAAAAATAAATCAATAAAAATGCCTTTTATTTCCAAGCGTTTCTCAGTACAAGACTGTTTTTCAGAATAATTTAGGTCAATCATTATTAATATTTAAAATAGGTACAACAAACAATATTTAACAAGTACACACTAAACCTAACAGTAACTAAATAATGAACTAACTTAAACTACATGACTATTTTTATAAAAATCCTTTACTTTTATTCTAAATGAATCTAGTTTTACTAGTTTGAGGTTTTCGGGGAGGTCGTTGTACAATTTTGGGCCGAAATAAGAGAAGCTCCTGCTACCCAATTCCAGGTTCACTTTTGGAAAGTGTAGCAAGTGCGTGACATGACGGGTTCTGTATTTTGATACCTCCTCCCGGGATGAGAGCCTCCCGCTTAAGTACTGTGACTCTCCGTCAGACAGAACCTTGTGAATTAAAATACAGTTCTGTATCCTGCACACAGTTTCCATCGGCAATAGGCCAACAGCATCTCGATAAGGAGAAACATGATCAAAGCGTTTCAATTTGAAAACAAAACGAATTGCGGAATTTTGAAGCTTCTGGATTCGCTCTTGGTCTCTCCCTTCGAGATACTGTTGCCATAAGCAGGATAACAATAGTAAAACACAGAGAACACGAAAGCCTGCATTAATTGCAGCCTTGCAGACTCCGGCAGCAGATCCCTAAACCTGTAGAGACCCCTTAACCTGCCAATGGCACGCTGGATGGTATAAGTGACATGGTTGGAGAACGTAAGGTCTCTATCCAGCACTACGCCGGGAGTCTTCACGCTGTCACAAACAGCCAAACTCTCGCCACCGATCGTGACTCTCAGACCCCTGTCACTTAGGGCCTCTACAAGGTTGTGTGGGGCAAGATGAATCACAGTGCACTTACTAACATTGAGTTTGAGGCCATTGTCATGCGACCACTGGCTGATTCTCTCTAGATCAGAGTTAATCCTCAGAAACGCCTCTTCAATGTTGCCAGGCGCATATGACAAGTGCAATTGTGAGTCATCTGCATACAGGTGTACTTCACTGTTTTGCACACATGAAGGAAAAACTTATGTGTACATGTTGAAAAGAATTGGGCTCAGACAACTTCCCTGAGGTACACCTCTACGTTTAAACAAGACAGCAGATGCCTCAGCTCCCAACTTTGTAATCTGGCTCCTATAATCTAGATATGATTTGACCCAATCTATTACACTTTTGCCAAATCCATAATAATGCATCTTCACCACCAGCAGTTCGTGATTTATTGAATCAAACGCTTGTGAATAGTCAAGCATTACAACTGAGCTATATCTTCCTTGGTCTCTTTCATCGATCAGATCTCTGAATAAGTTTACTAGGGCAGTGCATGTGCTGTGGCTTTTCCTAAAACCAGATTGTGTTGTTGGCAAAATGTTTTCTCTTTCCATATCATTAACAATTTGTCTCGTTACAATTTTTTCGAGAATCTTGGATATTGCGGGTAATATTGATATGGGCCTTAACTGTTAATAATAATAATAACGTCTTTATTTGAAGCGATTTTCAACATTACATTGTTGTTTTTCAAAATAACTCAAGTCATACATTTTCAATCAAGGCACATACAAATCTATCTATCATCATCCGAGAAGTACAAAATTAAACTAATCAAACCGATAATACATTACATTAAACAGCTATTTAGGGGTGAAACACTCCTCCTCCAAAGCCAGTCTGAGATTGTTTTTAAACGAGGAATATCCATAAGCCTTTTGACTGTGAGGGACGCTGTTGTATATCTGGGGGCCAAAGTATCTAAATCCATTCCTCCCCATCTCCAGCCTGACCATGGGCACCTCCAGCATGGCGTCCTGCCGAGAGTGACAGCCCCTAATCTCAGCCGTCTGTAGCATCCCCCTGAGGTAAGAGGGCTTTCCGGACAGCAACAACTTGTGAACAAGGCAAGCCACCTGAAGTTTGAAAATGCACTTTATCGGAAGGATCCTTGCTGTACGGCGATATTGGCTAACGTGATCAAATGTTCTCAGGCCGTACACAAATCTTACAGCAGAGTTCTGTAACCTATCAATCAGGACCGTACCCTCAAGGGTCAATCTTCCCCCAAATACAGAAAGAGCATAAACAATAACTGGGAAAACTACAGCTTTGACAATCCTAAGTTTCACTTCCTCCTGGAGTAACCCCTTAAACCTAAACAATACTCTTAACCTATTCATTACACCACGATTGATATTTTGAACATGGTTCAAGAAGGTTAACTGCTTGTCAAAAGTAACGCCAAGGATTTTTACTGTTCCGAAACCTGCAAAGGAACACCTCCCAAGGAAACTCCTAAGGGTCCATTACCAAGAAAGACTGCATTTGAAGAGAGATGTCGTACTGAAACCCTTCCTGAAACCAGACTGACTATCGGGCAAAACACCACTGCACTCCAGGAAGGAAACCAACTGATTTGTTACAATTCTTTCCAATACCTTAGACAGAACTGTTAAAATGGAAATGGGCCTAAGCTCGCACACACTTGTAGGATTACTATTTTTGGGAAGAGGGATGACCAGGCTTTTTTCCATCCAGAGGGGAATCGGCCAGAGGAGAGAGAGAGATTAATGATATGGGTGATAGCACCGGTACAGAAAGGACTAACTGCTCTGACCATGATGATTGAAATTCCGTCAATGCCAAAAGCCGCTGTGGAGATACTGTTGATAATGTTTTTTACCTCACTCTCGCTCACCTGCCGAAACTGAAATTTATCTTGCACCTTTTCGCAAGTAGCGTGCTTATAAAAAGTGAGTCTTTCCGGGTTCACACTGTTATCGCCGCCCAAGCCAGCAAAGTAGCGGTTAATTTCATCCGGGGAAATATTAACCGATACAGAACCGCCAGCAGTGCCCACCTTTAGATCTCCTGCGCGCAAGGTTGCCCAGAAATATTTTGAGTCACTGCACTTGAACTTTGCCGCAAAATAATCTTTTTTGCCTTTCTAACGGCGTAATTGAGTTTATTGCGTGCGCTACAGTATGCCGCTTTCGCACGTGCATCATTACGACAAAGTAAATTTTTTTAACTGGTTTTTTGTGCGTGTCAGAAGCATTATTTCTGAATTTCGCCAGGGCGCCTTCCTTTTGGTCACACGCTTTTTTACCAATGGAGCACATGCATCAAATACCTGTGTAGTTCCCGCGGTTAACATATCCACAGCATCGTCAACATCACTCTGAAGTTCAACCCTATGCCATTCAATGGAGGAAAGCTCTGAGGGAAACATTTGCAGATCCACCTTTGACCGTTCTCTGTAGGAAATGAAATTTTCCTTCATCCTTTCCTTAGTCTTGCAAGGACAGTCACAGAAAACCAACTTGTGGTCAGTGACACGCCTGCCTCGACCATCCAAGATCTTAGACGTGTCAACCACACCAACAGTCATGTTGCTCCGGGAATTCCTAACGATGATATGACCAATCAAGGCTGCGGTATTGTCTGTTTCGCGGGTTGGCTCATTGACGATCTGAGCAAGGTTCATCGATGCCAAGAGATTCCTGAAATACTTGAACTCCGACTTATTGTTCCCAAGCAGATCAACATTAAAGTCGCCCATCAAAATCACCTCATCAACTTGAGAGAGCATGTCAATAGGGCGTGGAACAGAGAAGTAAAGCATGAGTAAGGGATACTCGGAAGCTTGTAGACCACACAGACACACAAGCGTAATATCTGAACTTTTCCCAACACGCATATGTATTCCAGCCGGCCATCAATATGATCAAGATAGATCCGCTTCATATCGAATCTTTCCCTGAAGTAGACGGCGACACCGCCGCCATTTGAAGGCAAGCCAGGGCCGCACGTCCTATCAAAACGGCAAAATGAATAGCCCTTCAAACTGTAACAATCCGAAGACATATCAGGAGTAAGCCAGGTTTCTGAGATACCCAGGAAATCAAAGTCAAAATCCTCAACACAGAACTGTTCGACACATTTAGGGGCTGCCACCTTTGGCAAAGGGCGTATAAGACTAATTTTCCAGTTTTCAGGAAAAATCTCATTTATTAATGACTCGTTTATCAAATGTGTAATGGCCTCTATGGCATACGGACTCACAGCCTTGATCATATCTATTGAAATTCCAAAACCCCCGACTGCTTTTGATTTGATTTCATTCATTGTTGATTTTACTTCGTCACTTGTTACTGTTGAAAAGATGAAATCATTTACCACTTCCTCTCGCCTGTTTTCCTTAAAGAAGGCAATTATTGTTTCGGCACTTACTTCTTTTCCACACCCCATTTCAATAAAATACTTATTTATATCATCAATATTTAATTGAAGTGGGAAACTTTTATTTTTGTTATTTCTAACAATATTACATTTCTTTAGACACGTCCAAAATTCTTTTGGAATTTTATTGGATGACAACTTTTCTGCAAAAAAGGCTTTCTTAGTCCTCCACACCAATTTATTGAGGTTATTGCGAGCTCTCTTGTAATCTTTCCAATCATCACTGTCCCTGGTTTTCCAATATTTGTTTCGCAACTTATTCTTTAATTTGGTGTGTTTTATTATGATGTCATTTCTCCAAGGAACTTTATCTTTGGTTACTCTTTTACGAACTATTGGGGCCTCATTATCAAACACAGTTTTTATATCAGTGGTGATAAACTTTCAATGTTATTTACCCCTTGCAGTTGAGTGACTTTTTTCCAATCAACTTCAGCAGTTGCACTGGCAGCTCGTCTTGGGTCAAATTTTGAAAAATCTCTATAGGTAATCATTTTTGGAATCTTTTTGCATTTCTTAAACATGATGGTGCAGCAAACCATTCTGTGGTCCGTAATCTTCGCCCCTTCATGGTCAAGAATACTAGGTGCATCAGATTGATCAAAGTTGTGAGTTAAGTCAAAATTTGTTTAAAGTAACGTTTGAGCAGCCAAACAGAGATGATTTGATGTCACATGATTGTTTTAGTTTCAGTCCTTGTACCACACAGACCACCTCGTTCTTACATACAGGACACAGTATCATAGATGAGTCAATGGTTCAATGACACTTTGCTTCGGGCAGGTTCTTTGAAATTTGGATCATGTGACGTAACAGACGATAAAAAATTATTTAATTCCATTTGCCACTTCTGATGTATCAGTGATCAATTCGTTCTGAATTTTGAACTTTGGAATTTTTATAACTGATGAACCATTGGGCTGCGTTGTTGATTTTTTTTAGTAATGACCCAGGCAGTTTTGGAAAATCTTTTGCGGTTTTTCAATTTGTTTCAATTTTATATATGTGCATTTGCTGATTTTATTGTTTTTTTTTTATTTAATGTAAACTGGTTTATTTCCGTTAATTTTGATTCTCCATATCTTAAACGAATTTGTAATTAGATCTAATTAGAATGCAGCTTATTAATAATATGTTAATATTTAATTTTAAAAGATCTGTTTGAAAAATATGATTTTAGTATTTAAAAAATAGAATGGGGCACAAACTTCTAATTTTCTATAATATACCAGTATGTCACACCTTATTCAATCTAAGCCTCCCGTATTATTTCAACTAATCTGTGGACTTGTTTTATTGTGATATTTCCACCTAAAACCAAAATGATAAGCAGTTATTAGAGAATCTTAATCGATTAATAATTATTGTAGTCTTTCAGGGGAAGTTTTCTAACAGTTAAAATATAAATAAGAGGTTTATGGGTCTGTATGAGGTCACCTGAGTTCTTACTCAATTTCCTGGCTTTCCTGGTTTTGGTTTTACAATTATAGTTGGTCTCTTTTAAGTTGAACGAGTATGTGTTTCATTCTTAGTATGATGTTAAATATGAATGTTAAGAAAATAATCAATTTTATTGGAAGTTCTTTCATTATTTTTCCGGCAGTAGAATCATAGCCAGGAGAGTTACGAGGATTGAGATTATGTGTTAAACTCAGTAAACTTTAGACGGTTTGAATGAATTTTTGTAACTAGCACAAGTTGAAGTGGAGAATCTAAATACATATGTATTTTCTCTGCGTTTTTGTACAAAGGCTTGGTTTGAAAACGTTTGAGAAATATTCAGCAAACTAGCAGTTATCCGCATCTTCGCACTTTACTTCGTAAGTTTTGCATCTGGAGTATGAACACTTTGAATTAAGAGGACTTTGTTGAGTTTACATTCTTGGTACGATCAAAAAATATATGTAAGTATTGTATATTTTTGGCCGTTGTAATTTACTCCAGTCTTAGTATTTTTGTTGTTTCCTAGTACAAAATATGTTCAAAAAGTAATAGGAATTTTAGGTTTTGAAAAAAAAAAAAAAAACATTTATTTATTTGTCTATTAATGTCGGTGTAATGAAACTAAGAAAACCTTTTTACAAACTAAGGCTTTTAAATCAACAAAATTCAACTAGATAACCTTAAATATTCAATGTATAAACTCAATCAGAATGTATAACAATTACTTAATATCTTCTTTTAAATTAACATATGAACTAGTTATGTTTACATGGAGTAAATTATATAACATTCTCCCCCACTGAATTTAAGAGGTAGTCATTGAAACGTTCAGGGATCCTTCTTATTCTTGATCCTCTTCGAGGAGAAACTATTTTATTTTCTTGATTGAACTGTTCAGATTCAACTTCAGTGTCTTTTTGAAAAATCTTTCTTATTTCCTTGTGATGCATCTTCATGTTCATATCCTCCACCTCCTGTACTTCCGACCAATTGGATAAGTCTGTCACCATTAGACTTTTATCACCTCGGGGAGCTAAGTGTTTTTAGTGAAACAGTAGATTCTCTTCCATTGGGGTAACGAATTAGAGCGTATTGTGGATTTGCTTCTACTAATTCAACTTCATCAACTAGTGGTTCGTATTTGCTGCTTCTTACATTTCGCCTAGTTAGTACTGGACCAGGTTGCAGTAACCATGCTGGTAGTGAAGTACCTTTAGTTGATCGGCGTGGATGTATGAACATTCTCTCGTGTGGAGTGCAGTTTGTTGCTGTGCATAGTAAAGAGCGTATCGAATGTAGAGACTCTGGAAGTACAGACTCCCAGTATCGTTGGTCCAGTCCTTTGGATTTTAGTGACAGTGTAACGGTCTTCCATATAATTCCATTATACCTCTCAATTTGTCCATTTCCTGCAGGATTGTATGGACTGGTTAAACTTGTAGCAATCCCCTTTTGATGAAGATATGCCCCTTATTTCATCAGACAAAAATGATTTGCCTCTATCAGAATGGATGTAATTTGGTATCCCATAAACAGAGAACAAGTTTTCCAAACATTCTATCACAGTACTCGAAGTCATCTCTTTGCAGGGGTAAGAGAAGGGGAAGCGAGAGTACTCGTCAATAATATTTAACATATATCGATTTCTACTTGACGATGGTAGTGGTCCTTTAAAATCAATATTGAGTCTTTCAAAAGGTGAAGTGGCCTTTTATCAATGTGTTGGTTTGTTTGTGGAATCTAGGTTTGACCTCTGAACAAATAGGACAAGATAAAGTCATTGATTTGATCTCATTCAAAGAATATGGCAAATTCTTGCTGCGTACCCAGTGATAGAAACGCGTTATTCTTGGATGACAAAGAGCCTGGTGCATTTCAAAAAGTTTTGTTGTCAGTCGTAGATGCATTACAGATCCGAGAGAGTGCGTCTGCAGAAACGTTTTCTTTACCAGGTCGATATTGAATGTCGTACGAGAAAGGAGAAAGCTCTAGTCGCCAGCGCATGATTTTGTCGTTTTTAATTCTGCTAGAATGTTTTTGGTCAAAAATAAATGACAAAGCTTTTTGATCAGTTAAGAGAATAAATTGTCTCCCTAACAAAAAATGTCTCCATTTCTTAATAGATTCTACGATGGCCTGTGCTTCTCTTTCTACTGTTGAGTGTTGTTTTTCACTTCCAGACAAAGTCCTAGAAAAGAAGGCAACAGGACGTCCATTTTGGCTTAGTGTAGCAGCTATTGCAACTCCTGAAGCATCAGTTTCGACTATCAATTGATTTTCCGGTTCAACAGTCACAAGAAATGATCTTTCTATATCCTTCTTAATGTTTTTGAAAATCACTAGCGGCAATGGAGGTTGGTTCAATAGGAAAATTCTTACAGCTTACCAAACTTCTAAATTTTGTCAGAAAACCTTGGTATCCATTTGGAGTAGTATGATAACAATCCAAGTGTTCGTTTAAGAGAAGCAGCATCATGAGGCAGAGGCATGTCCAAAAGTGGTTGTAATCTCTCTGGGTCGGGACGTATAGTTCTATTTTTGATTTGATAACCAAGGATAGATATAGTATCTTGAGCAAATTTACATTTCTTCAGGTTCAATGTTAGATTGTATTTCTTAGCCACAGCCATAAACTTTTCTAAATTTTTATCATGATCTTGTTTACACCCATTCCTCCTATTGTAACATCATCAATATATGCGAAAGTACCTTCGAGTCCTTCTTCTGAAATATCTTATTTATAGTCCTTTGGAAAGCGGACACGCCGTTGGTTACTCCAAAAGGAAATGCGTTGAACTGATACAACTGCCCATTAGCTTCAAAAGCGGTAAGTTGTTTTTCATGCTCTGGAATTGGTATCTGATGATAAGCACTAGACAAATCCAATGAACTGAAAGTATCAAAATTTAAGCAATTTTTAACACAAGTGATTCGATATCGGGCAAAGGATAAGCATCCAATAATGTAAATTTATTTACTGTCTGAGAATAATCTATTACAAGTCGTTTCTTGTGGTTTTCATTTTTGGTAATGAGCACTTGAGCTCGCCATGGAGAAACACTTTCCTCGATAACACCATCTTTCAGAAGAGACTGTATTTCACATTGTATAAATTTTTCATCTTCCCCAAAAAAAACCGCCTTGTCTTAGTCACAACAGGTCGACAATCTTTAGTCATGTGCTGAAATAATGATGGTGGTTCCACATTAGCACAGGCAACGTTACAAACAGAGAAAGATGATCTTGGTCCCCCCAAAGTCTACAGTAACATTTGTATGTAGTTTCATGATATCATGTCCTATCAGTACATAACCTTTCAATTACAAGCATTTTGATTTGTTTGTAAGCATTGTCTTGTACATACAGATCTACCCTAACATACCCTTTAATTGGTGAAACGAGTGACGTAGATGCCATCGACACCTGTTTGACTTCTGGAAATGTTTTAAGGTTGTTAGCCTTTACAAAACTACTATCAATAAAACTATCAGAACTTCCAGTATCAACTAAAAACTTAGCAGAAATTCCGTTTACATTTCCGGATACAATTGCTTTAGATAATACTTTGGGTGTTACTGCTGAAGTTATTATGGGACATGTTGTTAAAGAGGCTGAATTTATCTTACCATTTTTAAGATTCTTAGATAAAACAAACTCTGAGAAAATGACCAGTTTTCGAGCAACCCTTTACAAATAGCATCTTTTGCAGGGCAGTCATCTCTTGAAATATGTCTTGCTCTTCCACAAAAATAACATTTCTGTCGGAGTCTGTGTGCTGATACAGCAGCAGCAGTAGAATTGTCTTCCTGAGTTTTTAGTTTGTCTGAAGGAATCTTTAAATTACTACTCGTATCAACGTTGTGACAATATGATTGAGGTACACCTGAAGTCATGGAATAAGCGTCCGCATGTTTCTGAGCTGACTCTAAGGAACGAGCTATTTTCTTCAACTGTTTCCAAGGTTAAAACGTTATGTTCCAGAATACGTTGTCTGATTCGAGAAGAATTTAAACCACTAATAAAGGCATCTCTGATAGACTCATCACTATAGGTTTTAGGCATCGACATTTACGAAATCACACTCCTTACTAAGAGATTTAAGCGTTTGCAAATAGTGATTTATTGATTCTCCTTCTGTTGTTTATGATTAGCAAGCAAGTGTCTAGCAAAAAGTACATTTTTCTTAGGTATGAATAATGTTTTCTAAAGTTTGTATAGCATTGTTGTAATCTTTACACTCACTGATAAATTCATAGTTTTCATAGGTTAGAAAGTTCACTAGTACTCCAAGTTTCTTATCTTCTTTTAAACTTCAGCATTTTCTATGAATGTATTGAACGTTTGAAACCAATGTTTCCATTGTTTAGAAGCATTTTTTTGTTTCAGGGCTGCATGCAAATTTCTCAGGTTTCAGTAGTTTTTCCATTACAGAGTATTGAAGTTAGTATAGCAAAAATGTTGATTAAATTGTAATGAAACTAAGAAAACCTTTTTACAAACTAAGGCTTTAATCAACAAAATTCAACTAGATAACCTTAAATATTCAATGTATAAACTCAATCAGAATGTATAACAATTACTTAATATCTTCTTTAAATTAACATATGATCTAGTTATGTTTACATGGAGTAAATTATTATAACAGTCGGTTTCAAAATAGTCCTTATTAGATATTATAAATTTGTGCCAGTGCTTCTTCCAATCCTCGAAACACTTCTCCAACTTGATCTTTACGTTATTCAGCGATGCAATGTTAATGTCATCTACGCTTGTAAAACAACGGTTCTTTATTTATAGAAATAAAAATAAGTCACATGGAGCCCTGTGTGGGACATTGTTTCAGCACTGTTTTTTGCCAACAATTCATGAACAATCTTTGAAGTGTGAGCAGGTGCAAAAGCCACGAATTGTTTTGCCACAAATGCGGGTGTTTTTATATAATTACTTCACGCAAATGGAGTTGAACTTGCAGGTAGTACTCCTAATTGACCTCCTGTTTGACCTTGTGGTAAGAATTCCTGATGCACTATGCCAATAAAATTGGAGAACACAGAGATCATAACATTCACATTTGACTGCAATTGTTGAGCCTTATTCGGTCTTGGCTATCCAGAATGCCTTCACTGAGACGATTAAGCCTTAGTTTCGACATAAAAACCCATGTTTTGTCACCTGTTATAACATGTTTCAGTATTTCTGCATCATCATTGACTTCATTTAGTCACACCTAAGCAACTTCCATTCGCAACTGGTTTGTTCAAAATTGAACAATTTTGCAACAAATTTTGCTGCCACACATTTCATACCCAAAACATTCGAAAAAATGTCTTTGTATGAGCTAATTGATACATCTAAATTATCAACAACTTCTCTGATCATAATACGGTGATTGTTTAGAACCATTTCTTTCACGTTTTCAACGGTTGATGTGGTGGGGCGTCCGGAGCATTCGTCAGCTTCAATGTCTTCAAGGCCATCTATGAAACATTTATACCACTTGCAAACCCTTATTTTACTCATAGCAGACTAACCATAGGCATATGTTTACATCCTACACTTTATTTTATTTTTCACACAAAATTCTAAATTTAAAGTTTTTGTTTTTAATTCATTATGAAAAGAGAAACTTAAAATAAGAAAAACAACTCTGGATCATAGAATATTTTGAATAAAATTAAGCATGCAAAAGTGTTCCTATTTTATGTTCAGATATGAATAATGATGTCCTGTTCTTGTTTTACAAAATTATATTAACACTACCTATTCTAATTGATTTAAGTTTTAATTAAAAATTTAGTTTAAACATATATCAATAAAATTTAAAACTTATAGCTTCTTATTAATTTGAGGATTAGATTGTTTTTCTTTCCTTATCATTCTTAAACTTAATTGATACCAAAATTGACAAACGGCATATAGATAAAATCATTAATGTGAGGTAAGCGAACTTCTATTATTTATTTACAAAACACTTACTGCATATTAAAAATGTTTTTCTAGGTTATTTACAGTCATTAAAAAAATATTTTTATGGGTTTTACTTTAAACTGCAACTACTCAAAACGTGACTAGGATCCGTGGATCAGGATGGAGCTCATAAGGACTGAGTCGAACTCGCTATCAATTAATATCTTAAGTTTTGCTATTAAAAACCTGACATATAACAATGTTTTTAAAACAAAATACATGTCACTGCAAAAGGATTACATTCGCTATCAACCCCCTCCCTCCCTTTCTTTTATAAAACTAATATTTATAATAAAAATGTGTATAACTTCAAATTTAAAGGCCTGGTCATTAAGGAGCTGATATTTATTATAAAAATTATAAATATATAGTATGAAAATGAAAGGAGTGTGCGGGGCGCTAAAATAAGGTCTTGTATGGATCAAGTTCTATCTTGGGTCTTCCTTAAGTAGACAGAATACTTCTTCGCTAGAAGCGGGTAAAACATACTCCTCTAATATGTACAATAGACATCATCATTAATTTTTTAGTGAATAGAATTGAATCATAATTTATTTCCAAATGTGGTACATGCAAACAGTGTGAAACTAAAATTCACACTAACATAAAAAACATGCGCGCGCGCACACACACACACACATAATTAATTAATTATTGTACAAATGTCAATCTAAAGCAAATAATTAATAGTAATAAAATCTAGAATGGTATATTTTCAAGAAACGGCAGAGCATCATATCATACATACAGTGATTGCTTTCAGAGGATTAAAGTGAATGCTGTAAATTGAAATAAATAATAAAAATACTGAGAAAAAGAAATATTGAGTGAAATAAATTATACTGAGAGCTACATAAACCATTCATAATTAATTGTCAGTAGTGGAGTGACAGGTTAGATAAGGAGGGGAGGGCCAATGTTAGAAGTTATTTCCCTCTGTATTCAGCTGTAATAACTGATTCAGCCTCATCAATACTGATAAGAGACAACCATTCATTGGAGTGTCTCTTATACATAAATATAGATGATGAATTGAAAATGTGGTTACCAGGAAAATATTGGCAAAGATTTCTAAATAGAAAGTGGGATACGTAGAGTTAGTAGATGATTATAATTATAAGCACACAATAAGCTCAGGTTGACGTGTGAGGATCTATGAATCCACCCCAATATCCCAAAGCGTAGTAGATGATATGTATTACAAATTTGCATTAATACAACTCCAATATTTCATGAATAATAAGTTTTATAAGAATGTGAAATTGTTGACAATTTTCATAAATATGAATGGGGATTGTTTTTATGAAGATTTTATGGATTGATAGTATGGCAGTTTCTTGATATAAGGTGTCAGTACGATATCTCCTATATTTTTTGTAACTGGCTTTTAAGATTGCCTACTGAACCACTTGGAATGGCTGAAAAGTGCTTTGTACACTCCACCCCAGGCTATTACTTGAGATGAAAACAATGATTGGGCATAGGCAAATTTAATTTCTTTTTTGTTTAAAATTTCACTTAAGTGTTTGAATGCAAATATGTAATTTCTTGCCCTTCTCTTCACACATTCAACATGAGAAGATCATTTTAAACGCTTGTCAAAAAAATGTGCCCAAATATTTGTAAGGTGAGACATTTTTAATAAATTAACGACAGCAAAATTCATTGTTGTAACAGCCACAATTTTGGACAACTAGGTTGCTCAAAATAGTTGGGCATAGTACGTAGACTTCACAAGAGAAATAGTCATAAGTTTAGTTTTTGAGGTATTCAGTGAAAGAACATTTTAATCAAACTAATTTTTTAAGAGCATGAGGTCACATAGAGCTTTAGAACGAGCATCAGCCCAATTGTTGCCTTTAATTAAAATAAGGCTATCATCGGCAAATAAAACAGGTTTACTGTTCAGATTTAATTTAGAAATATTGTTGATATAAATAAAAAACAAACAACTGGATCCAACATACTGACCTGAACAACTCCGTAGTCCACTGAAAACCTATCAGTCTCAGTCCCATACATAGATACAGTCTATAGCCTATTTGTGAGGTTGCTTGTGAACCAAGGAAGCGCATAACCATGGACCCCAATAAACTTTTATAAGCAAATTATTTCTATCGATACCATCAAATGCTTTTCTTAGACCAAGAAATATTAGAATAATGCGCAAGTTGTTGGATATTGCATCATTAATTTGCCTGTTGACGTTAAACAGAGCATCAGAAATATTCCTGTCCTCTTTAAATGCAAATTGACACTTACAAAAGATTTGTTTATTAAGAAGACAGGTTAAAAGTTCTTCTTTAATTATTTGTTCAAGGATCTTAGAGAATACACTCAAAAGGCTAATGGGATGGAAATCATATCTAAAAAATCTCACCTTTATGCCAAGAAATTACCTTAGCAATTTTAAAAATATCTGGGAAAATCCCAGAGGAAATACTTAAATTTATTAAAAGCAAAAGAGGTTTAGGAAATATATGAATATTATCTCATAACATAGAGGCTGAGACACCATCATGGCCAGGGGCGGATCCTTCACACAGTCCAGTTACATGCCGTATTACATTGAGTTCAGTAATAGTGTGTAATGTAAACACAGTATCCCGCCTGTAGTCCACATCACTCAAAACTGGGTCTCCACTTAAATCTATGGCGCTGGCAAGGTTTTGTCCCATCATGGAGAAAAGATTTTAAAATTATCGGTAAACAAATATACATTGTCGAACTTCTTAGTCTCTAAAAAAAAGACATCCAGGCGCAGAAGTACAGTAAAAATACTCAGTATAGGGCTGCGTGTTAAACTACTACACTAAACTGTCGAGCTATAATAGGTGTCATTAACACTTTCACTGTAGCTCTATATTGAGTTATCTTGAGTAGGCTACTCTCACTGTAGCTGCACCTTACAACCTCTGCAGCAGTTAACTTATAAAAATACTGTACTATATGTATTATACAATACATCTAAGCATATAAATAACTGTCTAGCTATAATACATGTAGTAATCAAACATTGCAATACTGAGTGATCTTAAGTACTCTCACTATGACTGTTCCGCAGTCACTCTCTAAGATATAATTTCTGTTATATCACTATAATTCTAAAATTCTCTCTACTCAGAAGTAAGGTTCTCTGAGAATATATTGTTTACAAAAAACTATTTTTGTGAACTGATCATAATTATTATTTACTAGGTTATATCATGTGAATGCTCTCAAAACAGGCTTATCAATATACATAATATTAAGCCAGCTAAAACACCACTATACGATAGCTCTATCTGATTCAGAGATAATATCTCAGATGAAGTAACTATTTGGATGATTATAATTTCTAGTAAACAGCTAGATTTACTACTAACTAATAATAAATAGTAAAGCTGAAATAAATGCGATATTTTCCAGTTATTCTACGTGGTGAACCAAAAACAGCAGATATGAAAAATTTTTACCTAATACTCATCACGTTCTATACACACTTTTATACAAAAGTTAAGACTATTTAAGCAATATAGTGGATAGATGTTCAAGCTCTGTTCATAACTAATTAAGAGGCACATTTAATATTTTCCAACTTTGAAAAACAATTTTATTTTTTATGTTCACAAATTTGTTAGTGTGAACTTAATTAGTCTTACTCTAAAGTAAAATATTTAACTTGAAATAATATACAAGTAATGAATTTTAAATTTTCTTAACAAGCAATATTTTGTGATCTATGCACGAGTGATTGGAGCAACCAAGTTTTAGTAACGCACTAATGTCTGCTGACAACTCTACTCCCCAAACTTATGTCAACAAAGGATGTATAACACACTTCATCTAGTACTTGTAAAAGACTAATCTTGTCATCATTTCCTCATACACACTTTCAAAATTACTTAAAAAAATAAGTTAGATAATCCACTGGAATAATGTTAGATAAGCTAAAAAGAATATAAACAATATTTCTACAAAACGTTTTATTGCTTGGGAACAACCATAATAAAAAATAATACATTTTCGTGTCAAAATAGCATATTTACAGTGTTATTATGCTACAAAAATTAATAGAAAATTAAAGTATAATATAGCTGTCAGAAGAAAATATCATAATTCACAGACCAAAAAGAAAGAAATATAATATAAAATTGCTATATATTATATATTATTATTTTAGAGCCTATCAAATATGAAAAAATATATATATATATATATTCCTTTGACTTAGTTGTTTCACATGCGGGACTACTACAATGGAAAATATTTAAAAAGGCTACTATTAAGTAACCCTCACTATCTTAGCTGATTTTAGTCAGGTTTCATGATCTGTTCATTCAAATACAGCGGAAAATATTTAAAAAGGCTACTATTAAGTAACCCTCACTATCTTAGCTGATTTTAGTCAGGTTTCATGATCTATTCATTCAAATATACTAAATCTAATACAATAATTTTGTTATGTAATTATTTTTGGTTTAATCAATTTATAATTGTCAGATAACAAAGAACATTTTCTATCCAGCGGTCAATTTCACTATTCTCAGCTTTCATTTTAACAACGTATCATAGCTTTAACACGTTCGCTGCTGCAAAACGGACAACCATACACGACGAGTGCTGAGAGCACACTGACTGGGTTTCTAAACAATGGCGCTGTGCAGTAGATCTACGTCATGCGCGCCTGGCGCGAGGCAGCCGTGCAGTAGATCTACCGCAACCGCATTGAACGTGTTAAGGTTACGTATCACAATACTAGACACTTTTCTAAAGAAAAATCAATTTTACTAATGTGCCCACAAATTAGATAATATTACTCCTTTGTTTACTCATGCCGCCATAAATGTTATCAGGTGACAGAAACTCGTTGGATATTGATATTGAGCAAAATAAGACAACGAGAATAAAAAAACATTACGAACACGTATTTCTTATTTTGTCTATGTTCTCTTATAGGTGCTTAGTCAGAATAATTCAAAAATTGAATATAAGATAGAACCACATCATCATGTGGTTTAATCATGCACCCTGTTGGCTCTTACTACACGTTATATGCACATCAAACAATATAATGAAACCATAAGTCGATGCATCCATGTAACTTCAAACTACGTCAAAGGGTTAAATGGCCGGAATAGCGTAGAATAATATTACATATTAGAGAAATACATATTGTTATTTTGTATGATGCTGGTACTTTATGATCTTTTTACATCGTTGATGTATGCATACTTACATGGTTCATTTTAAACAATGCCTTTAAGACAAAAAATAAACATCTAGATTATAGTTATGTGTTACATTAGCTATCCACCTGAGGAAGAGATTAGATTGCAAATCTCAAAACATAGTTTTACTGACTTCTGGAATGAATAATATCCAGTAAAGATCTTTTTTCTTTACAATTATTCCATCGTAAAAATATTTTAAACAAGAAAAAGAAACAAGTCTAGTTAGACAGAAACACAGGAGTTCATAATTATTAAACACATGGTTGAGAAAAGATACAAAATTATTTTATTAAATATATATCTTACAAAACATTATATTATCACAATGACAGCTATGGTATTGTAGCATTAACTAGGATCTGTGTCTGTGACAAAGTTACTGAAGAAAGCAAACTTAACAGCCTCCACATGTCGGCAGAGTCTCAGAGCAGTTTTCTGGTTGAGGTTCAACTCATCCATACAGGAAGGTAAATTCAACAGCATTAATGCTTTTCCATCAAATTCCTGGAAAATATTTAAGTTATTCACAATTACAATTTATTTAACTGTTATTAACACTTTTATATCAAACAAAAGACACTTTTACATATGTAGTAAATTATTCTAAATGCTTTTGTTTACCTCACAGTAATTAAAAACACAACTCAGATAATATCAATCAATCAGACTACTCATGAAAGAGCAATTTTTTTCAAAGAATTGAAATGAATGATTTTGTATGTACAATATTATATAATTTAATAGTTGAACAACTTTGAGCCCCAAAAAACAATGTCATCATCTTAGATCAACAATTTTAACTGACTAAAATTTCTCCTAGAAGAAAATGAATGATATCTAGTTCGTTGAGTTGAGAGTATCTGGTTTGAAACATCAAATTGCAAATAGATTTTAAACAGTTTTATTAAGGTCAACATAAATGACATTATAATTAAAAACTCTGGCAAAATGAGAGCCCTAAGCGCTCACCTAGCCAGTAGCACTGGACATAACAGTATCTCTCTCCCACTCATAATAAAAATCATCCATGATTCCTTTACAGCTTGGGTTTAAATTTACAAACAATTACAAACAAAAAGAATATTTGTTGCGAGTTTGATCATAGTCAAACAATTGTTATAGAAACAAATCTAAAACAAAAAAACTTGTTTGAATTTCATTTCATTTTTTGTGTTTAGGATAATAAATGACCACTACATAAGTTTTAAATTTTAATATATTTAAGCTTTTTAAATAGGCTGCACGGTTTAGATGAAAATTACTAAAAAACCATCCTCCCTTCACCTCTAAATGGATTATTTTGGTCGGAAATAGTTTTTTATTTAGCTTTGATGTATTTAACAAAAGTGTGGCATTAGTTTTCTATAATAAGACTTTTTCAATCTGGTGTTAATGACTGGAAAATATATATTAACTCATCTAAATTTTTAAGAGCACATTTAAATAGCTACAATCTACAATTCAATCTATTTCTCATTGTTAAAATATATTATAACCACGATACCATACATAGATAAAAATGTACTTTTCTCTACTATTATTTGGCTTCCACACTTTCATATTCTGATATTTCTGCTTCAAAGCCATTACTTATACCTTTAGAATGAAGATCCTGGTCGGCCATTATGTATATTTTAATCAATTATAAAAAAGTAATGATAAGGATTTAAATAAACGTTGTTAGTAACAGGTATTTTCTAGTATAGTATACTAAGAAGAAATTATTTTCTTTTTTACTTTAGTTGATATTTATTACTCATTCACATATTGATTCATTCTTTAAAAGTGATTTTTTTAGTTTGTGCTTTGTTGTTCTATATTCTTTCATGGTAATTGAGATTAAATTCTTTGATAATTTAGTTTCATATCAAATATTTCATTACTAAATTTACCTCTGTCAAACTGTGTTCTGATTAGGCTATTATAGACTTATTAATGGAAACCAAATTTAATTGGATTGCTAGACAACATTGTTAATTTTGCCTGAAAATCTGAACATGGAAAATTCTTAAAACTAGATTAACACTTTACCTGACAATTAAACATGATTGACAACACGACTTAAAAAAACCTGTCCTTACACATACTTAGAGATTGATAAATATAAAAAAACAGTTTGAGAAGTCATTTTTTAATTTTTCAGAGAGGGGTTTCTAGATTTCTTTTTTCCTAGGAGGTATTCCAGACCTCTAAACCCCTGGGAGGTTATAGTTCCACCACTTTAGTTCTAGAAATTGAGCATTGCACGCATACATTATTTTTTAATATTACAAAAATATTAAGTACCTCATCCCGCAGTAAGTTTGCCAGCATATCACAGTCCTGAGTTCGTTTCATGTATTGGTACACATCCTCAATGGTCCATAACAGCGGGTTTGTCTCTACATGGTACTGGGAGTCATCCATTTTCGTTTCTTGGGCCAGTTCTTCTAGTTTTCTAAGTCTTTCATTTTCAGCTTTTGAACGTCGTCCTCTTTTCTTCAAGCTGCAATGAAATCACAAAGCAGACTCTTTTACCAGTTGAAATTTTACCAACTAAATAATAATGAATATTATATGAAATGAAGTGTTTAAAAGGACGTTTTAAGAGGATTATGTTTTACAGATGAAAATACTATAATCATTGAATATATACATAATTTTTAGAGTGAAACAATAAATTATATAAGAGTGTTATTTTATTTTTTCATACCAAAAATATAATACAAAAATTAAAGCAAACTTTTCAGAGTTCTAGATGAATTTAAAGTATTAACTTTGTGTACAAAGCTGGCTCAAAGAGAAAGAGTGTCAATTATCTATGTCAAATTTTAATAAAAAGTGAAGAGATCAATTAAAAAAATTATTAACTAGTAAAACATCTATTCTCTATTTAATACTATAAAATAACGACAGTAATGCTAATTATATAAATATATTATTTAAATAGGTTAGCCGGTTGGAATAATCTTAAGAAAATATAGACTAGATGAACAAATAAAAGTGAAGATAAATAAGTAAACAGACCCAAAAACATTTTCAACTCCTATATGTATTATTTATCTCAAGATAATATCTGACTTAATATGATCTCTGAAGTAGGTATTTGTGGATAATTTCATTCATTGCTTTGTGCAGTGATATGTATTGGTATTGTTGAGTTTGTTGGTATTGGTATTGAGGCATATATTTGACCTTAACCAAAAAATAAGTGTACATGTATTGAGGGATAAATAAAATTGTAGTTATTCATTTATTATTTCGTAGTTTATATAATTCTGATTAATTAATACTAGTGAGCATCAAGTTGTGCTAATGCTAAAAAGACTGTAATATGAATCTGCTGTTACTGTAAGGCACGAAAGTGAACAAAACACCTGATTTTTGTTGTTGAAACAATCACAAGTCAGCAACGTGTGGCAAACAATAAAGTTTGTTATAGTCCAAGAGCTAGTGGTCGGCTACCTGTATGTATTTGATGAGACCTGGGTTTTTGTACAGTGAGGCCCCTATACCCACTGTACATGAGATAGGGAGTCACTAAGCTCCAGGTGGCCGACTTGGCGGGCGCACAGGTAAGACAGGAATCAATTATTGGTATATTTCATAAGTATTTGATGACGTCTGCCATTTTGTAATTTGAAAATATATTATTATTATCGGAAAATAACAATGGCAGACCATTATCGCGCGGATTTCATTGCGGCAGACGATTTTGAAAGTGCTAAAAAAATAAAATGTTGAAAGTAATTGACGAGATCTGCCATTGAGATGTTTTATTTATTAGGGTCTTATAAACTTATATTGATCATGGCAGACGTCTATATAGCGGACATACTTTAGTAGAAAAGAAAATCTTAGCTACTATCCGGTCAGATGTATGCATAGACCGCTTACAGCTATCTTCCTTTTTTCCCCCTATGGATTACTATTGTACTCATTCTAGCCTATAATAGTCTTGTCTTGTTACTAGCATTAGAATAATTCAGGTTTTATACCTGGGAGGGCCAAATTGTATCCCCACCCTAACGGATGTTTTCAGTATATTTCCAAACCTTCATACAGTTGGCTGCACGCTCGATTGTCGCAGTTGTATAAAAAAAAGTTACCTTGTTTTTCGTAATTTTTGCAATAGCTAAATCGTAAGTCACTTGCATGTACTCTTGATTTAGCTCTTGCAAGGCTGCCATGCATTGCTGCATAGTTGCCTAAACTACTGCATTGCTTGTTGGTGAGTGATTAATCAGTGTTAAATATGTAATCATTTGTTGTGGAGTATTATCAATCACTATGTTGCTGTGAAAACCAGTCCACATAGGGGTATTTAACAACCCCAAAGCATGACTTAACATCCAAATTCTGTCAATTCGATCGTAAAGACTCTTATGCACGATTGTATGAACCTCTTCTTCGCATTCAGTTTGAATGTTACTCATTTTTTTGAGTTTTTAGCGCACTGTGGCAACTCGAAATCGATTGTCTCAAAAGATCGTTGTCTAGGTCTGTCATGTTTACATCCTTTATTATCTTCTTTTTCCTCTTCTTCTTACTCTTCAACATTGTCGTCTTTGAGGTTAATATTTTGGTACATTATTCCAACAGTATCATGAAGAGTGTCTTTCCCAGTCTTGGTATCACAAATCGGTCATAATTGTCGAATGCCATACCTGCCACAAGATTTTCTTCTTTATTATATACCTCAGGACATATTTCGGTACGTGAAACTGATGAAAATGTTGCCTCTGTTTCTAACTCCTCGACAGCGGTGTAACTTATACAATGACCGTAACGATTTATTATATCGATAATCTTACGACTGCTTGTAAGAGTTTTTAACGACATGCCTAAGCAAATGTGTTTAGAGGTCTTCATGTTACCATTGTGAGTCATAAATATAATGTCCTGTGACAGGGACTGTATGTGACGTTGAAAACTGTCGCAATTCCGCCGTTTACGTCTTTAACATGTGATGGATGAACGTGGAATGAGTGATCAAATGTATAGCTGAATGAGAGCTCGATGTGGTATGTATGTCCAAATTTTAACATATTTGACGTTTGCTATACAAATGTATTTTGTCTCCGCAATAAAAAATTGACTATTAACTATTGACTATTAACATCCAAGAATTGATGAAAAAATTCGGAAATCATAGGTGGTGTTGTACACTCACCTTTTATTAAGCGTTGATTGGTTAAATTATTGGATCATTTTTTTTATGCCCATAATTTCCTCTCGTAAAATGGCAGCAGCTTCTGGTAAAATAGCTTGGTCTTTCAAGTGCGCAAATAATGAACCATCAATATTGTTGAAATACCCATTGGGGCAACAACTTTTTTTTTGTTGGATGTCAAAATTTGAATTCTATAGCCAAATTTCTTACGAAGTTTTTCTTCCAAACAAGATGCGTTAAATATTGATGCTGCGTCTGAGCTTTCACTTAATTCTTTAAATATTTCAAGATACTCTTTCTGCAAATAACTCAGAAAATAACAACGTCCTCGATTTATCACATTTTCTTCAACTAAATGACATATTTCTTTATAAACAGTTTCATGTACTTCTCGTGAGATGTGCCATGCAGTACGGACAGGACTTTTCACGAGTGATCTTTTTTGATTCCTAAAATTTTGCCGACAAATTTCATGGTAATATACTTCAGATGAGAGAACACTTTCTACTTTTGTTAAAGTTTCTTGGTAAATTGTCTGGCTTAAAGTTTAATAGGATACTCTTTTTAAATTGATCCTTCTCTGAAGACCGTAATGGGTCAATTTTATATTGAAATTGTTTCTTTTTTTGTGTTACAAAAAAAAAACACAAATTTGAGTTTACAGAAGCTACAGTATCGGAAGTTACAGTATCGGAAGCTACAGTATTAGAAAATTGAACATTCGATGATTTTGCTGATTCTGAAGATGACCCCTCCTCCAACGAAGGTTCAGCTTCAGCGTCGATTTCTTTTTCTGCTTCTTTTGTCTTAAGAATGTTTGCATTGTTTTCAAGGGTATTATGTACACGTGTATCCTCAGTTATTGAAATATCAGCTGATGTAGATGGCTGTTAAATTGCAGACAAAGACTTTTTGGACTGTGATAGAACCTTTTTTTCAACATCTGTCGTCAAATACTGCCTTTTTAATTATGTAAATATCTTATAACAACTACTATGATATGCTGAATCATAAATTTCGTCCGGTAAAATAATGTCTATATTTTAATTTGTGGAATTTTATTAACCTCAAAATGTTTTTACATTTTGATATAGTATCTTCTGAAAACAGCAATAATTTGTCGGTTTTTACTGAGTCACAAAAAAACACACTTCTGTTCTGGTTTTTCACTCGACATTCTCACAGATATATTAAATAAATAATAACGAAATCAACAAAACAAAAGAAAGCAACACTACGTATTGTTTTGTTTTCAATATATTTACGAAAAACGAGGTAACTTTTTTTATACAACTGCAACAATCGAGCATGCAGCCAACTGTATGAAGGTTCGGAAATATACTGAAAACATCCGTTAGGGTGGGGATACAATTTGGCCCTCCCAGGTATAAAACCTGAATTATTCGAGTGCTAGTAACAATACAAGACAATATTATAGGCTAGAATTAGTACAATAGTAATCCATAGGGGAAAAAAAGGAAGATAGCTGTAAGCGGTTTATGCATACATCTGACCGGATAGTAGCTAAGATTTTCTTTTCTAGTAAAGTATGTCCGCTATATAGACATCTGCCATAATCAATATAAGTTTTTAAGACCCTAATAAATAAAATATATCAATGGCAGATTTCATCAAATACTTTCAAAATTTTATTTTTTTTAGCACTTTCAAAACCGTCTGCCGCTATGAAATCCGCGCGATAATGGTCTGCCATTGTTATTTTCCGATAATAATAATAATATATTTTCAAATGACAAAACGGCAGATGTCATCAAATACTTATTAAATTGGCCAAAAATTGATACCTGTCTTACCTGAGCGCCCGCCAAGTCGGCCACTTGGAGCTTAGTGACTCCCCATCTCATGTACAGTGGGTATAGGGGCCTTACTGTACAAAAACCCAGGTCTCATCAAATACATACAGGTAGCCGACCACTAGCTCTTAGACTATTATTACATGACACAAAAGTAAGTAGTTTATTCATTTTTGTTCAGATTACAGATAAGTTTGTTGTTAACAATATTTTTTAAGATGTTTCAGTGAAAAAAGAAATATCCAAACAGCTGTTGTACAAGCTAGGAGTATGTCAGACTATGTGACATGTAATAGGCTTCTCTAAAGATAAAAAGACCATTCCAGGGAATGACAAGCACCATTTTCAGACTTGACATAGCCTAATATCGAAAGCATGTAGAATTTGGAAGTATGTAGCTAAATTCGGTCTCAAGATATTCTACTGAGTGATAGACTCTAATAACACTCAGTCAAATATGGACAAACTCTTTAGTCATGGATTATGAGTGTTGATGATGTGTGATATGGATGCCCACATTTGTCTATGTTTAAAATTACGTAAAAGGGTCCATATAGAAAATTGTTAACAGTTTTCTATTATAGATTTTTTTTAAAGTACTGTGATTGGAGTTGGTACAGATTGTATATAGCCAGCTGTGAACATGACAAGAAAGTCTACATGACAAAGACCTCAACTTTTGCAAGGAAGAGTTTACACAATGCACATATGAATGATTTTTACCAGGGCAAACGCATGAAACAATATTTATTAAAGTCTCTAACTCTTGATGTGTACGTCAATGGTTAGTCCAACATACATTATTCATGCTAAAAAAATCAGCAATTCACATGCAATGAACCTAAACCACATGAACTCCGCGTAACTAATACTTTAGTCAAGCAAAGAAAAATAAGTACAACTACGCAAATCTTACACACCTAATCATGCAGATACAATGTAGCTACAGCCTATTAGATTACATGCCCAAACTGTCAAATACGAGTATATGTACACTTTGACATGTTTGATTTCCACTTAAAAATGCCATTCACATAATGTTTGCCAGGACTGATGCTTATTACTAACTTAATACATGAGGTCACTACTGGATCTTAACAACTGTATTAAAACTCAAGATAATTTATTTTGTTTTACAAGAGTAAGGGTGGTCTCCAGAAAGATAACCTCTTACTGGGGGGCCAGCCAAAGCGAACAACGGAGTGGGAAGTATTCATGTCTAAATCAATGTCCTCCACCACACCCAACAACCCTATCGTGGCATGACCACGTACAGTCACACTGCACAGTAAACAAGCTGATGCCATTGCTTAGTATGTCTAGCTGTCCTGTCACCGAGACTTGCTCACACATCTCTTATCTCTATCAAAGTGGTAGTTTGTTATAAAAGTTTGGATAAAATGATAAGTATTCTTTTGTAAATTATGTGCGAATTAAAAGAACTGCTTTACTATAAAACTTAATAAATAGCCTATATTATTTTTTAAAATATAGTAAAATACTTGAACCATTAAATTACTTGTGTTGCTATTGACGCTCCTTCACAAATGACATATACTCCTCAACTTCAGATTTATCACTACATTCTGAATCGCTTGAATAATCTTCATCATCGCTGGTTTCCACTCCCACATTTATTACAAAATACTCTATAGGGTTTCTCAAATTTTCTTTCTAGGGGTCTCTCAAGGGTTTCTTAAATTCCAATAAAATCTTGTTTGTGTTTCTATTCATTTTGAAACTTTTTCTTCCAATCTCTGACAGAAACATTTTAAAATTTTTGCTAAGCAAAATTTTCTACATCTACAGTTTAAAAGTTACACTGCTTGTAGCAACCCAATTTTTGACATCCGCCCAAATTAGCTCAATAACATTAAGTTCTGGATGATAAGGAGGCAGTCTTAAAATGTCCCATTTTTGTTTCATCATCTATTACATATTTTTTATGTGCAGGCTTGTGACATTTAATAAGCTTGAACAATTCAACTCTATGCATGTCTTCTGTCAATGGGATATTTGTTAACAACAGCCAGGCTTGCATATCAGCTTTGTTGTAGGTATTAGAGGTAGGGCTCTTATCTATTTGAACATTATGACACAAAGCGTTTTCTATGAACACTTTTTCTGAAAGATTTGGTGATAACTTTTCTGTAAACAATTTAATGTACATGTTGTCGTGATAATCGCCAGTTTTTTGGTGCGCTTGCATCATTATCAAACAGTTCTAATAAAGTCCATTACTTCAACTGCACGTAACATTATAAGGAGAATCCCTTTGTTGACAGGTGCAGCAACACAGCGTTTGAATCCATCCATCCTTTTTTGTGACATGATAAGAGTCAATTTATGACTCATCATTATATATGATTGGATGGTCTTCTGCTCTATACTTGGAAATTTTAAAAAAGCACACAACTCTCTGAAAGGACAAGTCATGGAATTCCATTACAATCATTTTATTGGTTTAATTTTCTCTATTTGTAGTTTATTTGTGTAAGAATCTGCCGTACACTTGTTTTAGACCAGTAAAGTTCATATCAGCTTGCATTTTTATCTGAATTTTTCGTTAGTCAGAAGGCATTTTTCTACTAAATTAAATATATTTATAATACGCTTGACCACACTTATATAAAAATCATCCAGTTACACGTTTTTGGCGCTTTCTTTTTCTGTTTGGAGTTTAGATATCACCCTAATCCAGGAACCTTGGATCAATAGAGGTTGCATCAAAGGATTGACGACACAGGTAAGTAATCTCATATATGATCGATCAATTGAAAACCCCAGAACATGTATTCTAATTTCACAACCTTTCCTACTACAGATATTATAACAAGAGATCTGGTGGCAGCTACAGTTAAAGTGGCATCACTGCAAGGGGTGAGAGAGGTTACTATGGCCTCAGCCTATTTCCCCAACCCGTCAAAAAGCTGCCCGCCAAAAGAGATAGAAAGACTATTGCAGAGCTGCAGAGATAGAGGTTCGGCCCTCATTCTCAGTTGTGACTGCAATGCTCACTATACCTACTGGGGTACTGGGGAAGCACAAACATAAACCAAAGAGGTGAGGAACTTCTAAAGTTTATATTTAGCAATGATTTAGTTTTAGAAAATAAAGGGTCAAGTCCAACCTTTATTACTAGAACTAGGAAAGAAGTCCTAGACATAACCCTATCCACAGGACTCAAAAACATATGCATTGTAAGGTGGCACGTCTCAAAGGAGGCCTCACTATCGGACCACTGTCCTATTAGGTTTGACATGGAGGAGATAGGGGAAAAAACGTGACCCACAGGGTTCCTAAATCTACCAACTGGAAGGGATACCGAGTGTCCCTAGTAGAAGATTGGAAGAAATAGAACCCTTCCAGAAAAATGAATTTGACTTAGAAAGGTCTTCACAAATAGTAGAACGATCTATAATAAAGGCCTACGAGAAAAACTCCCCTCCCAGGCAAAACAGGCTGAAGAAAGACGTGCCGTGGTGGACTGGGAGGTTGGAGACATTAAGAAATAAAACTAGGAAACTATTAAAATGGGCAATAAGGACAGATGATTGGCTCCCTTATCTACATGCCCAAAACGAATATAAGAAAGAACTTAGAATGAATAAAAGAAGAACCTGGAGAAATTTTTGTAAAAACATTAACAGCCTTCCTGAGGCTACCATGCTTCAAAAAAACTCTCCAAACTGATCACACTAACCCTATAGGGACCCTAGTAGAGGTCAATGGTGACCTAACAGTGAACAGGAAAGAGACCTTAGAACCGCTTCTGGAGACGCACTTCCCGGGGGGGTCACCTGACTTGAAACGAGGATAATTATTCTCTAATCGAGGGGGGATCCAGCCGGAAGGTTGCTAAAGTCAGACAGCGGTCTAACAGACTATTTACACATGAAAGATTAAATGGGCTATAAGATCGTTCAAGCCATTTAAATCTCCTGGGGCAGATAGAGTTTTCCCAGCCCTTCTTCAAGAGGGGCTGGACATACTATTAAATACTCTTTGCATTCTGTTTAGAAGCAGTTTCGCCTTAGGATACATACCAAAAAACTGGAGGACAGCACTAGTGGTGTTTGTACGGAAAAAAGACAGGGATCCAACTAAGCCCAACTCGTACAGACCCATAAGCCTAACCTCCTTCATGGTGAAAACTATGGAAAAAATAATAAACAGACACATAAGGGACGTAATATTACCAGATCACCCACTTAGTCCCACACAACACGCTTACATAGCAGGTAAATCAAATACCACCGCTCTCCACAGCTTAGTGGGAGAGGTGGAGAACACCTTCGAAAAAAAGGAAGCCCTAGTCAGCGTCTTTATGGACATTGAAGGAGCTTTCGACCGAGTAGCATATCAATCCATGGAGACTGCGATGGAACATTTTGGAGTTCCCCCAGATGTAGTCAAATGGATAGTAGCCCTCCTAAAAAGCAGACAAGTAAAAGCAAAGTAAGGAGACGAATCTGCCGCAATCACGGCTTAGAAAGGCTGCCCCCAGGGGGGAGTTTTGTCTCCTCTCCTGTGGGCGATGGTGGTGGATGATCTTCTAAGCAAAGCAGAGAAGAGGGGAACTAGGCTACTATGTTATGCGGACGACCTAGTGCTTATGATGAAAGGAAAAACAAAGGCATGCTGGAATGCCTAATACAAAAAGAACTAAACCTCATAAGCAACTGGTGTCATGGGGAAGGTCTACGGATCAACCCATTTAAAACAAATATGATTACCTTTACCAGGAAAAGAAAGTTCCAGCTAACACAACCTGTTCTGGAGGGAATCAGCATCAACCAAACAAAAGAAGTGAAATACCTGGGTTTAATCCTGGATGAAAAGCTCACTTGGAACTCCCATATTGAAAACAAGACATCCAAAGCAACAATGGCCCTTGGGGCCTGTAAGAGACTATTTGGATTTAAATGGGGACTTCAACCCAAAATGATATATTGCATTTACGAAACTATATTAAAACCAATGGTCACATATGCTGCCTTAGTGTGGTGGCCGAAAGTAGAACAAACAACAGCTGCTAAAAGGCTACAGAGTCTTCAAAGGCTAGCTTGCTTAAGCACCACGGGAGCGATGAGCTCCTGCCCAACACTAGCAATTGAAGTGGTCCTAGGATACACTCCTCTGGGGCAGGAGGTGGTGAGAACAGCCGCTCTAAGTGCTTCTAGGAACAAAGGTAATAAATGCTACCTCCTTAAGAAGGCCACATGAAGATATTGCAAAAATTTCCTGAGGCTGAAATGCTAACCAAAGTGTCAGACGCAATGGTTAAGAAATACTCCTTTGACAAACCATATATTGTCTCTATCAGAAGTAGGGAGAAATGGATTAAAAAGGAGGCCTACCCTACAAAAGGAGTCCTGAAGTTTTACACAGATGGTTCATGCCTTGACTCTAGGGCAGGATACGGAATACACGGACCTGGAGTCGACATGGCTGTGCCCCTAGGAAGACATGCCACGGTTTTTCAGGCGGAGGTCATGGCAAGACTCATGTTCCAGAAGACTAATAAAAATGAGGACAAAAGGATTAAAATACCTAATACTTTCTGATAGTCAGGCTGCACTGAAGGCACTTGATACCTGTTCGTTTGATTCGAAAGTGGTCTGGGAATGTAAGAATGCTCTAGCAGAGCTGACAATGAATAACAGAGTAACACTTGGTTGGGTACCAGGTCATGAAGGCATTCATGGAAATGAAAAAGCAGTCATCCTCGCCAAAAAGGGAGTGGAATCCACAATGGTGGGGCCTGAGCCAGGTTGTGGGATAGCCTTCTCCAACATTAAAGCTCTGGTCAAAGAATGGGAATAGAGGATAAGACACAATAATTGGAGTAGAGCCTCAGGATTAAGACTATCCAAATTGTTTATCTCTCCTTACATTAAAGGATGGATAGCTCTTAGACCAGAATAAGGAGGACATAAGACTGATATTAGGAATGTTGACAGGACATGGCCCTCTAAGGAAGCACCTTATGAAGGTAGGCCTTAGCCAGAGTAACGAGTGTAGACTCTGTGGAGAGGAGGAGGAGTCAGCAGAAACACATTTGGTTAGATTGTCCTGCCATCGTAGAAACTCTGAAAAAATACCTGGGAGCATATTTCCTCAGCCCCAAAGATATCAGAGAACAGGAGCCCTCAAATCTGATTGGTTTTTGCAAATGCCTCGGACTTTGAGTGCACAAAATTAAAGTAAGGGAGGCGCAAAGGTCCTTTTAGGACTAAGTGCGGGGACAAACTGTCCTTTTCCCTCAGGAAGGAAAAAAAAAAAAAAAAAAAAAAACACCACCTTGTACTATTCTCCTTTTTTGTGCACTTTGGTCTGGGTACTTTTTAATGCACCAGATGCACGTTGAACTTGTACTTAACATCTATTAAAAACCTATCAGATTCAGCTTTCATGAAATCCATAACTATGGAAATCACTTCTCACGACTGGCCGTTGTACACTTTGCTGCCTAGATTTGAAACGTAACCCCTAAAGGGATTACCATGATATTGTTTTTATCAAAGTGTGGGAATAAAACTATGAGTAAAGCTCTGAGCAAACCAAGAAGCATTAAAATAAATAGAGCAACTCAAGGCACATGTTGAAGTCATAGACAGCACTATGTTTGTTTGGCACTGACTGTACCACGTTCTCTAGAGTGGAGTAGAGAAAAAACAGTTGCTTATGCGCATGCGCTAGCCACGGTTCACACTGGCTGGCTCCTTCACTAAAAAGATAACTGTTAAGGCTCTGTAGTTTATTATATTATAACAGATCCTCGATTATTTGATATTGTTAGATTATTTACCCTTTCATATTATTACCGCTAATTTTTCAAATCTTACTTTGAATGTTTTAATTGTTTTTTTAACCTTGACAGTGTCTAATAGCTGACTGGTTACATCATGGCTTCCACTGTAAACTAATAAATTAGTGCACTCTGATGGCTAACTATGAAACTATTACCAAAACACATAGAGAATTTCTTTTTATATAACCAACAGAAAACATTATTTGCAACACTGTATGTTTTGCAAATTTATTTTAAACAAGTAATACTTCTGCATATTAATAGAAAGAAACCTGACATAAACATCTGTCACATTGGGTAAAAATGTTTGAATTTTTACTGTTTTGTTTTTTCTGTTTCTCATATGTATTTTTTCTGATGCCATCTACACAATTTTACATGTATTTACAAATGATTTTCTCTTTGAAAAACAAACAATGTTACAAATGTCATCAGCTTTCAGTTAATTAAGGAAAACAAGGTGAACTGCGTTCAAACATATTGTCATTCCCATTACTTAAATTAGACATTTGAAAATTTGTTTTAAGCTATGTGCCAGCAGACAAAACAAATGTTACCAAAACAATTTAAATCAGTTCTTTATCTTTTATACAGAATGCTCAGATAAATAGTGCAGCTATTTCTAAGATAATTTATGATAAATCAATGTCAAACCATGAATTAAATATAAAGTGCCTATAGTAATCACATAAAATTTTAAGGTATACTTATTCTCCTGTGGTGTAGCTTAATAAGGGAAATAAAATAATATAGTAATATTAGTATCATATTAGTATAAATAAATGGACTACATTAGAATCAGCTCAGGTGTTTTGACAAGTATCACAAATTCTATGGAGTCTATGAACAAGTATTCCTTGTTGTATATTACGAATACAACTCATATGTATTATAAAAAAAAGTTATATTAGTGCTTTTTAATAATAACAAAATGCAAGTAAGAGAAAAAAAGTGAAAATAATCAAACAAAACACACAGTAAACACAAACTAATGTAATAAAAACCTTGAAACTCAAGAGGGGAACTTACACATAACTTGAATCTGAGCTCACTTCAGATTTGGATTCAGAATTATTTATTTGTTTGTTGTTCACTGACATCTCTGGACTGCTTGAAATAAGACATTCATTATTTGTCAAATTAAAACCTCTTATAAACTTAAAAATACAGTAAGTACACTTGGTGTATCATCTAGAGTAGAGAATATTTACCTAAATGCTTTATTTTAGTGACAGATCAGTTCCTCTTTTTAATATTATGCATTGACGTTTCAATCTGGTTCAAGTACCAATTCCTAAGTAAGTTATAGTTATAAGAGACGTGATAAATCCTGTTCTTGATTTTTAAAAGTAATTGGTTCTATTCTTAATCATGTCACAGAGTTTTCGATTCTACAACTGTGAGCATTTTCCATCAAATTCCGTAAACAATTACTTTTGTATTTTAAGATATTATTCATGCTAATTTATCAAAATTTATTTGTACACAAAAAAAAACTAACTGTTTCTACCTCCCAACACACTATATACAAATAGATTGAAGTAAAAGATGTTAAACCATTATCAATTAACCTTGACTTTAGATGTTGTTGGTAATCAAGATATTAATTCTGCATTTTGACTTTTCTTATTTTGGAAAATATACAGTAAATATGTTTTGTTATTTAAATATAGATACTGATTACGATTTGCGACTTTCATAAAACACATAAATAAATTATAAAATTTTTAATACTTTTTGAAACAATTCAGTAATGAAAAATATGTATACAAATTTGGAAAAAACTATCTATACCATAAAAGCAATACATAAACATAACACAAATAAATGTATTGCATGTAGATTTAGAAGTAATGATAACAATTTTGATAACTTGGAGTTGTGCTCAATTAATTGTAACTCTAAGGTATATACAATTTTTAGTAAATTTTTATCTATTCTGCAAGTTTTTTTGATAATATTTTAAAAACTATTAATATTGGTTCTCCATACCTAATTTGTAACAATAATACAAAAACCATGTAACCCAGAATGTTCCAATTCTTGATTGCCAATTTGGTTAGCAATAGTAGTAATGATAAAGGTCTAATTGTATACCTACAAGAAAAACAAACATTGCCATTCTAGATGCTAAATATTGGATTTAGTATTTAGATAATTGGATTTTAAAATTAATAAAAAAACATTATCATATTTAATATGATGTTGAGCCAACAGATCTGGCATTAAACTGATTAGGATTTGTATGGAATTTTACATATTTAAAATGACGATGTGAATGACTGAATACTTACTGGCTAGAAGAAGCACTGGATCGTATATCTATAAGCCCAAGTGCCTGTTTCATCTGAGAAGATTTAAGGCCAAAATTGGGCAATTTGATACCTCGTGTCTCATAGCGCATCCTCTTGTCTTTGTGTTCACCATCATCGCTGGCACTGCGTGAGTCGCACTGTCCTGCAGCACCACAATGGGTATGAGTTCATCATCACATCAGTGCAGTTGTCAAAATTGTTATTTTTCACCCAGCATAAACTAAACCCTATGCATTCAAAGGTAGTATTTATAATTTGTCCTTGGAGTTGGTATGGCCAGCTCTACTGGCCACAGCCATTTTGTCCGAAGCGCAGATTAATTTTTGCCATAATGTTATCTCAGCTATATGTCCAGCTCTACTGGAATATGTCCATAGCTCGTAGGCATAGCAATTATTTTCTAATATTCTCTTTGTTTTATAATGAATTGTGAAAAGTGCTGAAACCTACCGAGCAGCTTTACTTTAAAGTAATTTTAAGGTAAAACAGTAAATTTTTAATTAGTCTATAATTCTTTTCTAAACATTGACTGTGCAAATAAGACGAATAAAGTGTAGTGGACCTATACACTGAAGTGATAGAAACCTAGAAAAATTTACTAGAAGATGTGTGCTAACTATTCTTGACTACACGTAGGTATGTATTTTAAAAAGTTTTATTCCAGAAAAAAATTTAAAGATTGAGAAAAAAGTAAAATAGTTCATGTTTGAGTATAACGTAACTGTAAAGGCCTACATTATATAATTTTATTTACATTTCTTTGTTAACAATATACATATTATAAGAGTTAAATTTACCAAATGTATGTTTATCTTTGTGTTAAAAGATTCATTAAAAATAAATTTCAAATTTTTTCATTTCTTCTTTGACCATTTTAAATTACAATGCAAGTAACGCAGAGGAAATTGAAAAATAATTCCGATCTGGCGAAACAAACAACAAATATGGCCACTGAGCTGTCAATGAAAGTAGCACGGCCATCTGTACTGGCCATACGAGTTGCGAGGACAAACTACGGAAAAACTAACGCAAGCTGTCTGCAACCTTGGTATGGCCAGTGCTGCTGGCCTTTTAAAGTACAAAGGGTCAATGACTAAAATGCTCATTAGAGTATGATTTGACTAAAACTTTTAGATTAAATACTTGCCTAGTGAAATCAATCTCATTATATCAATTATAGGATACTCTATTTACAAGCCAATTTAAGAAAAAAAAACTGTATAACGCCCTCTCCGTACTAACTTTGGTTAAGTCCACCATTCTTCTTAAAGGAGGATAAGTACTCGCGTCGTGTGGAGGGTGGTCGTCGGGGCCATGGGAACTGTGTATTTTTGCGGGAGTCTGGTGGTCGGCCTGCCTTACGCTGTCCAATCAGTGTGGACTGAGATGATGCTGTAGAAACGCTTACTGGAAAATAAAATTTAATTAATAGTAGTAATGGATCAAAATACTTTGTTGGGGGTAGAAAATTAATATTAATAATATTTTAGTAATTATATTATAATTATTTTACTGTTAATTTTTAATCATAGGAAAAGATCCACATGGTACAAAAACACTCTTGTCAGGATTGATCATGTTGTAACCACTCATTGATGTGTCTAAACCCTGTTTTAACACCTTGAGTGCCAACGTCTCACACTACTTGATACTATCTAGGTATTCCTCACAGTCTACACAAGACTCTAGCACTATAAGGATTAGGTTAAGTGTTTAGTGTGCAAAATTAGACAATAGTTTAACATATCTTGTGTTGTTCATTTTCTATTTTCACACCTGCTGTGAGAAACCACTGGTGAATTATCAGTACTTATTGTGAATAATTGTTCTGTATAGCTTTAACAGTGCTTATTTAGGTGATTCTTTCTGAATTTCCTGCAAAATAATCTAAACCTGTCATTAGCAATTCCAGTTGTTTTTGTATTACAGTAAAATTAAAACATAGAACAACAGAACTAAAATTCAGTGAAAGTGATCGAGAGACACTTACAGAACCTGGTTTTCGAGAGCGTGTGGCAGTTCTCCGGGCAAGTCTTTTGCCCGACCGGTACAGGGCTAAAGAGATGTGGACAGACCTGCAGCTTGCGGCACACCTCCTTGCAGAACTCTGCCACTTTGTCGGACGATGTCACTATCTCCACCATGGCTCGGTACACGTTGCTCTTATATCTGTCACTCAGGTCAAATCAGTATATCTCACACAGAACGAGAAGACCAATCAAACATCATCTATACATACTTCCTCAGACACAAGATCTTTATTAGCCATTACATACTTAACAATACATTAATAGGTTGTCAAATAATAATATACTTAAAATTACTTGAAACACCAATTTCGTAAAGTCTACCAGGTTACAACAAAAACATTCATCTACTGAGTTAATAGTTTCATTATTAAGCCATTCGAACAACGACCAATTCAAATTTCTTAGTGGGCAAAATTCTTATAGATAGAGATATCTTATTGCATAATACATATTTCTGTTAAACATGGCTTTTGAGAAACTTAGTTATTCTAATATTAGAAGCTACCAGATTTTTTATTAAGTGTTATAGCATGAGAAGTAAAATGATCTATACATGTATGAGGTTTGTATTTTATTTTAAGGCGGACTTTTAGAAAAGATGAGAGCTGTTGTGCTGGACTATACTGGCATTCAATACACGATAATATGAACAAATACATTCAGGCGTATCAGGACTTAATTTACACCCTGTATACGATAGTAAAATTATCTATATTTCTTTATAAAATCTATACATGCATATGCATTAGGTTTGTATTTTATTTTAACATGGACTTTTAAAAAAGATGTGAACATTTTATATATATATATATATATGAACACAGTATTGGTAAAGTTCTCTAAGCCAAGTAAAAAGTTGACTCACTTTGCCTTGAGTAGTTCGAGGTGCATGCCAGGCCTGGGAGGACCAGTACACTGCAGCTCCTTGAGCACTCTAGAGGAGATGTAGGCCACAGAGATAAGCATGGACAAAACTTCCTTCATGACGAGAACGACTGGACCCGGACCAACGTGGCGGGGTAACCCTGCCAGCCGCCCTTTCGACAGAAATGGCCCCGAGAAACACTTGTGGTTGAAGTAAATCATTGGACACCATGAGCTTGACCTCTCTGTTGTAGTTTCTTTTGGTGCGTCTTCTCTGGATAGAATCGTGAAGTAATTACATAACTTTTGTAATAAATTAGAATTAATACACAAACATTGTTTGATAAAAACAAGAGTCTTCATCACAAACACTGTAAATATGTTGTTTCTGAGAAACATTAAATATACATTACATTTTTTTAAATCTGACAACCAAAGCTTACTTTGTTGGTGGCTTAATGTCCGAGGGTTGAGGAGTGCGGCGTATTACTTTGGGAGCTTTGAGAGGGTAGGAGTTGCTGTCACACCAGCCAACCGGAAATATCTCCAATGAGTCCAAACTGACTGCCCGTTTTGGTTTGAAACTGAAACATATACGTTTTATTGGTAACAAGTTTTTATTTAAGCTGGCTCTTTCTTGGATGATGTTCAACATGACTAGAACTGATCTCACTCTCAATTATACTATATTCGCCACAAACCCCCCTTCTCATCCCATAATCATAGTTAGAATTTGTTCAGTATTAATGATTTAAGTGAATTTTTAAGCCACTAGTAGTTAATTAACTAGTATAAATTGTGTTATTGCTTAATCTTTTTATACTGTAAACTTCCAGAGTGTGTTAGATTCTTTTAAATGTCACAAAATTTAATACTAAAATGGTATTGCTAAGTATGAAAATATTTTCAAATAATTTTTATATTTACCACGGATTTCAATTCTCTTCCTGCTTCTCTTTTTGCTAATGTTAAGAGTACCAATGTATAAATATGTCTAGAAACACGTAATTTGCAGTGTTTTGAAAATTGTATTCATAACAATTCCTTTTGAATACGATAAAAAAGTAGAGGTGGGCCAATAACAAAAAGGATTAGACCTCGATTCTGATACCAATACAAAAATTGTATTCTCAATTTCTAATTTGATACTGATTCCTCTTGTTATTTCGAACTAGAGATATAAAATACTAAATGATTTCGTTCTGTTATTGCTAAAGCAAATCTGGCCAGTAGGAGTGGCCAGCTAAACAATTTCAAACTATGATTAAAAAATATTTAAAGCCAAAATAAAAAATAGAATAGAATGTAGTTGTAGATTAAACTTATATATGATACATGTATAATATTACACAAATTACAAGGTAAACAAATATTAGCGACTGTTTGCTTCTTTAGACAGACCAGTAAATATTCATGTATAGATGCACAGCAATGCAAAAAAATAAGACATACGGAATAGTAACTTCAAGTTGAATACTTTTTACAAAACTACAACAAATATCACCTACAGTTTTCCATACACAAAGTTTGATACTTTTACGGCATTAACACGTTTTAGAAATTGGTAATTTGCGTATTACCAATCAGCTTTTACGAATAACCATGTTTTCCTGCACTTATTTGAAGATTTGGTGGACTCAGTTTCAACTCATCATTAATTGTAAATTGTAAAAATTGTAGTGAAATTTTCTTCCACCTTTTAATGTTATAAAACTCATTTCCTTTGTTAGTAAAAATTTAAATTGCAAATTCGTAAAACGTGTCCTTTTTCCTTTAAATAAATAAACTTTTTATTTACAAGATTTTATAGTAACCAATAACTTTTACTTGAACATAGAGGAGGAGAAGTAATGGAATTCTAGAATAGTAGAAGTAAGTGTATAGTACTGGTATTAAAAAGTTTCGTCATACTATTGGTTTATTCAATGTTTTATTGCAAGAGAAGTGCTTTCCTTCTTCCTTTCTTTTTCTTTTTTTATGCTTATAAATAGCATTTAGTAGTCTTCCTCCATGATATAATGGATAAGGTGGTGGCTCTCTAACTGAGAGACAAGGGTTCCCGGGAGGTAAAAAATATTTAGAAATAATACACTGCCCTTTGAAGGCATATGACTTTGAAGCTTAGAATTAAGGTTTAATAGATAATAATTATTTAAATTTAATAATAATTGTTTTGATTTTAAATGTAGTTATCAGAAATTTTAAAATTATTAATAAATGGAATGTTTTTAAAAATAGTTTACAGTTTTTATAAAAGTAATAATAATTGGAAAGAGATGTTATGATAATTTATGTTACAAACAATCATATTTCGTCAAGTTGAGTCTTTATTATTATACATACTATACACAGATATTTGCTTGTTCCAATGACATCTGATGTTGACGTTAGTTTAAATTTTTGTTTGTACAGGATTCTAGAACTTGAGCTGCAATTTTTCATTCTTAATATAGTATTGCTGCACGTGTTCTTATAGTATCATGCCGATAATCAACAAATACTTTATAGTAATAATTTATTTTCCTTATAACTTTTCATGAAATAAAGAACTGGTATTGTGAATCTATGTATTTCTATCAATATAAATTTTAATAATAATTCAAGATAAAACATGTATTTAAAGATATTTCCCACTATTTCTTTTTTATTTTGTACCCAGATATTTCTAATGTACAACTAATAATAATATTAACCAATTATTCCAACATGAGATGAGCAAAAACATCTACAGAACACTAGGAAAAACATCTTTGAAAGCAATGATCTGTTACTCAACCTAAGAGTCAAGATGACAAAAATTCCAAACTGTTCACTAGCACTAACTAACAAAAAGAAACATGCTCGCACATCACTAGACATTTAAAACCAATTTCTATTAAAGAAATGCAACAAGTAGAAAAATTTTTAAGGAAAATAGATATGGGCAATGTTTTCATGCTTGTCATACCATACTGTACATTGCATTTCAAGCATTTTACTTAAAACAGCAAACTCATCTCATAATAAAAAAATGTGCTTTTGTATTTTTATATATTTGCAGCTTTAGTACTTTTACTATCATAAAAACAACACAGAAGAAACTTTTACATGCTTTGTCCCGATGCAAAGAAGTAGAAATTTAGATCATAAAACTTATTAGAGAGAAGTTTTTCTAAATGAAGAAAACATTGCATGCTATATTTTAATATAATCTTCACTTAATCGATTTTAAATAATGTACACATAGGACATGGTTACATGTCTTACCTCACAGCTAAATTTCATACAATAGAGAAGTGTTTTATTTAAACTGGGGCATTGATGCATATTTTAGTTTGATATATTTACTGTCTAGTCATAGTTCTACCCACTATTATGCTGTATTATGAATTATAATTTAAATTTTTATTTATAAAGGATCATTGTAAAAAGATTTCTCTATTTAATTGATTTTTAAATTAATTGAAAATTACCTCAGAGGTTTTACCAGAGACAGACAGGCTGGTCTTCAGTATCATGCTTTTAAAACAGCAGATAAAGTTAACTATTGTAACAAAATTTAAAAATAATACACAAGTCTAAGAAAACTTTTAAATTAATAGATATTTTACACATAAAAATAAACAACTCAGGAATAGAACCCGATTCATGCATTTCGCAAACATAAAACTAACAGAGAACAAAAAGTGAAATCAATCACCAAGGCCAAAAACGCTCCTTTATATTGAGCTGGATCAACCTGTCGACAGTCTCGAGGTGTATCCAGAGTAGATGGTTGGTGATCTGCTGCACGGTCGCCACACAGATATGGCTGGGATTGTCAATGTCAACTGCCTCCAGTCGCATGGTGGGTTCAGCACCATGGAGGACAGGTGGGTGTGGTGGCAGCACTGCCGCAGTGCTGTTGGTGGCAGCCAGATAGTCCTCCCACTCAAACTCATCTTGTGCACATGTCCATCCACGTGGGTGTGTCACTTTCAGGTCATGTTGTGCTGCCCAACCTGCAGCAACAATATTACTACTGGAACCCTAATTATCTGACAAAGCATTTATTTTCCATGTATGATAAATTTAACTAACTATAGGCATTCTATCATAACTTAAATTTTATCTATATTCAGTTGTGTGCCACTTTATTTCAATAACTTCATAGAGTTATCTGAGTAAATAATGTTTAATTATTGTAATGACAGTTAACGTGTTAGTGTAATACTTAAGTGTCACCTTCTTGCCACTCCTATAAATTAATAAATTTATTTATTTACAAAAAATGTTTTATGGCACCACTGTACTAACCAGTGTGTAAAATTTCTAGGTATTTTTATTGATAAAAATTTAACATGGAATCCTCATATTGAATATATTTCCAAGAGATTATCTCGTGTAATTTTTTTACTAAGACAAATAATGAAATATGTGCCTGAAAGCTATGTAAAATGTGCTTACTATGCATTTTTTCAATCTATAATAAGGTACGGTTTAGTAATATGGGGTAATAGCACTAAAATCAATGAAATTCTTTTCTTACAAAAAAAGGCAATTAGGGTAATAGCACAAGCACAACCACTGGACCATTGCAAACCACTTTTAAACCACATAAAACTAGAATTGCAAACTGTTATTAACCTATATATATTTGACTCAGTGTTATACATTATGAAATATATTCAATCTCAAATTTTTAGCAGAAATCTACATAGCCATAATACCAGAAATAAAAATAATATTGTAATGCAACGTTGAAGGCTAAACAAAACCCAACAGTCATATTTTAATTTCCCAAAAGATTTACAACAAATTAATAGGCCTAGTTAATAAGTATTCTGTAAATATTTTTAAAACTAAGCTATATAACTGGTTAATACAGAACCCATTTTATGAACTTTCAGTGTTTTTTAGTATTAATGATATATATTTCTAGATTGTCCAATTGCATATTCCAATTTGTTAATCAAGTGGTTTAAAACTTTCATCTGTATACTGGAATTATGTTTTATTTAACATCAAATCTAAAGTATATGTACAGTATTTTTATGTATTAGAGTAATATTTCTTTTGACTATGCCACTTAGGTGTATTTATGACTTTGTCAATGCATTTTGTAAAATGACAATAAACATAAACATTATTCTATTCTAGTAGTAATGTTCTAAATGCCATGTTATAAGTAAGTATATAATTATGGCCTGCTAAATACAATTGTATTTTATAGATAAATACATTTTATGTACCATTATGGCATTATTAGTACTAGCAATGTGTCAAATACAATTAATTCATGTTACTGTTCTATGAGTTAGCTTTGCTTGAGTATAGACATGTTCTTCAGCTCTATTGAGTAATTGTTGACCACCACTATCCCATAACATTTGTTTCTGTTTAATTGTGTGGATTAATTTTTGCAAAATCAAACTGCATTAATTGAATTAGTTTACGACACATGTGCTGATGGTTGTCTTTCACTCTCTCCACAACTACTGCTACAAAGAAGTAGTAAATGTAGTACTAACCTACAGGAAATATTTATGTATGTGTGGAAGTAATCAGCCACATGTGCCAATAGTGGTCGGTCACTCATACAACGTCTATTGTTACAACGAATTAGTAGCTGTAGTACTACATATGCTGATGGTTGTCTTTCACTCTCTCCACAACTACTGCTACAAGGAAGTAGTAAATGTAGTACTAACCTACAGGAAATATTTATGTATGTGTGGAAGTAGTCAGCCACATGTGCCAATAGTTGTCGGTCACTCATACAACGTCTATTGTTACAACGAATTAGTAGCTGTAGTACTAACCTACAGGGAGTATGTAGGGGTATGTGGAAGTAGTCAGCAACATGTGCTGATAGTTGTCCGTCATTCTCACCACATCTATTGCTACGAGGAAGTAGTAAATGTAGTACTAACCTACAGGGAGTATGTATGGGTGTGTGGAAGTAGCCAGCCACATGTGCTGATGATTGTCGGTCACTCTCACCACATCTATTGCTACGAGGAAGTAGTAAATGTAGTACTAACCTACAGGGAGTATGTATGGGTGTGTGGAAGTAGCCAGCCACATGTGCTGATGATTGTCGGTCACTCTCACCACATCTATTGCTACAAAGAAGTAGTAAATGTAGTACTAACCTACAGGGAGTATGTATGGGTGTGTGGAAGTAGCCAGCCACATGTGCTGATGATTGTCGGTCACTCTCACCACATCTATTGCTACGAAGAAGTAGTAAATGTAGTACTAACCTACAGGGAGTATGTATGGGTGTGTGGAAGTAGCCAGCCACATGTGCTGATGATTGTCGGTCACTCTCACCACATCTATTGCTACGAAGAAGTAGTAAATGTAGTACTAACCTACAGGGAGTATGTATGGGTGTGTGGAAGTAGCCAGCCACATGTGCTGATGATTGTCGGTCACTCTCACCACATCTATTGCTACGAAGAAGTAGTAAATGTAGTACTAACCTACAGGGAGTATGTATGGGTGTGTGGAAGTAGCCAGCCACATGTGCTGATGATTGTCGGTCACTCTCACCACATCTATTGCTACGAGGAAGTAGTAAATGTAGTACTAACCTACAGGGAGTATGTATGGGTGTGTGGAAGTAGCCAGCCACGTGTGCTGATGATTGTCGGTCACTCTCACCACATCTATTGCTACGAAGAAGTAGTAAATGTAGTACTAACCTACAGGGAATATGTATGGGTGTGTGGAAGTAGCCAGCCACATGTGCTGATGATTGTCGGTCACTCTCACCACATCTATTGCTACGAAGAAGTAGTAAATATAGTACTAACCTACAGGGAATATGTATGGGTGTGTGGAAGTAGCCAGCCACATGTGCTGATGATTGTCGGTCACTCTCACCACATCTATTGCTACGAGGAAGTAGTAAATGTAGTACTAACCTACAGGGAGTATGTATGGGTGTGTGGAAGTAGCCAGCCACATGTGCTGATGATTGTCGGTCACTCTCACCACATCTATTGCTACGAGGAAGTAGTAAATGTAGTACTAACCTACAGGGAATATGTATGGGTGTGTGGAAGTAGCCAGCCACATGTGCTGATGATTGTCGGTCACTCTCACCACATGTAAAAGTAGTACTAACCTACAGAGAATATGTATGGGTGTGTGGAAGTAGTCAGCCACATGTGCTGATGATTGTCGGTCACTCTCACCACATCTATTGCTACGAGGAAGTAGTAAATGTAGTACTAACCTACAGGGAATATGTATGGGTGTGTGGAAGTAGCCAGCCACATGTGCTGATGATTGTCGGTCACTCTCACCACATGTAAAAGTAGTACTAACCTGCAGGGAATATGTATGGGTGTGTGGAAGTAGTCAGCCACATGTGCTGATGATTGTCGGTCACTCTCACCACATCTATTGCTACGAGGAAGTAGTAAATGTAGTACTAACCTACAGGGAATATGTATGGGTGTGTGGAAGTAGCCAGCCACATGTGCTGATGATTATCGGTCACTCTCACCACATCTATTGCTACGAGGAAGTAGTAAATGTAGTACTAACCTACAGGGAATATGTATGGGTGTGTGGAAGTAGCCAGCCACATGTGCTGATGATTGTCGGTCACTCTCACCACATGTAAAAGTAGTACTAACCTACAGGGAATATGTATGGGTGTGTGGAAGTAGTCAGCCACATGTGCTGATGATTGTCGGTCACTCTCACCACATCTATTGCTACGAAGAAGTAGTAAATGTAGTACTAACCTACAGGGAATATGTATGGGTGTGTGGAAGTAGCCAGCCACGTGTGCTGATGGTTGTCAGTCACTCTCACCACATCTATTGCTACAAGGAAGTAATAGCTGTCAAAGATCTTAACAACTGTGGCAGGACAGATGTCGGCCATGTTGCCTGGATGAATTGCTTCCAGCTTGTTCCCAATTGCCACATCATGAGGACATAAAGACTTGCGAGACTGTAACAAATCACACTATAATGTTAACATATTGATTTCTGAAAAATATTGATTAGTGAACTGAATATAGGAATTTTCAAAATGAAAACAGTAGATAAGAGTCCTTTAGAAGTTGAAATCAATTTTCAAACTAATATTGTGTTGTTGTTTAGTTTACACTAATTAACCAACTTACCTTGTTTAGTATATCTCTAGGAAACGGCAACTTGGAAGCTTCGGTTTTACTGTTTTCCAAAACTGCTTGCCACTCCTCAGTCTTGTGAGTGGACATGACATTACTTGGCTTGCGAAGAACCCAAGGAGGACCTGAAATAGTTCATTTCAAGACCTTACATTACCACAACAATAAAATATAAAATTCAGCGTAATTTTTACTGTAAATTCAAAAGAATTACAGAATTAATCTTTTAAAGACAAATCAAATTCAAGTGGGGTTTATGAGGAATGTTTTGTTAACCAAGTAGCGTAGATAGTTTTCATCATGTTCTAATATAATATTCTTACATGATCTTTAGAAGAGTTATGAGATCAATTTAAAGTAAAAAAATGGTTGAGAAATATGATTTCTCAGATAATTGGTAATTATTACAAATATTAAGCATTTATCTGAAACCATGTGATAAATTTATAGGCTTCTTTAAGAAACATAATAAGGGATTTTTTCTAACAAGTTTTTCACAGACTACCCAAAAAAAAAGAAAAAGGGCTATTTTTTCTATAGAGATACATTCAAAATTTGAAAAATGCATTCTACTATGAAACATGGCCTAGCTAGCTCACAATGGTTAAAAATGCACAAATCTAAATTTGCCGATCTCTATTTCAAATCCAGTAAAGTAATCAAATATCATGACACAATTCCTTTTTATGTCAGTTAAAAAATACTGACTTTTCAAAAAGGGATATTTCATGAAATTTTAATTTCTCTCATGATTATTTTATGACCAATTAACTGTACAAATTTGAAACAAACAAATGTAATAAATCTATGAGTACTAGGACTTAGCACAACGGTATCATTTAACAGAATAGTATAACTACTATTAACCCTTTTAACCCCGGCCATTAAATCAAGTGATGTGCCAGAAATCCCAAGCCATTTTCAGACAAAATGTAAGGATTTTGTAAAAAATTCATAACTCAGTTATTTTTTAAGATATTTAGGTAATTATTTTTTTGTTTTACTTCTTTATACATTTAGCTTACAGAAATATACAAATAAAATTATTATTTTTAAAGTAATTTTTTTTACATACATATGAATATATAAAAAAATAAATAAAAATGAAAAAATTTCAAGTTTGATCATGGAAACCATATAGATAAAAAATATTTGACACAAAAATACCCATTTACTTTATGATATATTTAATCCTTAATAAAAGGAAACAAAAATTATAGGCCTACCTGATTTACAAGTGGAGTAACATCAATTTTTGTAAAGCCGTGTAAATTTTTCTTTTTGCTATTTTTGGGCAAGGCAACGTAACAAGACCTCTAAAATTCACTGTACTTAAAATAAACATAAAACCAAAGTTATTTCTGACAAAATAACTAAAACTGTTCATAATATAAATTTAAAAAAAGTTTTAAAACAATATTTACATCACTACAAAATGTAAATTTTCAAGATATCCATCACTAAAATCGTCATCACTAATCACATCCACACCATTTGCAACTAGGTTACTAATTAGTGTATTTTCACTTACGGGAGACTTTGAACGATGTCTTTTACTCATTTTGAAATCAAACAAATAATAAACTAAACTTTAACTGCCGTACTTTACACTGCTTTAACCTAAAACTGTGAAGAACAGCTGATATACGTGATATACAGCTGTCTGCAACAAGCGTGAGCAGTCAGTCGAGACGAACTGTGCACAATCACAGACTGACAAAATACGAAGTCAAACCATTACAAACTAATATATTTCGATGCAAAATATCTTTGTGCACAAGTCTGTGAAATTTCAAAGCATTTGGTGAAATAGGTGGCCAGTAAAGTAATAAAAAGTACACGTCCGCACTATACGGACGTCGGGAGTTGACGCCATTTTTACGACGTCCGTATAGTACGGACGTCGGGGTTAAAAGGGTTAAAAGACATTTTTCTAACTTAGAAACCCCCTTTTTGAAAAAATTCTGGAGAACACAAGTACTACTTCAACCTCTAGAATATAACCTACAAGTTTTTTTTTTATTTGGGTTCAGATACACCAAAACATAACAATGAACTTGAACTTGTTGAGGAATAGGTTCTTAACTCATGGTACAAGTCTACACCTGTTTAGGCTTGTTTTATCATATTAAAACATGACTATAAGTGAAGTTATTATTAAAATAATAAAGACAATCATATTCCTCCTCTTATTTTTTTTAAATTTGGTAACTAATGTTAAAATTCTCTAATCAAAACCTAAGAAAATGTCATGAGCATTACAGTAACTATGCAGATTTCAAAAATACTGAAAGGTCAAGAAGATTTCTGTTACAATCATGTTCAGTTAAAATTAAACTTGAATGTTGAATTTAGCTCCACTTTCTCTTATTGAAATGCCTGGTATCTGACAATGTCTCAGACTTGACTCTTGGAATCTGGAGTCATGTTCATCTGAAGAGATCCAAAGTCGGTGACGGACAAGCTCAAAACGAGAATTGTGCACCTGATTAAACAATGAGACTGGAGTAAAATCTGATACCAGACGCTGCAATAAAAGGAAGATGAACTGGAGCTAAATTCAACTCTTCCTACCATAGCTACGTTATGTGTAAAATGAAAATGTTAATCACAACACATATATGAATTCAAAGCAACCAAAAATTTTTAATTATCAACAAATATTACCAGTTTTTAATACAAAAATGATGTCAAAAACAACGTATTATATTTTAAACATTCAATTTTACGTTATGAATTCTATGTTGAGAACTGGTTATAAATTAAAAGTATAACAATTAAAAATAAATAAGTAGTAATTTTTAAAATTTGAAATTTATTAAACCGTCAAAACTTGATTAATGTTAAGTGAAAAAGATAGGATTTACAGAATTGCTTGACATACTTCTACAATCCCCATGCAAGATTTCATTTAAAATTAAAGGAGCAGAACTACAGAAGGCTCAACCTAATTAGTAAAATGACACTCTACAACCAACCTCTTTCGTTAGCCCAACCCACAGGGTAAATGCGGGAAGAAGAATAAAACAACCAGAAATCTTTTGCACTGACACCTTCCGGGACATCGTAGCGAAGCAATAGCCGCCCTCCTACATTCTCCACAATCTGCACACAAATGAATGTATCACACACAAAGATCATCTATCACTGAGGTACCACAGTCTGAAGTCCAATAACTTTAGAGAAAAATCATTATTTCATGAGTTTCTCTGTAAAGATACAAACTGATGAACTAATCTATAAATATGAATACAAATTAATCAATCTAATAATCTCAACTTTGTAACATTATATAACCCAAAACTATGCTTAGATAAACCAGATAAAACCATTTTATTGTCTCTTCAATGCAGTACTAGCGCTATACTTATATTAATTTAATATGTTGTATTAAAGACCATTGGCAATATTAAGCAATACAATAGTAAAAAAAGATGTGATCTTATAAAAAATATTTAATTTGAAATTTTTATATTCAAAATAGATGTTTATCCATCAGTAAGTTTATTCACAGATGACAGCCTATTAGTAGTATGCAAATTGCCAATCAATCGCTCAACATGTTTTAGTCATACTTTATTTATGAAAACTTAAGACATATAACCCAAAGTCTTGTTGTTTTGAAAACTAAATTACTTGTAATTTGTTTTTATACTGTCTACGTTGTTGCATGACCAAACATACTTTCATTCTCTATTGCATGTTCCCAAGCGGATGTTGCATTTGTGTGGATATCAGCTCTTAAGCGGTAAACAAACAAGACGATCACTAAGTTTTGTTTACCTCTTATTTGTGTAAATGTGTAAATAATTCATCTATAAGAATATTTGTAAGTTTAATTATTAATATTAATCTTCTTTTAGTTTAAAATACATATAGTAAGCATCTTTGCATATTTTTTTTCAGGTGAAAATACATATATTCTAGAAGCTCATTTTATAATCCATAAAATTAAAATGGAAGGCTGAGGATGTGACTTATTGCTATTTACCTGAAACTCTCAAAAATAGAGTTACAGATATTTTAAAAGAGTAGTATTCTTGAATTATTTTATGTTTTATTGGACTGTTCTCTAGAGAGTTGAAAATGGCAGAAATTTGTTTGGTGATGATTTTATTTAAATCAAACCTAGGCTTAACACATTAGTTCGAAATATGAAATTTTAAAATCAGGAATAAATTTTAAATTCAGAATTTGTAATAAAAAATTATATACTTAACCATCACTAATCACAAAAAATAATTACAACAAAAATACTTAAAATAATTCATTATAATATTGATATTTAATTATAACACAATAAAACTAATAAAAATTAGATTTACTAACAAATATATTTTACCGGTTAACGGGAGTTGAAAATGGCAGATGCTACATCTATTGTTAAATTCAAACAAGTGTTCTATTACTGTATTTACTGTGAGTTGTATGGTCCAATAATGATATTATACTTTATAGAAACCAAAGATGTTTTAAATGGTGATACAATTATTTAACATTCTGCCTGTGTTATTAACTAGTAATAAATAACACAGAAATCTGTATCGAATTTAGAACCGAGACAAAAAAATTTGGATATTGGTATCAGAATCAATTTTTTGTTGGTATCAACACATTCCTAGTTTCACTTACAAAAGAAAAAATTGAAATTTTATTTAAAATATTGCTGTCAATATTAATTTTACTTAAAGCAAACTAATTGATAATTGAAACAGAGCAAACACATTTACATAAAAAATTTCAAAGTTTACTAAATTATCAACAGGAAAATACATCAAAAGTTCTAGAATATCATAATCCCAACAAAAGTAGTGACATCATGTAGTAAAATTAAATTCATAACATTTCATCATCTTTAACTCATTCAGGACTGAACAAATTATCCTGATAATTGGATTCTAGAACTGAATATTGTAATTGTTTAAAATAAAAAAAAACTGTTGCACATTGCACAAAAGAGTGTATAAATGATTTGAAATTACTACTATTAATACTTGTTAAATAAAGACAAAGTGTTATTTTCAAAAAAGATGTACACAATTTATTAAACTATTGTATATTAATTTTTGTAATGTGTATATAATTGTGTGTGTCTTCATTGTTATTTTAGAGCTAGATGTGCAACGCAATGATGTATTGTTGAAATACGCTAGCTGAAAAAAGGTATTTTTATTTACTAATATGTTTAGGTTATGGCCAATTTTGCTATCACTGGTATTGTTTTTTATACTTTAACACATTTCATGATTATCAATTTTATTGTGTCTTCTAATTCACTTTCAATTCGTTCATTTCTACTTTCTTACTAAACATTTTCAATAAATGCTTAAAAGTTTACAATTTACAAATTTTGAAGAAAAATAAATATAGTAAATAAGGAATACAGTAAAAATATAATTTATGAAACAGTAGTAATTTGTTTATATTATCTATGACACAAAGCAAAGAAGATCTATCTACGCCTTTTCATACACAAAGTATGACAAAACATGTTTCAGCAGTTGGTAATTTGTGTAATGCTAATCAACTGTTGTCATTGCATAGATACAGCTGACTCATGGCAATGCACATACATAAATATAGAAAATACAAGCTGTAAGCAAAAAAATCAATGATAATGCTCACACAACAAAGAAGTCATTTCAGCACTTACGTTTCACTAACGTGAGGTAATGTCAACTGTAGGACGCGTATTATATGAGAAACAATAAAGATTAAATAAACTCACCGTTGCAATCCACATGCGATAAGGATCTGCTTGATCTTGCACCTCCACTTTCATCAAGGGTTTAATACGGTCTACTGGAGTACAACCTTCCTGTAAAACATTCACACTCATGCTATTATTAGTACACCAGAAAATTATTTCAGGTTTACAACCTCTCTATTTACAATTTTACAACCACATTACTACTACTCATATTCCTATAATGTTTAGTAATAATAAATTTATTCCATTTAAAAATATAGAAGTACTATTAAATATTTTATTTTACTTCACTTTAAAATATATTTGAGCACTATACGTATACAGGCTATATAATACAGCATGTGGAAATAATAATTGTTTTACAGTAACCCTAAATAAGTTCAAATTTTGTATAAAAATGTATCACATACATATATAGGTTAATTTCGTTGGCCAGCATGATATACCATTTCGTTCTGATGTGGCAGCCACTTAAAAATTAAAAGACTCAACAGTTTGATATTTGGGATTTAGGGAAAAAGTAGTTTGGAATGCATATGTCATTTCCTAAACTTTTATTATAAACAATTTTTTTTGTATCGTACCTCAACATTTGTTCCAATATAGAGATTTTCAAATTTAAAAAATTACAATTATCTTAGTTTTTGGTTTAGAGACAAATTTATTTTGGTCAAATTTAGTCGGAATCCGGTATTTCTAAAATAAACTATAAATTAATATTTCAATTGTTACACCTGAATCTACCTACTTCTTCTGATTGAGCCGGAAGTACTATTTAAGATTTTAAGGAAACTCAAATACTTTAATATGGAGTTATCTACTGAGTTATATCTCACATTGAAGGTCATGAAGAGACAAATCAGTGACACTAAGAAATCTAATTTCTGATATTTGTGTCCATAATTGATACTGCAAGAATTAACTTACAACTCTAATTGGTCATATGGAGTCAGGTGAGACATTTCACTTTTACCATTGTCCTTTTATCAAAATGTTTAAAACTAAACAATGGAGTTATATTAAAAATTTTTTACATATGCTGAAATCCCCATTATATAGTGAGGAGTAAACATTGATTAACAGTTGAAACCCATTGTGTACCATTTCATTTTAAAGGGCTGGATTAAAAATAAAAAATGGTGAAAATTGAAGGTCTTTAGGATTAAGATCTCTCTAATAAGTATTATTTAGCTAATTTAAGAAATAATCAAATAAAATACATACCCCACAGAGCAGTTCAGATGGCACGCTAACAGAATCTTTGAGATTCTGTTTCACTTCTAGTATATCGATACTGGCAGCCAGATAGTCAGGGGGCTCAAGCGTCTGTCTGTTGGCCTCACACCAGCCCAGCGGGTGAGCCTGGACCTTTGTCATGTCACACCAAAACTCATTCTTGCGGGCTGTATCTCCTTCGTACCTCAGTCTGTAACAAAAATATATTTATGTTTTTCCAGAGGACCTACTACAGGAGGGAGTTAAATAAAAGTAAAATACTGTATTTATTACAGTGAGATAATTCATAGCATAATAAAAGTGACAAGTAATTGACTAAAGTATTTCACCTGAGCAAAGGTCCACAGGCCATAACAACTGTAGCTATCCAGTGACACTCAGGCTTATCCTTAAGAGGCACTTCCAGTTTCATCCCTTCCTCGAACCCATTCTGGAGACTCTGCTCCACCTGTGTTACACAAAATACTTGTACACGAACACTATTGATGTTAAATACGTTAAAACTTCATGTTTTATTTCAGCACTTACTAAAGTTTTACAGTGACTGAGATAAATAGCCTACCAACTGTAAGCTGTTATGGTGAACGTGTGAACAAATACCAATATATATATATATATATATATATATATATATTCCTCTCTTTAAAATTACACATGTTTGCACACTACCATAGAATTCTTAAATATATATGTTAAGACATTATTTGGTTTTCATGGTTCCAAACAGCCACAACTCTACCTCAAAATACACATTTTTCATTACATTTCATTTCTCCAATTGTATTTTCATATAAGCCTATGCAAATGTGATAAAAGCCACTTTTGACTATTTATTAAGCTATTAAATTTATTAAAAACCATTAGTGCATTAAAAACTGCTTTTAACACAAACTAAAATGTTTAACCCTTTAGACATAATAATGTAATATGAGGTATATATTTTCTACTTACTATAGAAGAGCTATTTATAGTAGTACAAGAAACACATGAGTATATTTCTTTTAAAAAATTAAGGCAACCACTGACTACCATAAAACTACCATTACCTAGACTTTTATAGCTACGTAGACGGACTAACACCCCTCTACCCTCTCTTTCACGGAGACGGTACTATTCAATATCCTTGAACTTGATCATAAAAAAATCAACATTAGATGTGCTTAATTTATTTTTAACTTTTTATGCATTTTTCTCAAAATTCCTGTACACATCCCACATTTTTTCCAGTGCATAGTAAATTTAAGTATAATTTCTAAACTGCTGGATACTCTGTATGTACACTTACAAGCAAATTCTTGCCGATTTGCATGGAAAACAAAAAAATTGCTTATACATTTATTTTTTGCCACAGTAATATGTGGTTACTAAATGATATTTGCATAAAAGTACCAATATTGAGTTCTCTGATTAATTTTCCAAATATTTTTGGAAAAATCAATAGCTGAAAGACGCAAAATTTTTAACACAAAAATTGTACATATCATACCAACAATGTTATAAAAACACAGCAAACTGACCATAATAAAATGGTTTTATGATGTGCCAATATCAAATACAGATTTACGTCAAGTCCAACATATGTTATGTCCTAGTAATATTGAAATAATAAATTAGATAAATATCAATTCATGTCTTATTACCACAAAGCAAATTAAAATCAATTTGAAATTGAAGAATATTAAATATTTGTAAAGGAGGGAAGTACAGAAATTATTATTTAGCATTCTAAGGGTTAAGAGATAACAACATATATTATACTTACATGTGTAAAAACAATATGTGGTACTTCTGTAGTTTTTGTGGTTTCTAAATAATCTTGCCAGATGAACTCATCTTCTGAAAAATTAAGACAGAAAATTACATTGATTTTTATTAGCTATAAAAGCTGTAAAATAATACTTTATAGGTAAACAATAATTGTAAAAACTATTTTTGTTTAAAGTACTGATGGAAAATGTAAATTTTGTTGTTACTGGATATTAACAGGAGATGAACTATTTGTAGAAAAAGTGATAGCGCACTGTGAAGTCTTTTTACTATCTATATCTAAGATAAAGGATATTTAGAAAGGGTCATTAACGAACTGGCCAGTGACCAAGTAAACTCAGGTACCTACAATTTAACATGGTCAGATCCGAACCACTGAGGTATTGATCTGATTGTACTGATAATTGACAAATGAAACTTGTGATCTTGCATTGGCTGGGATTTGATTTACATATCTCCTTGAGCAGCCTGCAGTGTGGTAACACTGTTGCCAGTTTTATGTGTACAGATAATAAATGAACCATCTCACATCTGTTGCCATAGCAAACATCACTAGCTATTATACTGTAAACAAGTAAACTTGATTCATTTGAATCTGCTGTGTACAAAGTCCTTGATTGTTTTATATTAGTAGTGGAAATTCAAGCAATGCCAATGCACATTATTGTAATAGATATGTAAATGGAAATAATTCTAGATTACCCAAATCAATCAATTTTAAGCCATTCTTTTCAGGACCAAAGCTTTTTAATCACATTCAATTACAATTTTAAAATATTCTGCATTAAAAAAACAATTTTGTCAACAATAAATAAATTAATTGGTTTACTTTGCAGTAAGACATTAGCTATTTAAGCGCTTTGCTGTCATAAGGTGTAGGATATTTAGACAGAGTTTCATGGTCTTTATACAGAGTGTCCAGCAACCATTCGAACAAACTTTGCCACATTGTACAAAAATGTGGATTTTTACGAATAAACTTTTTAAGGTTCTTTATTAAAATAGTGAACAATATTATAACCTGAAATTTAATATTTATTTTTAAAATTTGTTTTAAGGTAAATTTAAAAAAAGTTCTTAGCCAATTGTGAATCCTGGTTTTTAAATCCTAAAAAAATGTTAATAGGGCTATGTTATGGTTGGGTATAGGGTTTTCTTACATGGCAATTGTGTGAAACAGCGTAATTAATTCAATGTGTTTGAAAAATTTTATTGAACATGACATTTTTTATTAAGAAATCAATGATTACATTACTGTAAAACTTTCATAATCGTTGCTCATTGCTCAAAGTGGCGTCCTTGTACCTCGTTGCAGATTTTGAAGCGTCGTAAGCACGATTCTCTCACCCCTTCAAAAGGATTACTGTCTTGAATAACTGCAGCAGCCTCAACAACTCTAGCTACTAGATCCATTTCATTCTGTATAGGAGAGGTATACACTAATTGCTTCATGTGTCCCCACAAGTAAAAATCAATGGGTGTGAGGTCAGGTGACCGTGGAGGCCAAGGGACGGGACCTCCACGTCCAATCCAACGATCTCCATACACTTCATTCAAATGTTGTCTAGCAATCAGGGAAAAGTGGGCCGGTGCTCCATCGTGTTGGAACCACATTCTTTGTCTAGTTTCAATAGGAACATGTTCCAACAGCTCAAAAAAAACTTCATAAGTAGGTCCGTTCAGTCTGTTTAGTATAATGTGTGGCCCAATCAAATATCCGTCTACTATTCCAGCCCAGATATTGACAGAAAATTTGTGCTGAAACTTACGTTGCACAGTTTCATGAGGGTTCTCTTCAGCCCATAAATGGCTGTTTCGACTATTAAATATGCCATCTCGAGTAAATGACGCTTCGTCAGTAAAGAGAACATACCTTAAAAAATCGGGTTCATCAACTAATTTGTGAAGGAACCAACGAGAGCAGTTATTGATCAGTTTTTCATTTTTTAGAAAATAATTTCTTGCTGTGTTATTTACCATTAAATTTTCTTAAAAATTGTCACAGGTCTTATATATTTCATGTACTTGAATACAAAAATAAATTTTACGTGTAAAATATTTTTGTTTATATTGATTTTAGAGTTCAAAATAAAAATTTCATCATGAAACTTTTTTATTTTAGGTTTTAGTACTTTTTTAATGTAAAACAATAAATGAAGCTTAGGTTGAATATGCTTATCTAAGATAGTATAGTTAAAGAGAAAAAATAAAACAATAAAATATTGTACTAGCTTTAATAGTAACATTTTTAGAATGATTTATGTAAAGTACTACAAAAACAGTGATTTAGGCCGTGGCAATTTATGCTAATCAGCCGCGGTAAGCACCCAGTGGCCTAAGGGTTAATTCATTATTATATTATAACATTACATTTAACAGAAAAATATATAATGTATTATAACAAAAATCTTATTATTTATAATAAATAAATAGGAAATCAAGGGGTAGAAGCTCCAGTGCAGCTGAGAAGATACAAAAAACAGTGAGTCAGTGACACCATAAATAACATTACAAATATAACTGAATCTAATAGCACATCTAATGCCATGGGAGTTTTATGTGTCCACTGCAATAATTTTTCTTCGCCTATCTTCGGAACTTCAGAAGATTTTTTAACGTAATGCTACTATATTTGAACAGTAAAAGTTCACCAAAAAGCCGGACATTTTATTTAATATTCAAAAACCGGAAGGACAGGAGGACAACATTAAAAAGGAGGATATGTCCTCCTAAAGCCGGATGTCTGGTCACACTGATCCTCATCCCAAGTAAATCATTGCTTGACACTCAGTCCAGTGAACTCGGTGAAAGCTAGTGCCCCATAAATCTAGCTGTTAACATAACAATTTTAACAATACTAAAATCGGGGTAGGGTACGATAGGCGGACCCAGTTTTTTATATTGAAGAATATAGTCATCAATACCTAATATTCGCATCTCAAATCCTAGACTATCAATCGATATAAAAGTACCTATAGTCCTCTATAACAATCATATGTTTTAAATTAAAATATGGATTTAATATTTACAGTCCATACAAATTATTATAACCAAAATTAGGAAAACTGAAGACGATCATATTTACTCCTCTCACAGTTACAGTTGTTTCTTTCCCACAAATTTCACATAATGAGTTTTTCGGTACGAGTCCAACATGTTGAAGCCACGAAAAAGCAATGTTGTGTAGTTTTAAAAAATTGACTGCCATCAGAATTACTTATGTAAAATTGAAATATTGTCCTAGGCTACGTGTATTATTTTAGAGTGATTACAGCTGTTGATATAGATTATTTCAGTTAATAGTTCAAAATAATTAATCAGTTTCGATTGATTGTATTGGTTATGATTAAAGTAATATCGTTTGCCAATTTCAATATAAAAAACAGGGTCCGCTTATCGTACCCTACCCCTAAAATTGTTATGTACAACCAACAGCGGAACTGATCCCAGGTTAAATAAACTGCATGTCTGGTTAATAAATAAAGCATCAGTCTTAGAATAATTACATGATTTTTTTTGTATCACTGAACAATGGCAAATGTCCAGAAAAATCCTGTTACATTCACAATCCTTCCATCGTCAAAACAAACTTCAAAACAAAGAATAGAATAATTAGTTGTTTTTAAAGATGATTGATTTGTTTAATAGGAATAAGTTAAATATACTAAGCAAACTAAGGACCCAATACTACTGTTAAGTTACACATTTGCCTAAGCTACACCCATTAAAATTTAGAATCAAACACTTCTACAAATAAATTTCAAATTTGGAAACATTTTAATAGATTAATAAAACTTAAGTATGATAGAATACTTGCCATTTTCAGATACGTTGTCACCCATTGTTTTAGTTCTGTTGGAGTATGCTTTGTTTAAAGTAAGACTGATTTCTTGTGCTAAGCTAATATTCAGTAAAATTACATTTTTGTTCAGTTTTATGAAATGTACACCAGTAGAGCTGAATAAAGAAACACATAATAGTTTTCACTTATAATAGGCCGTTGAGTGAGAGCATTTTAGTATTAAGTATTTGAACTGAATTTCTAAAAGATAACTTAACGTATAAATAACTAAGTAAACAATCGAACCGCTTCTGCTAAACACGGACTAATAAATTCTCTGATCCCGAATACTGAATCTTGTTTTGTAAATGACTTGTTTGTTGATGTTATCGGGTTATCCTCTTTTTTTGTCAAACAGGGTTTGTTTTGAACATTCAGTAATACTTATGTACCACGTATTACAGGTATGTTATGTATAAAAGAACCAGATTTGTTCTCTTTATTAGTGGTTTTGGGTTGTCTTTAATGAGGGGCCTACAATTGTCATTCGTTTTTTTTTTTATGGAATGTTAATAAAAACATTATAATAAATAGTCTAATACTGTAAATGTATTTAATATTACAATTTATATAACATTTATCGTTTATCGTTATCGATGGTGGCAATGTTTATTGTAACAACATGAAGTACCTAATTTTTGGACAATTTTTAAATAGTGATGGATCATAGAGCACAGAATAGAAATAGAGAGGCCATCCGAGCGCGGCAGTGAAGCTATGCGAACAGCGGCGATGCGCACAAGAGGAGTGGGGGGAACGGTGAGTCACCTTAGACCCGGACCCAAGCGACTGGAGCGCGGCAGGAGCCACCGCTACGCATAACTGTCAGTTCTCAGTTGTTTACACTAAACTGCAGCGTACAGAGTTGTCTACCAATCATGCCACAAAGTTGTGTGGCTTATGGTTGCAACAACCGTGGGAAAATTGAAGGTGTAACTTACCACAGGTAAGGAAAATTATTAGTATGGTTTATATGTACATATTATTGCGATTTAAATATGTAAACATATATATATATATATATATATATATATATATATATATATATATATATATATATATATATCAAAATAATCTTGTTGTGGGATTAATTCAAAGCTATAACTCGATAACGGCTGGATGGATGTTAACGGTTGAGGTGTCAGATTAATGGTATTTTTGCATATATTATTATCCAATACATTTCAGAATCTTATGAAACTGCACTTCATTACAGTAAATGGCTGAATTAACTGAGAAGTAGTGCTATCCATTGGCATTAGTTCAATCTCAATAAACCTTTTATGTACAAATTATAATTATATTTAAAAGCTATATACTAAGTGGAATACACTATACAATATTATCAAACAAGAAGTGAGAACTATAGCTACTTTAAATAGGCTATTAGTCAATAGTCAAAAATTCTTTATTTACATCAGCATAAAGAAGTGTAATGGCGTCAAAATTTACAATGAATTAAAATCCAGGTCTCTTGCTTTACAATGTACTGTTTACAGAGTCAAAAAATTCTGTCATGGTGTAAAAGGGTCTTTCCATGAGCCAGTCTTGAAGGCTTTTCTTCATCTCATTCCCTCCAAGATTTTTCAGGTTGAGAGGTAGGGTGTTGAAGATTTTTCTTCCCATGTAGGATGGTTTTCCTGCTGTACCGTGTAGTATGGTGTCCAGGAAGGAGGTAGTCAGTTGCTCTCCGGGTGTTGTGGGAGTGAGTATCCTTAGCTCTTGGTAACTCCATTTCAACTGTCTGGACAACTACAGAGTAGATGTACAGTGCTATGACAGTCATGAGTTTTAAAGTCTTAAAAGCTTCTCTGCAGCTTTCAAGTGGTCCCAGATCTGCCAGTGTCCTTATTGCCTTTTTTTGGAGGAGTAAGATCTTGCTAAGATTATGGGCAGATGTTCCTCCCCATACTGATATACCATACCTTATATGGGATTCAAAAACAGCATGGTAAGTTGTCTTTGCCGCTTGCAGTCCTCCTATCCACTTAATTCTTCTTACTGCATAGATTCCGGATCCAAGCTTTTTGGTCAAACTGTTAATATGATCAGTCCAGGTAAGATCACCATCAATCACTATGCCTAATAGTTTTGATTGTTTTTGTATTGTAATGTTTTGGACGTTAGGCACCTGATCTTGTCTTCTGCTAAAATTAATTTGGGTGGTCTTTGTTGGGTTAATTGCCAGGTCATTTTTCAGGCAGTACTGCAGAGTTTTGTTTGTTGATGTGACAATGTCTGCATGCAGGCCCAGTGTGGAGTCATTTTTTATAAGAAGGGTTGTATCATCTGCATACATAATAGTTTTTACATTGTCAGTGTTGATATAATGTGAAAAATCATTAGTAAAAAGTACAAACAAAAAATGGACCCAATACTGAGCCCTGTGGGACTCCTCTATTCACTGGAGCTGTTTTGGATCTGTAAGTACAGCTTTGTCCATTTGCAGTTTTCTTTACTTCAACAATATGCTTGCGTCCCTCGAGATAGCTAGCCACCCAGTCATTTGCTCTGCCTTGAATTCCTAGTGCGGACAGTTTTTCTTAAGAATCAGCTCATGCCCCAAGCAGTCAAAAGCCTTACTGTAGTCTAATAGGACTGCTGATACATAATTATTGTCTTCAAGTTGGTCGATGACGTATTCAGTAAGGCTTGTGATGGCACTGATTGTAGATTTTTTCCTCTGAGGAAGCCGTGCTGACTTTTTGTTATTAGGTCATAGTGTTCAAGGTGGACCAGCATTCTTGAAAGTGCAATCTTCTCTATGATCTTTGAAAAGGTGGAGATCAGTGAAATTGGGCGATAGTTTTCTGCTTTGGTTGTGGAGCCTTTTTTGTGTTTAGGGTAAATTTTGGAGAGTTTCAAACCAGATGGAAAATTGGCCAAGATTAAATGATTTATTTATTATGCTTACAAGTGGGGCTGCTAAATGTGTTGCACAGTGTTTTACTACTTTCGATGGAATTTCATCAACACCACAAGAGAGTTTAAATTTCAGTGACTGAATAACTCTTAGTACTTCACTGGATTCAGTAGGAGTTAGATTTAGTGGTTCACCTTGATATAAGGTGAAGGCATTTCCAGTTAGGGGGAGTATGTTATTGTTTTGAATCTCGTTACAGGATTTTTTCAAGTGTTGTGTCTGCAATCTGTGAGAAGTAGAGGTTTAGATGTTCGGCTATAAGATATGGATTGTTTTCTATCTTGCCATCTATTTCTAAACTCGATAAAGAACTGCATTGATAGTTTGTTTTGTTTTTCTGAATTGATAATCTCCCAAAGAGCTTTGGACTTGTTGTTTGATTGAGCTATATGTTCAGCGGCACTGTTGCGTTTAAAGGGTTCTAAGTTTAATGTCATACGCTTTCTTTTTTGAAAATCATTGTTATCCTGTCGCTTTCATTCCCCGTCATTTCATACTTATAGTGTGCTCTAAGGAAGTCATCTTTCATCATCATAACTTCTTCATCATAGTAGATCTTAAGCTTAGATTTACGTTTTTGTTCTAGTTCTTTTCTTTGGGCAAGCATGATCCAGTGTTCTAGCCATTATGGTTTTGAAATGATTTGAAGGCTTCTTCTGCATCAAGGGCATTGTGAACGGAATCCCAGTTTTCTAATGCAAGTGTAGCTTTCAAGTTTTCAAGGTTTTCTCCTACTGTAGATTCTTTTGAATGAGCTTCTATTTTCATGAGTACGTTTTTAATCCTAGATGGAAGCTACATGATTGTCCTAAATGGTCAGATATTCCTGTTTCAGTAATTGAAAAGCTTACTTTATCCTCCTGATAGGTTTGTACATATACAGTCAATGGATGATCTTGAGTTGTGAGTTATTCGAGTTGCCGGCAGTGATAATCGATTTACCTAACCTATTCAAATTTATTTGTAAAACCTATTTATTTCATAATGCTAACAATTACATTTTTACAGTTTCCCTGCTGATGAAGAACTACGACGACAGTGGGTTAATGCAGTGAAGAGAGAAAAATGGACTCCATCGAAACACAGTCGACTGTGCTCGGTTCACTTCAGGGAGGAGGACCTAGACAGAACACTGCTAAGAGTGAAGGTACGTGACGGTGTAGTACCTGTTATATTTCCGACATTTTCAAATGTAAAAGAACGAAGAGGGTTGAAAAGGAAAAGAGTCCTTGACGATAGCGAAGTGACGACCGAAGCGGTCACCCCTTCATATTCTAAGTCACCAACAAAACAAAAGTTAAAAATAGAACTCAAAGCTTTGAGTTATTTGAAAAATATGATAAACAAGCTTTGAATCCTAATAATTACGAATTGCATTCAGAGTTTCTCATTATAGCTAAGGAGTACATATCCGAACTTAAAGATGGATGTGGTGTGCCAATATTAGTTTCCCGTCGTAAAACTGGATTTATTGGATTACTTGTATGCATTGACTGCACCTTATCAATGTACAATAAATACCAATATATAAAGTATATTGGTACACTTTATATATTGGTACATTGTACCAATATATAAAGCGAGTCAGGATCACCTTGAAAGACTTTTTGGATACATAAGGTCACGAGGGGGGCACAATAATAACCCTACTTGTAGGGAGTTTACAGGCTCGTTTAAGAGAATCTTATTACACAAGGAGCTTGTTGAGACAAACGCCGGGAACGCCTTAGCCCTTAGCAAGTCACTCATATTCTCTTTAAACAGAAGAAATGACGAAATTGGAGACATTAACACATCCATACCAGGATGGCGAAGAGGAAATTACACTTTCGAGATTCCAGTCACAGAGGAAGAAGCCGTCGCAGATGGCATCGAAGAAGAGTTCCTGTTGTCGATTTTTTACTTGACTACTGATGTCACCTGTGATACAGTAGAATATGTTGCTGGCTTTGTTGTGAGACAAATTCAGAAGAATATTGCCTGTGAATCTTGTTTAGGACTTTTAATAAAAGAACGTTCAAAATGCACAGTCTGATATACTGTAAAAACAGGGGTGGGCTTATCCAGCCCTCCGATGGAGTGGTGAAAATATGTTTAATCTGTGAAGCCATCGTCAAAAACTTTTTAAATTCTAATAAAATAACAACAACAGCAAATGTCACTGAAGTTCTAATTTCAAAAGTGTTAAAGAACTGTATTGGCCTCACACTGTTCAGTACGGATCATTATAATGAACAAGAGTTCGAGCAAAACCATTTGATCCTACTGTTAAAATCCATTAGTAGGAAATATTTCAATGTAAGACTGTTTCATTACAGTAAACAATATAATGAGAAACTTCACACCAGTCGTGTTAGACACCACCTGACTAAAGTTGTTACCTTTTTAGGCCAGTAGCCTAGGCCTAGATGCTATTTGCTTGTCGAAATAAATCTGTAAACAAAAGCTTGCTTATTTTATTATACCCTAAATTATTTATGATTATCTTTAGAGGAGAAAAAAGTAAGTATAAAACCAAGTATATAGTGAAAACGTTAAGTTTTCTAATCGATTCATTCATTCAGCGACGCGACACGGCAGTGGCAGCGCCCAGTGCCCGAGTCCCGCTGCAGGACGGATTTTACTTCCTCTTCAACCTAATTTATTTCCATTACCAATGATCGTAAAATTTCCCAAAAAATATATGTTAAGGTTCAACTTCTGATCTCAAACTTTGCCACAGACGAAACTTTCCTGACCAAAAAATAAAAAAATTCCTCGTTTACTAACTTTTTCATGTTTTCGCAATACATTTTGTAATTTATCTAAGTATTATCAATTAATAAAAACAAAATAGAATATATAATGAATTTTTAAGCTTACTATCTGTGAGTAGCTATAATAAATTAATATTCTCTGTTCCAAGTTTGGTTGTTATAAGTCCGCTTTAAGTGCATCTAATCATCGTGTATTTGAAAAAGGTTTTCTGACGCTGTGTGCCTTAGTTACGGCGAGTTGCCCACAAGAGGAGTAGGGGAACATGGCTTCACTGCCTACAATGTTGGTTGAATACGTGTAGCCTCTCTATTTCTATTCTGTGCTCTATGTGATGGATGAATATGAGGACATTGTGTGAGATAAACAATTGAAAGTTCTTAGCAAACGGTCAAAAGAGGTTTTAGGAGTGAAATACCAGCAGGCCGTTCAGGGAAGCGCGCTTGTCTGAAGGGAATCCTTTCCTCCATTTCAAAAAAATCGCTTACTCATTGATATCCAGACGAGCTATAAATACGGTAACGTTTCTCTTGTATGTAGGTTTATGTCAAAGTTAGTTTTGTTATTGAAGTGAAAACTTCTTTAGGCGCGTTGAGCGTTTTGGTAGAGGGTAAAATCCTCGGTTCGCGTCACCGACATGCTAATGATACTAACCTGCATGAAAAAGTCAGTCTCGCTGTGTTTTTTAACCGTAGACTTGGCCGCGGACTACCAACCTGCATGAAAAAGTCAGTCTCGCTGTGTTAAAACTGTCCCGGCGGAGTATGAAAACAGACTGCGAAAATCAGTGACCTTTACGGCTTCCTCTCGCGATTTAAAAGTGAAGCCAATGTCGTACAATTCTGTAAGATGCGTAAAATTAAAGCTCTTAATAATGGCAATCTATTGGTTACATTTTTAAATATTAAAAAAATTTCGAAATAATTTTGATTATTGTTTACATTTTACATAGCGTTTACAATGACAAGAAAAAAGTAGTAAGCGAGGATTTTTTTTATATTTTGGTCAGACAAAATTTGTCAGCGAGAAAGTTGTGTGAAAATAGATGAATATTTTTTTTGTAATTTATCATTTTTTATTGGAAGTTTAGTTTAGCCTGTAGTAGCGTATGAAGTGATGAGTGAACGTTTCTGCCGGAACTGTAGTTGGCGCATTGGCTCACTGATACCGTATTAACTCAATAAATTAGTTTATTGTGCAATAAAAATACCTTTACGAAAGAACCAAGTTAATTTAACTACTTTATTAGTTTTAAAAATATTGTGGGTTTAATTGTTATTGCAATTATATACTTTATCCGTAGCAATAACTGTATTATTTACAACGGTGTTCAACTCACTGTTGTTCACTCGGTGTTTACTCACTTGTATTCTATGTTTAACTAACTATTAATATTGAGCAATTACAACAAGTATAATGATTGCATTGAACTTTTCTTCATTAAAATAATATTCTTTAATACTTACAGTACTTTTTTATTAAGATATTGTTAAGATAATTGTATATTAATTATTTTTTCAACCACTTTGTATTTATATTTTGTTCATGATTTGTTTAACCCATCATATGTAACTAATAAATAAAACATAAAAAATTTCATATAATTTTTGCATACAGTTTTAATTACTCTCAACTTAATAGTTCCGTTTTCACTTCTATCGGCAGTCCCACGACTGCTACTGTTTTTTGTTAAATTTATGTTACTAAGAATTGTAATGTAATTGTAAATCTTGTTGTGTGTGATTATTATATAATGCAGAATTTGGATAATATATCGAATCGTTTAGTAATAATAATCAACTAAGGAGTGTAGGCCGCTTTTCAAACCTTCCCTTGGTTTGGGTTTCCATAACACAGTATCAATAACGGTATTATTATAATAACACTTATTAAAACTAAAAATATATAATGAATCCAGTGGCAAACGAAAGAAACCGTTGTTTTAATATTGAACATAACTCTGTTAATAATAAAAAGTGCCCAATATATCAAATGTATTTGATTATATTATTGGACGGTTGGTGTACACCACATCTAGTATCACGTAACGGGCTTCGCTGAAATTGTGTGTAAAATTTCAAGTCTATAGCTAATTTCATTCATGAGATGCTACAAACTGATAATCATAAAGACATTTTTTTATTACAACGGCAGACAAAAGAGAAATTGTGCTTTATATTGAGTGATTGATTGGCTACAATTACGCTCAGCCAAAATCCTATGGATAGACATGGACGATCATATAACTCATACTTCTTTATGTTGAAATGAAGTTTCACGCCAAGTTTAGAACTTTATTTACTCTGCGAGCGATTTTCTTGTGTAATTATTACCCACAAGTCTTGTTTAAATGTTAGTTAACGTTGAGCAAAATCCCGTACAGTTCTATGCACCGAACTACGTAGATTTCTACATATAAATGAAGCTCCTTGCAAAATTTTAAGTTTGTAAACAGTTTGTTCTCGAGATATAGTCTAGTTTCAATGGATACAGATATATACGAAATGTTTCCAGCCCCACGAGTGATATGCTACGCTAACGCTCAGCTAAATAGAAGATTCAAATTTATTACGACTCTTAGACTCTAAATTTAATTTAGCATGGTAGTGCTATATACAAACCGCTACACATAATTAACTTTTCGGGACACCAAAATATTATTTTATTATAACTTTATTGAATATTTATAATCTATTCAGTAAAACTAAAGAAGAAGCAAACTTATTTCAAAAGTATGGGTTAGTAGTGGTCAAGTGACACATAAACAGTACTTGTCAAACACTCGAATAAATCTCAATGGTAGATCCAGAACAGTGTCTTTGTAAATATTGTCAACTTACATCAGAGCAAACTAATAGGTTAGTTGTTCATTTTTTGTGTATTTGGTGTTGAAATGTGTTATTTCGTCCTTAACAAATAGTAAAATTGAGAGGGTACTTGATTCTATTAGTTTATCAGGATAACATAGGAAATAACATTGGATATATGATGTACACTATCCATGTTTGAGAAATTTTATAATTTCTGTATTTGTTTACCAAACTTGTGTTTGTATTTTTAGTAATTGATAGTTATTATATACTTTGCAATAAATATTATATTTGCAATAGTATATTTATTTTATTATTATTTGTCTTGCCAGTCACTCGTGAAAAACACGTTTTCACGGTTGATAGCGAAAGTGTTAACATGGTAAATGTAGTAAGTTGATGACATCAGTCAATGTACAACTCACAAGTCTGCAATAGGTGATTTTACTAAACGGATAGTTCTTTCTGTATTTTATTCTTCTCATAGGCCTAATAAAAATATTTAAAAAATGAAAAAATCGTTTCTCAAAACAAGTGTCTAAAACTTTTCAAGTGTCTAAAACTTTTCCAAGGAATCCACTAATATTAAAAAAAAACTTGAGTGGTAGTCGGTATACCAAATTAAAAAATTATACTATATAGGAATTTAGATTGCAAAAGAATTAGTCAATGGAGAACTAGAATAATCAAAACATAAATTTATTATATATCTAAATAAATAATACGGTGGGGAATAACAATAAGATTGTTTTTATGCTTTGCATTTTCGTCAACATTTTCTTCTGTGTTGTATAATGTTTTACAAGCAAGACCTCAAAGCTATAACAATGTTCTTTCTCTTTGGAAATGTTTTAAAAATCGGCAAACAGAAGAGTAAGATTTTAAGCGCATGTTCATTTCAAACAAAAACAAATTCAGTTTGATGTCTGAATTCTCTAGCGATGTGCCGATTCGGATTCATTCTACTTCTGAAAATTCTCTGACCTGCACGGTTGAATACGAGCAAAGTCAGAACTGACTTGCAATGTAACTGCATTATTTTATTTTTATTCCATTTCTTAAAACAATTCATTCGATTTGGTACTGGAGATAGATAGCGAGTCGTCAGAGCTCGGGTTCCCTTCCCTGATTGTAAACAGAATACGATATACGAGTCGACTCGACTCGAGTAGAAACGAATGTCACTCGAATTGATCGATTAAAAGTATTCGAATCATAATATCACTATCCTCTGATTCAAACGTCTTGCCGTCTTTGCCTTTAGCGTGATTTTCCGTGCTACCGCCTGACGACTGTCACTGTGTGGAGTGTAGGTTAGGATAGTTTACGGAAGAATATAGTGTGTATGTATAATGAATTTTGTGTTTATTTATTGTTATATCATTGAGGAAACAAATTGGGTATAGCTTATAAAACATTTTCTTATTGACAATGTCGACCCCTAAGTTTATGATAGGAGATAAAGTTTTCGCTAGAATGCGAGGTTATCCTCCTTGGCCTGCGAAAGTTGAGGGTGTAGTAGAAAATACTTCAACTAAATCTATTAAATACCGTGTTTATTTTTATGGCACCAAACAAATTGCCATTTGTAAACAAGAAGATGTCTGTTCATACGTTGAAAATAAAGCAGTTCTTGGTAAACCGAAAAAAAGTAAAGGATTTAATGATAGTTTACTTGAAATAGATTCAGAATTGAATGAAAGCTTCAACCATAGTGATACAAGCCAGGTTAGTGATCACACAAACAATGGCAATGTTAATATTGAGAAAAAAGTTAATGATAACTCAGGTAGCCTAATGTGTGTAAATATTGTAAAATATTCACCTGTTGATCATAAATCTCAAGATAAAAATAAATCAGCTGAGGTCACCACTGTTTCAAAATTGTACAAAAGTCAACAACTTATAGATGAGATAACATTGAAATCACTTAAAAAAGAACAGAAGTTAATTGATATAAATTATCATATTCAAAATAGTTTATGCCTGAACAAAGCTGACCCAGAGACTTGTCTTAAACAGTTAGATGAGTTAAATGTATTGGAACTAAATAGTTTAATGATAAAAAAACATCCAGAAATAGTGAAAACATTACAGAAACTACAGGACTATATTGGGAATATTGGTTGCTGGAATATGACAAATGAAGAAGTTGAGATATTTTCTTCTAAAGCAATAATGATACAACAGAAATCGAAAATAATATACAATAAAATACAATCTTTATTTTCTATTCCTTTTGGAAAGACTTTTACAGAAGTGTTTGAAGAGGAGCTGAAAAAATTTCAAAGTTATACTATGGACATGGCTCCTGAAGATTTTTACTGTTTGTTTAAAGATCCAACTGATTATACTGTGGAAGAAAAGTAGACTTAAGTTGTACACATCCTGCAAGTATGGCTTTTGTTTTTTTAAAAATTTACTAGTAATATGGTCTGTTGAGTATGGTTTCTGTTATGCATGGACGAGTGGTTTAAATGAAAATCTTAATGACGTTTTTATTCTGTTTGAACACATCTCTGGTTAAGGAGCTACAGTATAGTGTGTGAAAATAAGTTTACAAATCAAAACATTTTATAGTTGCTTGTTTATGCAGGTACTTTACTTTACTTTAAAGATAAAAGTAGTCACCTGCAATTTATTAATGTGCCCTTCTGTGTGTTAAACATTTCGTAAAGAAACTTGTGTTCGACAATGAAAAAATTGCCATCTCAATGAACAATAAACAAGAGTAAATTTAGGCAGAGTTACTATAATTCATAATAATTTGGCTGGTAGGTACTGGATAAGAATGAACAGGTTTCTCTAAACGATTAGATTACTGGGAGATGCAAACCAAAACATGTTTTCAGATTTAAGAATAGATTTTAATGATACCCTGCAAGAGGTAACTCAATTAGGATTTTTGCCCACAAAATAACTAATAATAATTATTAGTGAACAGATAAACACGTCATATACGAGATAAATACTTGTATATACATATGTATGACAAGGGTTTTATCAGTTTACAGGTTTAAATCATTTAGATAAATTGTTTCTCTTTCATTTTTAATTAATTTTAATATGTTTTAAAACTGTAAATTCACCTATTGGCATTAAAAATAAAGTGTGAGTTTGTTGGCCATCAGACATAATCATGTGTAAATAAATGTGTTGTAGCCTATTATATAAAAAATATTTTAAAAGTGTAGTATTAGACAGCCTAGTGTTATGAAAGCATCGAGTAGTGGGATAGAAAACATTTTTCCACAGGGAATTAGAGTGTCACTGCATTAAAAATGTACAGATGAGCACAGAATTCAGTGACTGTAATTTCCACTTAAAATAGTAGAAGAAAACTGTCATGAGATAGTGTTATGTGGACCATTCTTTGAAAAACACATTCTTAATCAATTAATGTGTCTTGTAATATTTAAAATCGTACATAAATTTAAACTGGTATTTAAATTTAATAATTGAAATTTTACGGATTCCAGTTGATTCTACATTATAAATAATCTATTTACATAATGAGTAAAAATAAAATAGATAACATAGATGTGTGTGTGTACATACGTACATATATATTATATATATATATATATACTTAATTTTTTACAATAAGTCTGTGGACACTTCTTTAAATCTCAATAAAACTATCTTTTTTAATTATTCCAAATGTAGACATATATCTTACTCTCATTATATGAACCACCTTTAATAACATGCTAATACAGAGATATAGCTTAAATGCCCGGAGCATGGTGAATAAAAATAAAACTATAACAACACATTTTAATAATTATAGTTACCAATGTAATTACTGTCATTGCAATTTGTGATAGGCTAATATTTAGTAACTGTCTGTTACCATTAACTGACACATGATTCTCAAACCAGAGAAATATGGTTTGATGTTTTTCTAGTTTCTGATAAAATTAGAAAATAATGCAACTCTCTCTTTCTGTAGTAATTAATTTTGTTCTAAACAAACTACATTATAATAAAGTAGTTAGTTTTTTAACTAAAATACATCATATATTGAAAATGTTTGTATAAGCTATAATGTATGATATAGAGAATTATTTTAATAAAATATTTCAAATAATGTGATACTTAAATTGCTTAATTAAGTTAGTCAAGTGATTGGTGTGCTCTTTTACACAGTTATTTGTTGTGTACGTGAAAATATTTTAGGAAATAGTGATATTAATAAATTAATAACATAATCTGTCAGTAGTAACTGGAGTGGTTAAGTATGTTTGCTGTATTTCAGAGAATGATGCTGCCAAAAATGTTGCGCTTTGTCTATAGAAGTATTATATGAAATGAATGTATTTAAAGAAAATTATATAATTTACCCATTATTTTGATGGGATAAAAAGTACTTTGTGTTTGTTAGTTACAGGTAATTTTTTATCGTTAGTAAATTATTACACATTTTCTAGTATAAAGTTTATTTGTGCGAGGCCTTTCAGAAATGTTTAATTGTTTTAGTAATTTTCACCTTTAGAATTTATTTTCCAGTTGTGTCATATTTCTTCTTCTAAAAACAAATATATTAGATGTTTTACTCAGAATTCTTTTGTGATTTGTAAGTCATTTAATTAAGATTTTAAGATAGTGTTCATTATTGATATTGCCTAATTAATTTAAGGTTTATTAAGCAGAAATATTTGTAAACCTTTGTATTTAAGTGTTGTTATGTTTTAATGAAAAGTTTGTATAGGTCATATGTAAAATATTTTAAAGAATAAATAAATAAATTTTGTTCTTTATGTGTACCTACATAGTTCACAGTGTCTGCTCCTTCTGTTGTATTGTATCACAACTTTTTAACAAACTGCATATTCACTATCTTGCAAGTTAAATTTTGTAATCTGCATAACCATATAATAATTATTGTATAGGATAAACTGACTAACACCTTCACTGTGGTCCTATACGAGTTCTGAGTGATCTTGAGTACTCTCACTGTCTCATAAGGAGTCCGCCACGATCATTGTGTTCAAAGAAATATAACTACAGTAAAAGTGTTGTTTATTTTGTTATAAAAAAATAAAGAAATAACAATAAATGACTAACAACTATGCTATAAAATGTAGATAATGTGTGTATGAATTATTTATTACAATATAGTAAGCATTGAAATTTGTGTTTCAAAAAATTCTTGAAGGAACAATTCCAGGGCTTATTGTTACCTGCTTCAATAAATTTGGCTTCACTTATTGTGTTCATTATCTCCAATGTTATTACCGTGCAAGTAAAAAAAAACGTTAATTTTCAAAATAATAAAAATTGTATCACACAAGTCACCAACTGTAATAAACTAAACAAGAGGCAGAACACTGCAGCTGAAGGTCCAAACACATAAATGCTAAAAAAAAACCAATTGGAATACCCTGGCTGTACAAGCTAGAGACTGGGAAGAAATGAAAAACATTAGACTGAAACATTTGAATTCATACTGTATTAGTCAGAGTACTGAAAAATAAAGAGAAAAAATGTGCTATAACAAATTTGTAGTCGATGTCAGCATCTGGAGTAAGTAGTCCAGTACTAATATGAACCATTGCTATCCTTTTATATTTTTAATGCTTAATAACATGAAATACTAAAACAAAAAAAACTTAATTGTTAAAAATTATAAATTTGACGAGAAAAACTAAATAAGTGTTTGGATGTGTATTAATATCTTTAAAACTAGATTAAATGCTCGCCAGACTTCAGGTCAGGGTGAGAAGCTTCACTTTCGTTCCACAGTGGAGACAACATCCTGGCTCAGAAAGTGATTCCTAATGGACTGATGTTGAAATTATCAATTAAGATATATAGAGATTGGGAGTTTCAAACCAAATTTCAACCCTCTCAAGTTAATTAACACTGACAATGATAGTTATCACGTTTATTATTAAAGGTATTCATTCTGTTTTAAAGGAATATGTACTTGTATAAGTACGTTTAATATGCAAATGAGTAAATAAATTGTACATTATTGCACTGTTATCCAGTTCTGAACTACGGTCCAAATTTAAGACTCTTGGTCCTTGCATAGGTAGGTTAAAATATGTGTACAGATAGATTATTAAAATAATGTGAAATGGTTTGTGCATGGAGTGCTTTGAGGGGAATTGTGGGTTGGGTGCGTTAAGAGGAGTGGGACGGCAGTTGCAGCTAGTAGACTATTAGCACTATTGCAGATATTGGACTGATGTACGTATAAACTTTCATTGTACTCTGTTAAAATTGTATTACTCCAAAGACATTGCCCATTAACAAAAAAAAATTACTAAGAATAAATTATTTCTGAGTTGTACAAATCAGACCTATCTTAATCATCCACTAAAGGAGTAATTCAAGTCATACTAATTAAAAAATGCTCAAAGCCAAATAATGCCAATTAGCACACTAATTGGCATTATTTGGCTTTATAACACAGGAGTATAACACATTATAATCCTGTGATAAATTCTCCTAAATGCTTTAAAACTCGATCTAAAGATTTTAATATTCCTTTGCTTGTAACTGGGGACAGCTAGTTATGCGTTTAGGCCATTGGTTTTATGGCAATTATTTTCTTTAAAAATATAATTTTCCATCATATTTCCAAAAAATGTTGAATATACAAATCATAAGCTCTTTTGATAGTTGATTTAGATAATGTCGAAAATTAATTATAGGAATTTGTATTACTTACTTAATTAATTGTTTATTTCAAGTATAAAGATAATGTTTGCTTTCCAAATAAAGTTTTATAAGAATTTTATGAAATTTGTTAATTGTGTGCAATGTTTTTGAAGCTTAATGAATACAGGTATTTAGGATTATTATCTCATATAAACTAGAGAACTTCACAAGTTGCCGGCAACTTTCTTTCCTGCTCCCTGACCCAATATTGGAACTCATGTGAGCTAAAATGGAATACTTATACAAGTGTAAATGTGCATAAATATATAGACAGCATAAGTTTTAAGAATTTATTGTCTTTAATGTCAACATGTATGATTGTATAATCATATAATGACAGGACACCAAGTGACATAGTTTTTAAACAATATTAAAAACAGTTTCTAACAACAATGCGTTACAATCTATTTACAATGTAAAAATACTGCATACAATGTGTGATGACTAGTACTTAAAATACCAATTTAGTAGGTCTATATTAAAAACAATTAACATAAAGGAATATTAAGTAGCACAACATTTTTAACGTTAAAATTGAATTATAACTAAGTAATAAAATGGCATAGTACTTAGTAATTTAAAATACAAATAAAATTGTTACATTTAAACCTATAGCTTAGTTTACCACCAGCTAGGATCTATTCGTCTATGAACAGACATTAGAACAAACATAGCCTATTATTTCTGGGCTAATATTTAATTTTCAAAAGTTTTAAAATATTTTATTTTGCTGCTAAACTATGAGTATTTAACAATTCCAAGGGATGGTGTATAGCATTTTATTGTAATATATTGTTAAAAATACACTACGTTTAAAACCAGTAGACACTGGCATCTTTAAAGATCTAATATTATTGGTTAAGATATGTTCGATCTTTAGTAAAATAATTTAAAATTTGAAACTGGTAGAATTTCTGAGTGAATGAACAAGATTTCGAGATTATGTATGGAATATCCATACACACATTCAAGCAAATGTATGTTTTGATATCCAGAATTATACATATTATAGTACTACTCAAAAACAGACCATCCATTTTAAATCTTATAATTTAAGAGTTCAATATTCTTTCATGCTACACAATTTTATGTAGCGTACTTTTAAGCTGGCTGGAACTGTAATGACACAACAAATCAAGGCTCTATATCATATTCTAAAATAATTTAATAGGAATACAAAGTAAGTTTTTTTTCAGAGTACTTGAGACTGCTTTTTAAAAATAAGTAAACAACAACGCTTTCATAGGTAAATTCTATTTCCCAAGGTTGGCGATGATGGCATAAGTGTATTCGTTTGTGGTATTTTGGCCTCCCAAATCCTTTGTCCTCACCTGTAAAAGTTATAAAAACATAAAGTTGTAAAAGCAGTCAAATTCATTTAATCACAGAATAAAATATTCCTTTCAAGACTAGGCTAGTAGGAGAAATAATACCATATTTCCAACACAAATGCCATACTTCTTGAACAGTTTGAGCTTACGAACCTTCTACTGTTAGACTGCTTCTTCAACACACTCACTGCTGACCAATTTTACCTGAGTTAAACTGTGCTGAACAGAAAAATTTTACTTGTTGAAGTATAGACACTCAAAAATATTTGTCTTAGGTACAAAAATAAACTTTTTATGAAATTTGCCTTTAAAAAAAAATTTACTCATAAAAGTCATTATATATTGATGCTACGTGCTGAAGATGCAATAACGCATCCAGAAGCTTTAAGTGAAAAATAACACCTGATTTTAGAATAATAATACAAATGGAATTTGTTTCACTTACTATATATTTACATCTCTGAATGGAAACAATAATAAATTCATCACACATATTTACACTATATGCAGAAATTTTCTTCTAGGCTTGATAACCCATAAAAGTCATGAAGACACAAAGCTGGTGTTTCTGACATGTTTTGCACTGGTATATTGTATCCATTCTTTGTCCATTACAAGAACACTTTTTCTTGGTCTGATGTCTTTTTCATTCAAAGGCAGCTTTGTAGGTAAGTGCTTTACTTTCCCTTCGTTTTCTAACTCTTCATGTTGAAGTTCTTTGTTAGGCCCTAGAAGGTTTTTCACGAAGTCCAATCTAAAGTACAGCATTGTCATTTTCTTGCCAGTAACAAACTTCCTATACAAAATAAAAGCATTGAGGATA